>NC_089598.1:94857365-95222790 GCF_019320115.1 Miscanthus floridulus | reverse complement strand
GGGCCCCTCCACGCAAAGGGGCAAGAAGAAGAAGAAGGATTGGTGGTGATCGACCAACTTCGCTCTGGTCACTGTGGCCGATTGTGCGGGCAAGCAGCCCCAACAGGGCCAGCCTGACCACTTTGACAAACTCATGGAGAGTCCATGCACCAACCATGCCTACCCCGTCAAGCACCTCTACAAGGACTTTGAACTCCACAAGCACTTGCTACGATAGGCCAGCGGGCCAAAAGAAGGAAAGGGCAAGGAGGCAGTGCCTAAAAAAGGAGGCGCGGCGGGCAAGCATGGGGACGGCTTTCTTGATCTCAAGGAATGCCTCATGATCTTCGAGGGATCCAATGCCATCTACTCCAAGCGCCATCACAAAGTACGCTACAGAGAGGCATGTGATGTCGAGACGGCCGTACCCTCCTTCCTTAGCTGGTTAGAATCTCCGATCACTTTTGATTAAAGGGACCATTCTTCCCACGTCGCTAGACTAGGTCGCTACCCGCTCATCGTCGACCCCATTGTCCACAAGAAGCGCCTCACCAAGGCGTTGAAGGATGGAGGCAGCAGCCTCAACATTCTCTACGTCGACACCCTCGACGCTATGCACATCCTCTGGTCGAAGCTCCGCCCAGTGCGCTCTCCCTTCTATGGTGTGATCCCAGGAACACAGGCATACCTGCTCAGGCAGATCGACCTACCCGTCAAGTTTGCCGACTGAGCCAACTTCTGCTCGGAGGTCCTCACCTTCGAGGCGGTGGACTTCCCAAGGTCCTACCACGCCATCTTGGAGCGGCCATGCTACGCCAAGTTCATGGCGATCCCCGACTACACCTACCTCAAGTTAAAGATGCTAGGACCGAATGGCGTCATCACTGTGGGTAGCACCTTTTCACACGTCTACATGCGACCGCGAGCATTATGAGCTCACCACTGCCATCATCAACTCAACTGAGCTCCCTCAGCATGGAGAATCGTTGACCCTAGCAGTCCTAGACTGCAACAAGCCAACCTCCTCGAATGCCTTCCGCCCACTCAAGGAGACTAAGGTGGTGGGGATCGATCCCACCGACCCAACCAAGATGGTGTGGATCAGAACCCAGCTCCCAACCAAATAGGAATGAGAGCTCGCTGACTTTCTATGCGCCAATCGTGATGTCTTCACATGAAAACCTTCCGACATGCTAGGCATGCCATGGGAGGTCACCGAGCACACATTACGCCTCGTCCCGGGCTCAAAGCCCATCAAGCAACGCCTATGTCACTTTGATAACGAGAGGCGCAGGGCCATAAGCGAGGAGGTTGCCAAACTCCTGGCAGCTAGATTCATCAAAGAGGTATACCACTCTGACTGGCTTGCCAATCCTATTCTTGTTAAAAAGAAGATCGGAAAATGGAGAATGTGCGTTGATTATACTAGCCTCAACAAGGCATGTCTGAAGGACCATTTTCCTTTGCCGCGCATAGACCAGATAGTCGACTCCACCTCAGGATGCAAAATCCTCTCCTTTCTAGATGCTTACTTAGGCTATCACCAGATCACGATGAAAGAGTTCGACCAGCTCGCAACCTCATTCATCCCCTAGTATGGTTCATACTGCTACGTAACCATGCCTTTTGGTCTGAAGAACACTGGCACCACGTACCAATGGTGCATGCAGCAATGCTTCGCTGACCAAAATTGACCCGATCAACTAGACTGACCAAGTCGAGCGGCCAAAACCAACAATCGCCGTCTATGTTGATGACATAGTGGTCAAAACGGCCCAAGCTTGTGACCTAATCACGAACTTGGCCACAACATTTGGCGACCGAGCCAACTTTCGCTCAGAGGCCTCAACTTCGAGGTGGTGGACTTCCTAGGGTCCTACCACGCCATCTTGGGGCAGCCATACTACGCCAAGTTCATGGTGATCCCCAACTACACCCACCTCAAGTTAAAGATGCTAGGACCGAACGGCGTCATCACCGTGGGTAGCACCTTTTCGCACGCCTACACGTGTGACTGCAAGCATTATGAGCTCACCACGGCCGTCATCAATTCAGCTCAGCTCCCTCGGCTTCGAGAATCATCGACCCCAGCAGTCCCAGGCTACAACAAGCCAACCTCCTCAACTATCTTCCGCCTAGTCGAGGAGACTAAGGTGGTGGGGATCGATCCCACCGACCCAACCAAGATGGTGTGGATCGGGACCCAGCTTTCGGCCAAATAGGAATGCGAGCTCGCCGACTTTCTATGTGCCAATCACGATGTCTTCGCATGGAAACCTTTCGACATGCTAGGCATACCACAAGAGGTCGCCGAGCATGCATTACGCTTCGTCCCAGACTCAAAGCCTACCAACCAATGGTGCATGCAGCAATGCTTCACCAACCAAATTGACCCGCTCGACCAGCTTGACCAAGTCAAGCGGCCAAAACCAATAATCGCCATCTATATTGATGACATAGTAGTCAAATGGCCCAAGCTTACGACCTGATCGTGAACTTGGCCGCAACGTTCATGAACCTTTGAAGGTTCAACATCAAATGGAATCCCAAAAAATATGTTTTCAGGGTTCCGAAGGGGAAGCTGCTTGGATACATCATGTCCAAACATGGTATCGAGGCCAACCCTAAAAAAATCATGGCCGTCTCCAACATGGGCCCTATACGTAATGTCAAGGACATACAAAGGCTTGCCGATTGCTTGGCCGCCCTGAGCCGATTCATCTCCCGGCTAGGCGAGTAGGGGATGCCTCTGTACAAACTTCTCAAAAGGACAGACGTGTTCGTCTAGACTGAGGAAGCATAGCAGGCTTTGGAGAGCCTCAAAGCATCACTAACGTCAGCCCCAATCCTCGTCGCTCCAGAACAGGGAGAACCTCTCCTCCTTTATGTCATGACAAGCAACCACGTGGTGAGCGCCGCCCTAGTTGTCGAAAGGGAGGAGTCAGGACACCACCTTAAGGTCCAACAACCCGCATACTTCATCGGGGAGGTACTCACAGACGCCAAGGTTCGGTACCCCTAGGTGTAGAAACTTCTATACGCCGTGCTGATGGCAACCCAGAAGCTCCTACACAACTTCACTGACCATGAAGTCTTGGTCATCGCTTCATACCCGCTAGGAGACATCGTCTGCAACCACGATGCCATGGGACAGATCTCCAAGTGGGCACTCAAACTAATGGGCCATGACATCAGGTATATCCCCCGCACCACTATTAAGTCTCAGGCTCTCATAGATTTTGTCGCTGAATGGACGGAGGTCCAGCTACCAACCCCAGACGTCACCCATGAGTACTGGATGTTGTACTTCGACGGGTCTATAATGGCGCCCGGCTCGGGGGCTGAAGTGGTTCTCATCTCCCTAGACGGGAGCAGGCTCTGCTACGTGATCCACCTTCACTTTTTGGCCTCAAACAACGCCGCGGAATATGAGGCCCTCATCAACGGATTTCACATTGTCATCGAGCTCGGCGCTATGCGGCTCTACGTCCACGGTGACTTAGAGTTGGTCATCGTCCAAGTCATGAAGGAGCCCTCTTATAAAAGCCCCCTCATGGCAGCATACTGCCAGGAGGTGTGCAAGCTCGAGGACAAATTCTAGGGGATAGAACTACATCATGTCCCATGAAAGGACAATGATGCCGCTGATTTTTTCGCAAAATTGGCTGCCAGGCGGGTTCCATTTCTAGATGGGGTCTTCATCAACGATCTTCACGTGCCATCCGCCCGCATCCTAGAAGGTCCGATCTAGACACACCCGGATGCCAACCTTGCACTTAGGGGCTCCGACCTCAGTGCCTCAATGATGACGTCACCCGCTGAAGTCGCCATGGTAACACTCGATCAAGTCGACTGGCGAGCGCCACTACTCGCCTATCTCCTCGAGGAGGTTCTCCCACCTAAAAGGAATGAAGCTCGATGGATTGCTCGATGTGCCAAGATGTTCATCACATTTGGTAATGAACTTTATAAGCGAAGTCTGTCAGGAATACTCATGAAGTGCATCCCTACTGACCAAGGGAAACAACTCCTCGAGGTCCATGTTAGAATCTATGAATATCACATGGCCTTGAGGTCGCTGGTCGAAAAAGCCTTTCGCCAAGGTTTTTACTGCCCACCGTGCTATGAGATGCAAAGGAGGTCATCCGTAGGTGCATGGGGTGTCAGTTCTATGCTCGACAAACTCATTTGCAGCACAAGAGCTTCAAACCATCGCCATCACCAGTCCGTTCGTGGTCTTGTGCCTCAACAAGGTAGGACCCCTTAAAAAGGGCTCGGGCAGCTTCACTCACCTACTCATAGCAGTGGACAAATTCACCAAGTGGATAGAGGCAAAGCCATCACAAACATTCGCTAGGAAGAGGCGATCAAGTTCTTCCTCAACATCATCTACCGTTTTGGTGTTCCTAACTGTATCATCACTGACCGTGGAACTAACTTCACCGAGAAGATGTTCCTAGACTTCTGTGATGGATATGGCATCAGGATCGACTGGGCCTCGGTCGAACATCCACATACTAACGGTCAGGTCGAGCGGGCTAATGGCATGGTCCTCTAAGGACTCAAGCCGCGCATCTTCGAACGACTCAATAGGTATGCCGAACATTGGGTTGCTGAAGTCCCAGCGATCCTCTAGAGCCTGAGAACAACCTCGAACCAATCCATAGGGTCCACACCCTTCTTCTTGGCCTATGGAGCTGAAGTAGTGTTGCCCTCCGACCTCGACCATGGTGCCCTAAGAGTAAAGGCCTTTGACCATGACCAAGCCACGGAGGCTCAGCAGGACGCGGTTGACCTGCTCGAGGAGGCTCACAAGACAACCGTCATCTGCTCCGCTCGCTACCAGTAAACTCTCCATAGGTACCATGAAAGAAAAATCTAAGGGAGGATCCTCAAGGTCGGAGACCTCGTACTCCAAAGAACTCAATCAACCAAGGAGAAACATAAACCCTCTCCGCCATGGGAAGGACCCTATATGGTGACCGAGTTGATCCAACCGGCCACCTACCGACTGAAGGACGACAACAATAACATCCTCTCCAACACTTGGAATATCGAACAGTTATGTCATTTCTTCCCCTAAAAATTGGTCTTACTGCTTTCTTTCATTCAACATTTGCTCCTGTAAGCACCCCCAGCCGAAGACATTTGACACAGGTCGCTTGGGCGCTCCACGAGGGTGCGATACCACCTCTCTTTTTTACTATCATATAGTAAATACTTTTTACCCGAACAAAAGGGTAGTCCGTTCCTTTAATTACCCTATATAACTTTGTTTTAAATTCTCGACCGATCACACCCCGCCATGACCTACGGTTACACGTAGTTGAGCCTCGTGGGCCACGCCCGGGTTCTTAAGGTTGTAGCCAATGGGTCAAACAGGTAGGTGCAAAAAAGAAGGATAGAAAACAGAGCTATGCTAGGGTAAAAACAAAGAACGGACGGGACAAGCTTCCCCTTACGAAGTATTCCATCACAAAACAAAATTGATGTATTCATGAATACAAACTGTTCACATAGGGGCTTCCCCACGAACTTATCCTTTACATATGCTGATTACTTCTACTCTAAATACTATTGTGGCCACTCGGCGGCATCGGCCGATGGCGTGACCGACGAAGAAAAGGGCTGCTCGCTCTCCGACAAGGCGACGTTCGGTTCAGTCAGAGGCAGGACGACGCTCGCTTCCGACCCAGCCTCCACTCCATCTGCAGGCTAGATGACATCTTCTTGATGCACGCCTTTAGCTACGCTCGCACGGCGAGCCTCCATCACCCACTACATAGAGACTTACTCAGCAACCATCTATGCACAAGGCACCAAGCTCCCCCAAGCGTGTGGATGGCATCCACGCTCCGATCGATCGCTGCCTTGGCTGTCTCTAGCTCTCGCTCCATCGATCCAATCCTTTCGCCTAGTTCTGGAAGAAGGACGACAAGCTTAGAAGCAAAGGAAAGGAAAAAAAGGCATCAACCAAAAGTGCAATAGGTACATACCGAGGCAGGTGTTCTCGAGGATGGAGAGTCCTTCCTCCTACCGAGTCACCTATTCGAGCAGCCGAGCGTTCGACTCCTCCACCCCAAGAACTTGCCCCCAAAGCGTGAGCATTTCCCGATCGACCTCCGACCGAGCCTTCCACTTTGTCTCTGGGGTCTCCAAGGACTTCTGGAGCGCCACCTCAGTCTTTGTCAGGTGGACCTTCACCGCCATGAGTCCCCGCTCGGCAACGGTCGCTTGTTCCGCTGTGAGCAGCTCCGCCGCCCGCGCTCCCATTGCCTCGGCCACCCGATCTTGGGACTCATGGTGGGTGGACTCCAGCTAGCGCTCGAGCTTGTTGACCTACCATGACATCATGGCTTCCCACTCCATCTGCCCATGCTCCTCTCGAAGGAAATAGGATATGCGGATCGACGTCGCCTCTAACTCCTATGAAGCAAGAAGCAAGCACGCTGAGACAACCAGCGAAAGACCAAGGAATGGAGGACAGACACTAAAAACATAGAAGGCTTACCTCGGCAACACACGATAGGTCAACTGAGACTGCCTGATGGATGAGCTCAACCCACTCCAAGGCATCCTTGAGATTCGCCTTGGTTTGGGCAAGGTCAGACTCCATCGATAGCCCGCTCTCCTCCAGGAAGTGCCAGAGCACCACCTCTTCCCCATTGCAAAGGATGAACCGAGCCTTCCTTAGGTCACCAGAGCAGGGCCACACTAGCTCACGGGTCACCCCCAACCCGCTGGAAGATCTAGCCGCTGTGGCATCATGCGACGACTGGACCACCGCTAGCTCCTATGACGGTGGGATGGCCAGTGGCTCCGCCCTAGCACCTACCTCCCTAGAGCTGGGGATCTCTGCTACCTCGACCCCGCAGCCCACCTACGGACGTTCTGCCTCTGGCCTAGCCACGTCACCTCCTGACACCTCCAGCTCTGACTAGGAGGGCGAGCCATGCGTCGCTCCGCTGGGCGAGGCAGGGAGCCCGGTCTCCCTCCTCTCTTCCACCGCAACTGGTGTGGGAGGGATCGCAAGGGTCACCTCTGACCCAGCCTCGGCCGTTGCCACGAGGATCGCCGCCATCACCACCACTGCCGCTACCGCCGTGCTCACGACCGGCTAGGAGGGCGTAACCCCTAGAAGGGAAGGACACACCGCCACCAGCCTGCTTTCCTCACCGCTCATCGCAACTCACTACAAGCTAGGTCTCGACTCCTCCCACATGGGAGGTGGGGCGATGCTCAATCCCATCAATCCCTGGGCGCTGTCAAAAAGATACAGGTCAGTCATGATCAAAGAACTCAACTATGAGACCAGATGAAACATAGGTGCATACCTAAACGAAAGGGGTAGGGCCCTAAAGCCCCGACCCATTGGCCGCGAGCCCGCTGGAGAAGGACCGCTCATGGGTCATGACCTACACCCCCTCGTATCGATCGAGGGAGGAGTCACCCCTGCTAGTTCTCGATCGGCCCACGAATTGCCACGCCCACTGGAGCAACTGATGGGGCATCTCCATGTTGTGGCTCACGCACACGTGTCGACCTCAAAGATGCGGGGGTACGGGCATGTTCCTTCGATCGGCTAGCATGCCCTGCCACGCTTGGAGCAGGGGGCGAAGCCAGTAATGCCTCCGAAGGGCGCGGTGACCGCACCCGCTTCACCTCTCGCTCGGCAGCAGCGTCCGAGCTCGCGGTGCGCTTCGTTGACGCGGGGACGTCGCCGCACCTCTCCGTATCCCATCCACCGCTAGTAGACATGGCCGTAGGTGCACGATGCTCCACCGAGGTCACAACGATGCCCCGATCTCCGTGATCCTCAGAGGTGCTCATGTCACCACCTATCTCCATGGGCTCCTCTGACTCGAGCTCTGCCTCCACGTCGCTCTGGTTTTCACCGACGCGCACCCACTGTGTGATGTCCTTCTCCTTCTCGAGCCTCCACCGAGCCTTCTCAGCTCTCTTCTTCTTGGTGTCCACCGCCTCCTTTAGGGTAGCTTGTCGAGCTGCGCCCTCTGGCCCCCTTGGAAGATGCAGCCAAGATTTGTAACCGATGATCCCTATGAAACGGATGACTTGAAGTCAAAATATAGGAGAGCAAAAGGGGAAAATACATGGAATAAGGAGAGAGGAGTGTACTAGAGTGGACAGCTTCACAGCGTGAAAGGGGTCTAGGCTTTCCTTCGAGGGACTCTTGGGACCTCAGTTGCAGCACCCGGTCAAGCCGACTCCAGACCTTGTCCTTCGCCAACTCCACCGGTGATGCATGGTCAGGATCGGTTGGGCCCAAGTAGTTCCACATCGGTCGCCTCCTCTTCGCCAGCGAGGCGACCCGATGGCAGAAAAAGGTGTGGAACACCCACAACCCATCGAGGTCATGTTGCACTAGCTTCTAGAGCTCCGCCTCAATGACCTCTAGCTTGTTGTACTGACTATAGGGCCCCCACGACCAGCTCTCCTACCTCTCTGGCCTCCTTTCAGTGAATGGCGGGAACGACGCCTCCGCTGGGTTCTAATATAGAACCACTCCCCATGCCACCCCTGATTGGAGTCGCAGGGGGAGAGTACGTGGGGTAGGAGCCCAGCGGCCTTGGCTTCTTCTATAGCGTGAAGCCCCCAACCGGGGTGGTCCTAGGTGGCTTCCCTCCGACAAGGCTTGCCCAGTGAAGATTCACCGGAAGAAGTCCACGTGTGGCTCCATCCTGAGGAAGGCCTCAAAAATAGTGATGAAGACGGCGATGTGTAGCACCCCAGTCAGATTGAGGTGTTGTAGCTCTAGGCCCCACTCATTAAGGAGACCACGCAAGAACCAGTGCGCAGGATATCCTAGCCAGCGGTCGTGGAAGGCGAGGAAGGAGACAACCTCATCGGACCGAGGTTGCGAAACAACCTCCCCGACGCAGAAGCCCTCTAGTGCGCCACCTCCTTCGGCAGAAGCAACCCCTTCTCGACAAAGGTGGCCAGCACCGCCTCATCAACATTGGATGGCCTCCAGTTCAACATTGCGCTCTAGATTCATGAACGGATCTATGAGTTCTCATCTCTCTCGCTTTACCCCTTTTTCTCCTAGGAACCGTCGCGACACATGAATGCGCTTGGCGAGAGGGAAGAAGGACAAGAGGCAACATTTGGAGAATTGGCGAAGGAATGGGACGAAAGTTCTCTCCCTTCCCCTACTTAAGGAGGAGATGCAGTAGTTGGAGAAAGGCAAAGGATTGGGACAAAAAACCCTCTCCCTTCCCCTATTCAATGCGAACAGGCATGCAGTGGGACGCGTGCTGACTGATGGGACGCACCCTGCCAAATGAAACGATGCCTAGTTAGACGGGACATGGCCTAGGCATGGCCCACCACTACCGCACGTCGGGCGTAGGAAACAAGGCACAACCGCATGCAAATGACCCTCCGCCTTCCTAGGCAGGGCTTGGAAGGGCCAGCCGATAGGATCTCGGATGAGGAGAGACCAACGGGCTACCTGAGTCGATCGGATGGCTTAAGCGACTGCCAAGAGACATGTAAGGGGCAGTGGGATGCCCTATGCGGGCTATGCCGACTCTACCACGAACGACGAACACGGATCCCTTTTGGACATATCTGATAAGAGCTCCTCAAACCCATCACTCGAGTCATCAAGATAACTTTATCAAACGTTTTTACTTTATTTTCTGATGTATGAGCATTCATTCATCCATCCTCATACACACATGCACACATTCATTCAGACAATTATTCATTCATCCCATATGTCCAAAGCATCGCATATGCAATTAATGCATCACAATGCTTCGTGTTGCATCATGAAGCGGTAGTCGCCTCATTCAATATGAGTGACGATCGACCGGGGTTCGAAGGCTGGCCCACGAAGGGCTCAAGGCCGCCTCGTGTCAAATAGAGTTAGGGGAGAAAACGTAGATAAGCCCTAGCGACCCTCGCCCGATCTGCCCAGAAGCAGACAGGGTCATCTCAACCTTATCGTTCGATTTAAACCTCGAGCCATGCCCATAGAATCTCTATCGATGGGAGGCAAGCGGGCCACCTGAGTCGGTCTCTGAAATGACCTGGGCATCTATCGGGAGGCAGGTTAAGGAGCAGTGGAATGCCATATGAGGGCTATGCTGACCCCGTCACGAACGACGGACCCAGATTCTGCTCGAACGTGCCTGCTAGTGAGCTCAACGAGCGCGTCACTCGAGCCATCGAGACAAGCGATGTTAGCTCAGCCCCTCTGGTTGCGGAAACCACAGACAGGGTAATGCACGGAACTAGACCAACCCCTACCAAACCCAACGGAGCTCAGGGGCTCAGGTCGCCTGACGCTGACTTAGGAAATCAACCGACCGCGCAGATCGTGGATGGGACAAGCACGGGCGAACACCTCGAACAGCGGAAACACAGGACTCTGCGGCCCTAGGAAAGAGTACCAAGATACTCAACCTCTAATCGACTCGCCAGTCGGACGTAGGCACGCGGGCTACACCCACCGGGTGCGCTCGCGCACACCCGCTATCAAATCAAAAAAATCCCCCAGATGATTCTACCCAAATCGCCCGGGGACTCGGGGGCTACACCCACTGGGTGCGCTCGCGCGCACCTGCTGTCAAATAAAAAAATCCCCTAGATGATTCTACCCAAATCGCGCAGGGGCTCGGGGGCTACACCAACCGGGTGCGCTCGCGTACACTCGTTGTCCAAACAAAAAATCTTCCAAACGATTCTACCTGAATCGACTAGGGGCTCAGGGGCTCCTATCAGGTTTATAAACCCGAGGTCCCTAATGGGCCTACTCTCCTGCAAAAGCTCGGCCTAGCAAAAACGACGTGCAACTCCTAGGACGGTCCCGATACCTAAACGACATGTCGGAAGAGCAATCCAGTCTTCGATCGGAAGGCCTGGCCAAGGAGGGGACGACACTCGCTTCTGACTCCGACCCGTGTCTTTGACCAGAAGGCCTGACCAAGGGGGGACGGCGCTCGCTTCCGACTCCGACCCGCTTCTCCGACCGAGAATACGCCAAACCTCTGCTTATGGCTCTTCCCCGACCGGTGCGGTCGGAGCCGACTGGGAACGACCGAACGGGGACACCCACTTGGTGAGGACCCAAGAAATCAGACGGAGTAGATAAAGTAAGTCGCACAAGTCAAACAAAATATCGAGGACCGTAACCTGCACACCTGCAGGATAGTACTGTCAGGTCATGTCAGAAGAGTACTTTATAACCTTTCAGACATGTCAGAACATGAACAGTGTTGTGGACGCCGACTTTTGTCCTACAGCATGGTAGACGCCGACATTTGCCATACCAGAAGAACACGATGGAGCCTACCACATGCATCTGGGCATCAACAGTATTGTGGACGCCGACAAACCGTCTTATACCCGATGACGTGGGCAACAAGACTAGGACGCACACACTCTCATTTTCTCTCTCTTATAGGGTCATCCCCTTCACCTATAAAAGGGATGCGCTCTCTCCTAAAAGGGGATGGTTCATACGATCGATTACGGACGAACAGACAACATATGGATCATTTCGACTCACTCTCTGCTAGCTTTAGACATTCTAAAGCTACACAGAGCATACGTTCTAATACTTAGCGCACGTAGGAGCTTCCGTCACTCTTGGTCCTTTAGTCCAGAGTCCGACCGGTCCTCTAACACCTCCATCTTACTCCCACTCGTTTGTAACCCCACTGCAAACATCGAGCACCTGAGCTCAGGAATAAAGTCACCGACCGACTCAAACTGGACGTAAAGCACGTTGCTTGAACCAGTATAAACCCTATATCATTAAGTGATAGGCCACATCCGATCACAACGTACGGCAAAACTATAAATATTTACGTGTTGGTCACTTTTTTCACCGACGTTCCCCTTTGTACAGCCAGCGAGTTATACGATATGATGATGTGACGAGCCTCATGATTGGGCGATATCAACAGCATGTATATACAGGATTCTTCCGGTGACGTGTGACCAATCAGCTGACCAAATCCCCTACTCTACGCACTCACACGCATCGCCGCCGTGCCCCCCGCCCGATCCGTTTAGGCGCCCCGGTCGTCAAAATCCTATGACCTGTTCGGCTGGTATTAAAACTGGCTAATAAGATGGTCTTAATTGATTATTTATTATGAGAGTAAATTTTAGCTAATAAGTTGAAACGAACATGCCCTAGCTGCTTGGTATGGTATCGCGTCGCGGGCACCCGTGTACCAACTCCACCACCGCGAGGACGCCGCAGGGGGGTCCTGGTCCTAGCACGTCTCGCTTCGCCATTTCCGGAACAAGGAGAGGCACCGGCCGAAACGTGGATCCGTTTGGTGGTGTCGTCTACTCCCATCTCGCATGTTTCGTTGCACATTTTGATGCGTTTACGTACTGTCGCTTTGCGGCTTTGGTCGCCTGCTGGCTGCTGGCAGCTCTGCATCTGCTGGTGCTGCACCACATCCTCGTTTATCATCATCGGCAGAACATGGTGTTGCTTTACAACAATTTGGCACATGAAGCACTATGCAGAGCGTGCTGCTTTGTGTTTGAAAATCCGCACGATATCGGAAATGTTTCTCATGCAATTAGCGCCTGGGCCATATGGCATGTCACGTTTTTTTTCCTTATGATCCAGATTTTAGCGGTAGACAATACTGTACACAGCACTATAATTACGGCTCCCAAATCACGTACTATGCCACTTTGCAAGTAGTAGTGATATACTATATAGTACTAGATTTTTTTTTTGAAGTACTTCAATTTTGGAAACTTGACCGTGTCAAAGCTACCTTATAAAACCCACCGCTTAAGCGCACTGTGCGTACGGACACGCACTATCCTCCTCCTGACTCCATCCAGAGTCTCGTGAGTGGTGAGAAAAGATACGATTTTTTTAAAGATATATTAATCATATCGAATTATATTTTGTTTAGAATTAAATTAAGATAATTTTTATATAAAAATTATAGATCTCGACGAGATCTGTAACTTTCTAGTTTTAAGTTTTTTCATTTAAAGTCGTTAAGACGTAAAAAAAATTAATGATATATTTAGATTTAAAGATATTTTTGACTTTTTATGACCGTAGTTTGACACCGTCAGAGTACAATCTAACCGCAATGGCATGAAGGGCAGCGATGCTGAAGTTCAGCGAACTTTTCCGATGCCTCACGGAAACTACGATCTTTTACGGTGGCTCAGAGGAATTTCATCGGAAGAGAAAGACAATAGACGAGGAACAAACAAAAACAAAAGGCACAGAGGCGCGCGGGCGCTGCGATCAGTCCGTCACCCCCACACGCTTCTCTGATGCTCTCTCTCTCTCCTCCATGTGCCAGGTCAGTGAGCGGGCCCCGCGACAGCGACGCCGCGCATTCCCAATCCAACCCCTCACTACCCTGGCCCTGGCGGTGGGGCGCGCGCACGCTGGACGGGACGGAACCGTATGAGCGGACTACGGAAGCGGCCGGGCCGAGCACCGGTCGCGGTCGGTGGACGCGGACGCGTGCGGTGCGGTCCCAGCCCGAGAATCGGGTCCGATCGGTCGGGACCGGGACGGGCCACCCCACCGGCTCTGCTGCGATGCTCCCGTCCCGTGGTGTACCTGCCGGGTACTCCTATACTATATCCGCACTCGTACGTCGTACCTCCAGCCTCTGGAGTATGGACGCCCTCGTTGAATTTCCTTGTGCCTAGCTTGGGTTAATGGGTTGCATGCATACGTTGAGCTAAATGAGATCGTAATGTATCAATATGTTTGTTTGAGTTAAGAATTGTTCATAAGGCCAGTTTCAATGGGAGTTTCATAAGAATTTTACTTGTATTTAATAGCCTGCTATATATGCATTTTTGATGACATGTTAATATTTTAATGAAAAGAGAGAACAAATGAGTTTTATGGGGATAAAACTCTCTTGGCACGATTATCAACTCACTATGAGTCTTAGAATTAAATGCTTATGAAACTCTAGAATAAAACTTTGCATTGAGAGTGGGTGTTTCAACCAAGTTTTATTTTATTCTATGGTCCTGTTCGTTTTGTTGAAAAGCCATGGCTGAAAGTACCATTAGCTGATTTGTTTTGAGAGAAAAGTATTGTTCGTTCGCTGAAATAGTATGGCTCATAAGACAAGCGAACAGGACCATGACATGGCAGTCTTGAAAACAACGTAATAAAACTCTCCACTGACACTGGCCTAAAAGTCATATAAAGTTTGGTAGACAATCACGGACTAATAAAGTTGGTTAAAGTCTGTTATGGTAAAACTTCCAACTTATTTACTCCAAATTGGGTCTCTGTGAAGGATAGAACAAAATTTGACTAGTGTTTCTCCTAGTCTTAAGCTTAAGGTTAAGCGACATGTTCCTGAACACCATTAAAGATAGAATGTGCGTTTCATAAAGAATGTACTCTGGTGTACGATCAAGTGTTCCCCGAGCCAAGAAGTATTTTATAGTAGGGTAGTATCAAGTGCCGACAAAGCCAGCCCACCCTGAGGAAGAGATTTGCAAATGAGAGAGTAAGATAGGGGTACAAGAGGTTCGGTCGGACTCTGGACAGAAGGGCCGAGAGTGACGAGAGTTTCTACGTGCGCTATGTATTGGAACGTATGCTCTATGTAGCTTTAGAATGTCTAAAGCTAGCAGAGAGTGAGTCAGAATAATCCGTGTGTTGTCTGTTGTTCGTCTATCTGAATTGTCGGTTGTTCGAATTGTTCCCTTTTTGGAGAGAGCGCATCCCCTTTTATAGTTGAAGGAGACGGCTTTACAAGAGAGATAGAGTGTGAGAGAAAAGAGAGAGTGTGTGCTACCTAGTCTTGTCGCCCAAGCCGTCGGGTACAAGGTGGTATGCTCCATCGTGTCCTTCTCGTATGGCCAATGTCGGCGCCCACCATACTATAGGACAAATATCGGCGCCCATAATACTGTTCGTGTTCTGACATGTCTGGAAGGTTGCAGAGCACCCTTCTAACATGACCTGACAGTACTGTCCTGCAGGTGTGCAAGGTATGGTACTCGGTATCGCGGTTGACTTGAGAACCCTGTCTTACTTGCTCCGCCTAATTCTTTGGGTCCTTACCAAGCGGGCGTCCCCATTCGGTTGTTTCCCAGTTGGCTCCGACCGCGTCGGTCGGAGAAGAGCTATAAGCAGAGGTTCGGTGTACTCCCGGTCGAAGAAGCGGGTCGGAGTCAGAAGCGAGCGTCATCCTCTTCTTGGCCAGGCCTTTCAGTCGGAGAGGCGGGCCGGAGTCAGAAGTGAGCGTCTTTCCTTTTTGGCCAGGCCTTCTGGTCGGAGAGGCGGGCCGGAGTCAGAAGCAATCGTCGTTCCTCCTTGGCCAGGCCTTCCGGTCGGAGAGGCAGGTCAGAGTCAGAAATGAGCGCTGTCCTTCTCGCCTGTCGTTAGGTATTTGGGCCGACCCAGGAGTTGTGCGTCGTTCGCAATGTCGTCTGCTGGGCCGAGCTTTTGCTGGGAAGCGGGTCCATTAGGGACCCTAGGTTTATGAACCCGACAGGAGCCCCCGAGTCCTCGGGCGATTCGGGTAGAATCATTTGAGAGATTTTTTGTTTTGATAGTGGGTGCGCGTGAGCGCACCCGCGGGTGTAGTCCCTGAACCCCCGGGTGATTCGGGTAGAATCGTCTGAGGGTTTTTCGTTTTGACAGCGGGGGAATTTTTCGTTTTGACAACGGGTGTAGCCCCCGAGCCTCCGTCCGACTGGTGAGTCAGTTGGAGGCTGTGTATCTTGGTACTCTTTCATGGGGCCGCAGACTATCGTTCGAGGTGTTCGCCTATGTTTGTCCCGCCCACGACCAGCACGGTCAGTTGATTTCCTGAGTCAGTGTCGGACGACCTGAGCCCCTAAGCCTCATTGGGCTCGGTAGGGGTTGGTCTAGTTCCATGTGTTACCCCGTCCACGGTTTTCATAACTGGAGGGGTTGAGATAACATTGCTTGCCTCGATGGCTCGAGCGATGCGCTCGGTGAGCTCGCTAACGGGCACGTTCGAGTGGAATCCGGGTCCGTCGTTCATGACGGGGTCGGCATAGCCCTCATGTGGCATTCCACTGCTCCTTAACCCTCATCGTGGTAGATGCCCGGGTCGTTCCAGAGACTGACTCAGGTGGCCTACTGGCCTCACCTCGATGGAGATTCTATGGGCATGGCTTGAGGTTAGGATCGAATGAGAAGGTTGAGATGACCATGTCTGCTTCTGAGCAGATCGAGCGAGGGCCGCTGGAGCTCATCTGTGTTTTGTCCCCTGGCTTTGTTTGATGCGAGGTGGCCTCGAGCCCTTTGTGGGCCGGCCTTCAAACCCCGATCGGTCGTTGCTCATGTCAAATGAGGCAACTAACGCTTCATGATGCAACATAAAGCGTTATGATGCATTTAACTGCATATACGATGCTTTAGATATATGGGATGAATGAATGACTATATGAATGAATGTGTGAATGCGTGTATGAGTATGAATGAATGAATGATCATGTATCAGCAAAATAAAGTAGGAGGGATTGGTAGAGTTACCTTGTTGACTCGAGTGACAGGTTTTGAGGAGTTTTTATTGGATATGTCCGAATGGGATCCACATTCGTCATTCGTGATGGAGTCGGCATGGCCCACATGGGGCATCCCTCTACTCCTTGCCTGTCTCTCAGTATTCGCCTAAGCCATCTGATCAACTTAGATAGCTCGTTGGTTTCTCCTTAGCGGAGATCCCTTTGTTGGGCCCTTCCAAGTCCTGCCTAGGAAGGCAGAGGACCACCTGTGTGCGATTGCGCCTTGTTTCTAATGCCTGGCGTGTGGTAGTGGTGGGCCATGCCCAGGCCACGTTTCATCTAACCAGGTGTTGTCTCACCGGGCAGGGCGCATCCCATCAGTCAGGACGCGTCCCACTGAAAGGTCCTTGTTTGGTTTTGGTAATTAAGTGACAACTTAGGTGGACTAATTGTATTATGTGAGATACACAGGTGATTAGTCTATAGGTATATATGTGTGAGTAACATATGCCATGAAGGTGAAAATAGCTTGGAGATGTTGTAAAGCTCACACATGTGATGATGAAGGAGCTTAAATGCACATGAGACATGACATTGAGTCATGTGATCAAGGTGGAGAAGATCAAGATAAGACTTGGCTTGATAGACCGGTTGCAAGCGTGAAGGGCAAGTCGAAGGCTTTGGAGTGATGGACCGCGTGGCGGTGAAGCTTGAGCAAGACTTGGCGCCGATGGACGATGGCAACAGTGAAGAGCAAGTAAAGTTAAGATCGATGAACCAATATGATCACGTGATGATATGAAGTGGATCATATCATTGTTGATCATGTTGGTGCATATATTGCATCAACATTGGAGAAGATGGAATGGAATGCGCAAGGCAAAGGTATAACCTAGGGCATTTCATTTCACCGGTCATAGGTGTGTAGAGAAGTTTATGACCGGGTTTTGGATAGATGGCCGTACTATCAAGAGGGGCAAACTTGTTTGCATATCGGTCATCTAGTGCCACTCGAGTGATCTAACTTTGCATCATCGCTAGGATCGAGCGGCGTGGCAAGTTGAGTGGCTAACATCCTTTGGGAAATGATTATGAAAAGCTAACACACATACACATGGTGGTGTACACTTGGTGGTGTTGGCACATTTACAAAGGAGATGGAGTTGGAGTTGATGTGGATCAACTTGGTGAAGAAACTCCACCGGCGGAGTGTTCGCCCGTAGAGTGCGGACAGTCCGACGGTGTCACCGGCGTTGTTCACAGAAAAGACAGAGTCTCACTGGGTGCATCTGATGCTGGCACTAGAAGTGATCGGACGCTGGCAGGGCGCGTCCGGTCAGGCTGACACATGATGACGTAGGAGCTAGAGTTTGACCAGACGCTGGGCTGCGTCCGATCATGTGTGACCGGATGCGTTCGATCAAGGTCGGTACCTTACTGTAAACGACCGGACGCTGAGGTCCAGCGTTCAGTCAGTTGAAGCTGCTGCGTCTAGTCAGAAGATGACCGTTGAGATTGGAAGAATGCCATTGAACGCAGGTGACATGTGGCTATCATCGGGCGACCAGACGCTGAGGTCCAGCCTCCAGTCAACACGACCGGAGCGTCCGGTCGACCCGACAGTTGCCCAGTGAAGGGGTAACGGCTAGTTTAGCCCTTAGGGCTATAAATAGAAGTGGCCTTCGGCCATGGCCAGTGCTGAGCACCTTGGGGGACTTTGTGTCCATGCTTGAGAGTGCTTAGGAGCCCTCCATCTCACACATACTTGATAGTGATCATTCGATTGTGTGAGTGAGCGATTCTAGTGCGATTGCATCGTGAGGTTGCATCGAGTGGCATTAGGTGATTGAGTTGCAAGCTGGTGGTGCTTGTTACTCTTGGAGGTTGCCACCTCCTAGATGGTTTGGTGGTGGTCTCTGTTGAAGCCCGCAAGAAGCTTGTGCGGCGCTCCGGAGAAGTGCTTTGTGAGGGGCATTGTGCTCGCCCTGCGGGAGCCGCAAAGAGTAACTTTAGTAAAGCGTGTCATTGAGCTACCCTCACTTCCGAGGTAGGTTCTTGCGGCGCCCGACATGCGGGCTTAGCGGGTGATGCTAATTAGCCACTGAACCACCAAGTGAGCGGTCGACACAACGGGGACTAGCGTGTTGGCAAACACGTGAACCTCAGAAGAAAAATCACCGTGTCAACCTTGTTCTTCCCGTTGGTTTGCATCCTCGTTACACAAGCTTGTAATTACTTTCATATGCATTGTGCTTGTGTAGTTGCTTTTGTAATTAGTTAGCTTGTGTAGCTTGCTAGTTATCTTCTTGTTTGTGTAGCATAGAAGTAGCTCCCTTGCGTGGCTAATTTGGTTTGTGTAACCTTGTTAGTCATATTGCTTAGTTTGTGTAGCTAAGTAATTATGCTCTCTAATTCGGCATTAGTTGCCTTGTTATTGAGCATTGCTAGTGAGCTTAGTTGGCTTTGTGCTTTTGCTTACTAGCATGTGTAGGAGCTCCCTAGTTGCTTAAAGTACTAGTGGCATAGGTTTGTATGACCTTGCTTCTAGAATTGGTTAGGAGAGCTCTAGCTAGCCCGGCACCTTTGTTGCTTGATTAGTATCTTTGGAAGGTGCTAGAGAACATAAATATAGGGGTGTAATCTTGGCTAGACCGATAGTTATAATTCCGCACTTGTTTCGGTCAGTCGACATGATTAATTTTAGAAAAGACTATTCACCCCCCTCTAGTCCGCCATCTCGACCCTTCACCCACCGCATCCCATCCGCAATGAATGGGGAAAGGGAGAGGGGTTTTTACCCCCAATCCTTCACCTTTCTCCTACTATCATGTTGGGCTTTCTTCTATTCAAAAGCTCATAAGGTATCTTCTCCATCATGGGGTGACAATAGAGTCGGTTGCTATAATAGCAAGCCGTATTAATTGCTTCGGCCCAAAATGAATGACTCACATTGTACTCACTCAACATTGATCTTGCCATATCAATCAAAGTTCTATTCTTCCTTTCAACTAAGCCATTTGATTGAGGAGTGTACTTGGCCAAGAATTGATGTCTAATTCCAAATTCATCACATAACTCATCAATTCTAGTGTTCTTGAATTCACTACCATTGTCACTTCTAACTTTTTTTATGGTTGTTTCAAACTTATTGTGAATGCCCTTGATAAATGATTTGAATGTTGCAAACACATCACTCTTATCAACAAGAAATAATACCCATGTGTATCTAGTGAAATCATCCACAATCACAAATCCATATTTGTTTCCACCAATGCTTATGTATGTGGTTGGTCCAAACAAGTCCATGTGCTTCAACTCAAATGCCTTAGATGTGCTCATCATGCTCTTCTTAGGATGTGTGTTACCAACTTGTTTTCCAGCTTGACATGCACTACATAGCTTATCCTTCTCAAATGTGACATCTTTCAAGCCTCTAACTAAGTCATGCTTAATCAACTTATTCAATTATTTCATTCCAACATGACCAAGCCTTCTATGCCATAACCAACCCATGCTAGACTTAGTGATCAAATATGTTGTCAATTGGGCTTCTCTAGCATTAAAATCAACCAAGTATAGATTTTCATATCTAAATCCTTTGAATATCAAGTTAGAGCCATCTACACTTATAATCTCTACATCATCCACACCAAATATGCACTTGAAACCAAGATCACACAATTGAGCTACCGACAAAAGGTTAAAGTTCAAGCTCTCTACTAGTAGCACATTGGAAATGCTCAAGTCATTGGATATTGCAATCTTATCAAGCCCTTTGACCTTGCCTTTATCATTTTCACCAAATGTGATACTATCAATCCCATTGCTCTTGTTTTCATTGATTGAATTGAACATTCTTGGATCACCGGTCATGTGTTGTGTGCACCCACTATCAAGCACCCAATGCCTTCCTCTGGCTTTATAATTGACCTACAAAAGAAGATCAATTCTTTTTAGGTACCCAAACTTGCTTGGGTCCTTGAAAGTTAGTTACCAAAGTCTTTGGTACCCAAATGGCCTTCTTCTTTGGGCTCACAATTGGTGTACCAATGAATTTAGCCTTCACATCATTGGCACCCTTAACAAGCATGTAACAAGAATCAAATTTAATTAAGGATACATTAGGTAGCTTGTTCTTGCTAATCTTGCAATTTTGATCTATATGCCCAACTTGCTTGCATCTATTGTAAAATCGACTATTGCTCTTCACAAAGCTAGCTTTGGGAGTGACAAAGGCCGTCTTACCTTTCTTGAGGGTATAACCTAATCCCTCTTTGTTGAGAGATAACCTTTGGCTACCCAAGCACTTTAGCAAGCGGGCATCTCCACCATAGGCATTGCCTAAGGCACGAGTGAGCTCATTCACCTCCTTCTTGAGAGTCTCATTTTCCACCATTAGTGAGGCATCATAAGTGAGACCATCACTCAAAGGTGAAGTAGAAGTAGTAGTGCTACAAGAAGTGTTAGTGGGAGCAACTATAATAGGCTTATAAAAAGATTCATCAATAAGATCACATGTTAGTCCCACATCACAAGACACGATCACTTGCTCCTTCTTGGCCTCCTCCTTCTTGACTTTCTTGATGAGAGAGGAGTGAGCTTTTTCAAGCTTAGAGTGAGTTTTGCCAAGCTTCTCATGGGCTTCCATTAGCCTCTCATAAGTGGGATTGAGCTCATCAAGAGATTGCTCAAGAAATTTAACTTTCTTGTTTAGTTCTTTGCACTCCTTTCTCTTCATCTCAAAACAAATGTGCACTTGCTCACACATATCCATGAGCTCCTCCTTGGAGTACTCTTCTTCTTCATCATCACTCCTACAAGCATCACTTTTACATTCATCATCATCACTCACATCATATTTTACCTTGGTAGGCTTTGCCATGAGGCAGGTTGATGAAGTGTCGAAGTTGGAGGACTTGTTGTTGATGGTGATGCTTGCTAGTGCTTTCTTGATAGATTTCTTGCCATCATCACTAGAGTCATCACTATTCGAAGAGCCATCACTATCCCAAGTGACCACATAGCCTCCACACTTCTTCTTCTTTTGGAAGGATATCTTTTTCTCCTTCTTCTCCTTTTCTTTCTTGTCCTTTTTGTGCTTCTTCTTCTTGTCCTCATCATTATTACTATTGTAGGGACAATCTGCTACAACATGATTGGGGCTCTTGCAATTGTAGCATCTTCTCACATATTCTTTGTTTTTTGTGTGATCTCTTCTCTTTCTTGCACCATACCCCTTCTTCTTCATGAATTTGCCCATCTTGCGCACAAATAGAGCCATGGCCTCATCATCAATGTCATTAAGATCCTCATCATCACTTGATACTTTCTTGGACTTGCCCTTATTCTTGGATGATGAGCTAGCCTTGAATGCTACACTCTTCTTCTTTTTGTCTTCTTCTTCCTTCTTGTCATCCTTGTCAATCCCTTCCCTTTCCATACGGTATGTCTTTTGTGTCATGACATCACCTAGTACTTGGTTAGGGGTAATCTTCTTCAATCCTCCTCTTATGATAAGCAATCTCAACATCTCAAATGTTGGAGGTAGGCACATTAAGAAACGATGAGAGACATCATCATCCTTGATCCTCTCTCCCAAAGCCTTCATGTCATTGATAATTACTTACAACCGATGGAACATCTCCGAAATACTCTCATCATCCTTCATCTTAAAGCTTCTCAACTTATCCTTGAGGATGTACAACTTAGCACTCTTCATCGCCGGTGTGCCCTGATATGTTTCCTCTAATCTTTTCCACACCTCATTTGCTCTTTCATAATCCTTGATTTTCTCAAACACCTTGGAATCAATGGCATTGTATATAGTGTTAAGAGCCATTGTATTGCATTGCTTGTTGGTCTTGTCTTGGTTGGTGGGGTCATCGAGATCAATGATAGCATAGTCATTCTCGATCACCTCCCATACTTGATCATTGATTGAACCAAGATACATCCTCATCTTTCTCTTCCAATAATCATAGCATATGCCATCAAAGAATGGTGGTTTGCCCCCCATATGGTTGAACACAACTTGAGCCATAATTTGACACCGAGGTTGTTAAGCCTTCAATCAAACAGTGACCACAGCTCTGATACCACTTGAAAGGTCCTAATACGGCTAGAGGGGGGTGAATAGGCTATTTAAAAATTTATAAACCGACTAGAGCAATTTGATTAGTATAACAAATAGCAAAATGCAAACTTGCTCTAGCTCTACAAGGGTTGCAAGCCACCAATCCAACAATTCTAGTTGTTATGATCACTAGGCACACAATTTACAAGGTCACTACTCACTAAGAGCTCTCACAATTGCTACACTAAAGAGCTCCACTAGATGAACTTAATCCACAAAGTAAGCTCTTAATTCTAGCTATGCTAAAGAGATTGTTATAACTAGTTTACGGAAATATAAATGAGTAAGTGAGGTGATTATACCACCACGTAGAGGAGTGAACCAATTACAAGATGAATACTTTATCAATCACTAGAGAATACCAAAGGGAAGAGAACCAATTTTCTCCTGAGGTTCACGTGCTTGCCAACATGCTACGTCCCCGTTGTGTCGACCAACACTTGGTGGTTTGGTAGGTAAGAGGTGTTGCACGAACCTCGTCCACACAATTGGACACCACAAGAACCTATCCACAAGTGAGGTAACTCAATGACACAAGCAATCCACTAGAGTTACCTTTCGGCACTCCACCGGGGAAGGTACAAATCCCCTCACAATGGCTGGAGATGGCCACAAACAATCACCGACTCATGCCAATCCTCCTCCGCTACACCACCAAGAGAAACAAGTGAATCCCGCAGCAAAACACGAACACCAAGTGCCTCTAGATGCAATCACTCAAGCAATGCACTTGGATTCTCTCCCATTCTCACAATGATGATGAAACAATGATGGAGATGAGTGGGAGGGCTTTGCCTAAGCTCACAAGGTTGCTATGTCAATGCAAATGGCCGAGAGGGTGAGCTTGAGCCGGCCATGGGGCTTAAATAGAAGCCCCCATGAAATAGAGCCATTGTACCCCTTCACTGGGCACAACTCGGGGTGACCGGACGCTCCAGCCAGTTCGACCGGACGCAGGACCCTAGTGTCCGGTCGCCCAATGCTTGCCACGTGTCATTGGCTTCAAACGCTGATCGCCTGATCTCAACAGTCAGGTGATGACCGGACGCGTTAGTTAGAAAGTGACCGGATGTAGGACCCTAGCGTCTAGTCATTTCCAGTAAGGTTCTAAACGTGAAGTTTCACGACCGGACGCGTCTGGTCATGCTCGACCGGACTCACCCGGCGTCCGGTCACTCAACATTTTCTCTATGAGCCTCACGTCAGCGTACGTCAGCACTGATCGGACTCAGACCATGAGCGTCCGGTCAGTTTACATGCCAGCGTTCGGTCACAAGACCAAGACCGTGTGCTTACTGCTGTCACTGACTGGACTCTAAACCCAGCGTCCGGACACTGCACCACCAATGTCTGGTCACTCTGTGAACCCCTGTCTTTTCTATATAGGGCGCCAGTAAAGTTTCTAACTCTTGCTCAAATGTGCTAACCACCAAGTGTATCACCTTGTGCACATGTGTTAGCATATTTTCACAAGCATTTTCAAGGGTGTTAGCACTCCACTAGATCCTAAATGCATATGCAATGAGTTAGAGCATCTAGTGATACTTTGATAATTGCATTTTAATACGAGTTTCACCCCTCTTAATAGTACAGCTATCTAACCTAAATGTGATCACACTCGCTAAATATCTTGATCACCGAAACAAAATGGCTCCTACTATTTAAACCTTCGCTTTGAGCCTTTTGTTTTTCTCTTTCTTGTTTTCAAGTTCAAGCATTTGATCATCACCATGCCATCACCATCATCATGATCTTCGCCATTGCTTCATCACTTGGAGTAGTGCTACCTATCTCATAATCACTTTGATAAACTAGGTTAGCACTTAGGGTTTTATTAATTAACCAAAACCAAACTAGAGCTTTCACCCGGTGACCCAAGGAAGGTTTGGTTCATCCTTCGAGATGAGGAGGAGGTGTAGCTCTAGGATGTTCTTGGGGGGAGAGGACTCGCGATGGAGTCTGATCTCGCCCAAACCAAGGCTAGGCTTGAGGAGGCCTTGGAGTGGGTCAAGCTCGTCCATCACTCCTCGTTGAAGAGGTAAGTTTTCTGCATTTGTCCTTGTCTCCTCGGTCTTTCACTAGTTGTCTCAGCATGCATGCTTCTTGCTTTGTAGGGTTTAGAGGAGATGTCGAGCCATAAGTCCCATTTTCTCTGGGAGAAGCATGCTTGGATGGAGCGGGAGGCCATGGCGTCATGGCAGGTCATCGAGCTCGAGCGTCAGCTAGAGTCTGCCCACCATGAGTCTTAAGACCGAGCGGCCGAGGCGACTACAGCGCGGGCAGTGGAACAGCTCATGGTGGAGTGGGTGACTGCCGTTGAGCAGGGACTTGACGTGGTGAAGGTCTAGCTAGCGGAGACTGAGGCGGTGGAGGTCTGGCTGGTGGAGACTGAGGCAGTGCTCCAGAAGTCCCTAGAGGCTCTAGAGTCTGAGCGGAAGGCCTGGTCGGAGGTCGACCAGGAAGTGCTCGTGCTTCGAGGCCAGGTGCTTAGGACGGAGGAGTTGAACGCTCGGCTACGCGAGCAGGTGACTCAGCACGAGGAAGGACTCTCTATCCTTGAGAACACCTGCCTCGGTAAGTATCTATTCTGCTTTTGGTTGATGTCTTGGTTTTTCCTTTGCCTCGCTTCTAAGCTTGTCATCCTTCTTCCAGAACTGGGCGAAAGGGTTGGTTCTCTGGAGCAAGACCTGGAGACGACCAAGGCAATGATTGGTTGGAGCGTGGAGTCACTGGCAAAGTCCCTTGAAGAGTGACGTGCTCTTGAGGGGGAGCTTGACCAGATCTATAATGTCACCTAGGTCATCATCTTGGAGGTGTTTGGGTTGGCACCGAGCACTAGCACGCCCGCCATCTGACTGGTGGAGGTCTCAAACAAAGTTCGGGCGCTTATCTCCGATGGAATGTTCTACGGGACGTCAGGGGTGCAGACTTCAGTGGTGACACACCACCCAGACCTATACTTTGCCGCCATCTACAATGGGTATGCCGATGGCTGGAGTGCGGACGCCATCCATGCGCTCGGGGGAAGCTTGCTGCCACATGCATAGTTGGTGGCAGAGCAAGTCTCTACGCAATGGGTGATGGAGGCTCACCATGTGAGCAAGGCTGAAGGCGTGTGCTAGGAAGACATTGCCTAGCCTGCGGATGGAGTGGAGCTTGGGTCATATGCGAACATCACCCCACCTCCGATCGAACCGAACGTCATCTTGTCAGAGACCGATAAGCTTTTATCCTCGTCGTCTGAGCCGACAGCCGATGCCATGGGGTGGCAACAATAGAATGTATAGTAAGAATAGTCAATATATGTAAGGGATGAGTTCATGGGGGAGCCCCCTATGTAAACATTTTTGTGTATTCATGAACACATCAATTTCGCTTCGTGATGAAATCACTTCGTAAGGGGAAGCTTGTCCCATCCGTTCCTTATTTTTACCCTAGCATAGCTTTGTTTCTTATTCTTTCTTTTTTGCACCTACCCATTTGAACCATTGGCTACAACCTTAAGAACCTAGGTGTGGCCTACAAGGCTCAGCTGCTCGTAACCATAGGTTGTGGCGTGGTGTGATCGGTCAGAATGTTTAAAGCATAAGTTACATAGGGTAATTAAAGTAATGGACTACCCTTTCGTTTGGGTAAAAAGTATTTACTATATGATAGTAAAAAAAGAGATGTGGTGTCACACCCTCATGGAGTCCCTGAGCGTCCCGGGCCAAGAGTGTTCAGGCCGAGGTGCTTTGTAGGAGCAAACGTTGAATGAAAAGAAAGCGGTAAGACCAAATTTTTTAGGGGAAGAAACGACATAACTGTTCAATGTTCCAAGTGTTGGTGAGAACATCACCGTTGTTATCCTTCAGTCAGTAGGCACCTAGTTGGATCACCTTGGTCATCGTATAGGGTCCTTCCCATGGTAGAGAGAGTTTGTGTTTCTCCTTGGTTGATTGAGTCCTTCGAAGCATGAGGTCTCCGACCTCGAGGATTCTCCCTTTGATTTTTCTTTGGTGGTACCTACAGAGAGTTTGCTGGTAGCGAGTGGAGCCAATGTTGGTCATCTCGTGGGCCTCCTCGAGCAGGTCGACTGTGTCTTGTTGAGCCTCCATGGCTCGGTCGTGGTCTAAGGCCTTCACTCTTGGGGCGCCGTGGTTGAGGTCGGAGGGCAGCACTGCTTCAGCTCTGTAGGATAGGAAAAAGGGTGTGAACCCTGTGGATCTTTTTAGGGTCATTCTCAGGCTCTAGAGAATTGCTGGGACCTCTGCAACCCATCATCCGGCATACTTATTGAGTCGGTCGAAGATGCGTGGCTTGAGTCCTTGGAGGATCATGCCATTGGCTCGCTTGACCTGACCATTAGTACACGGATGTCCGATCGAGGCCCAGTCGATCCTGATACCATATCCATCACTAAAGTACAGGAACTTCTTCTCAGTGAAGTTAGTCCTGTGGTTAGTGATGATGTAGTTAGGAACACCGAATCGGTAGATGATGTCGAGGAAGAATTTGACCGCCTCTTCTGAGCGGATGTTGGTGACAGGCTTGGCCTCTATCCACTTGGTGAACTTGTTGACCACTATGAGTAGGTGAGTGAAGCTGCCCTAGCCCTTTTTGAGGGGTCCTACCATGTCGAGGCCTTAGACTATGAATGGCCAGGTGATGGGAATGGTTTGAAGCTCCTATGCCGGCAAATGAGTTTGCCGAGCAAAGAATTGGCATCCCTCACACCTACAGATGACCTCCTCCGCATCTCGTAGTGCGGTGGGCCAGTAAAAACCTTGGTGAAAGGCTTTTCTGACCGGTGACCTTGGGGCCGCGTGATGTCCGTAAATTCCAGCATGAACCTCGAGGAGGAGCTGCTTGCCTTAGTCGGTAGGGACGCACTTCATGAGTACTCCTGATAGACTTTGTTTGTAAAGTTCATTACCGAATGTGACGAATGTTTTGGCGCATCGAGCGACCCACCGTGCTTTAGTCCTTTTGGGTGGGAGAACCTCCTCAAGGAGGTAGGCGAGTAGCGGCACTCGCTAGTCGGCTTGATCAAGTGCCAACACGACGATGTCGGCGGGCGACATCATCACAGAGGCACTGGGATCGGTGCCCCGAGCGTTGGGTCAACATCGGGGTGTATCTAGATTGGACCTTCTAGGATGTGGGTAGATGGTTCATGAAGATCATTGATGAAGACCCTGTCCAGAGATGGAACACGCCTGGTAGCCAATTTTGTGAGAAAATCGACGGCATCATTGTCCTTTTCAGGGGACATGGTGTAGCTTGATCCCCTGGAATCTGTCCTCAAGCTTGCGTACCTCTTGGTAGTATGCTGCTATGAGGGGGCTTTTGCAGGAGGACTCCTTCATGACTTGGTCGACAACCAACTCTAAGTCGCCGCGAACGTAGAGTTGCATAGCGCCGAGCTCGATGGTGATGCGTAGTCCATTGATGAGGGCCTCGTATTACTTGGCGTTGTTTGAGGTTGAAAAGTGGAGGTGGATTCTGTTTGAGGAGATCAGAACCACTCCAGCCCTCGAGCCAGGCACCATTATGAAGCCGTCGAAGTACAACGCCTAGTACTCGTGGGTGACATCTGGGGTCAGGAGCTAGACCTTCGTCTATTCGGCGATAAAGTCCACAAGAGTCTAAGACTTAATAGCGGTATAGGGGATATACCTGAGGTTGTGGCCCATTAGCTCAAGTGCCCACTTGGAGATTCATCCCGTGGTGTTATGGTTATGGATGATGTCTCCGAGCGGGTATGAAGTGACGACCAAGACTTCATGGTAGGTGAAGTAGTGCAGGAGCTTCTGGGTCGCCATCAGCACGGCGTATAGGAGTTTTTGCACCTGGGGGTACCGAACGTTGGGGTCGGTGCGTATCTCCTCGACAAAGTATATGGGTCATTGGACCTTAAGGTGGTGTCCTAGCTCCTCCCTTTTGATGACTAGGGCGGCGCTCACCATATGGTTGCTTGCCATGACGTACATGAGGAGGGGTTGTCCCCGTTCAGGAGCGATGAGGATTGGGGCCGACATCAATGATGCTTTATGGCCTTCTAGAGCCTGTTGTGCCTCCTCAGTCTAGACAAACATGTCTGTCTTTTTGAGAAGCTTATAGAGGAGCATCCCCCGCTCGCCTAGCCAGGAGATGAATTGGCTCAGGGTGACCAAACAGTCGGTGAGCCTTTGTACGCCCTTGACATTACGTAAGGGGACCATGTTGGAGATGGCCATGATTTTTTTGGGGTTGGCCTTGATACCATGTTTGGACACGATGTATCCAAGCAGCTTCCCTTTTAGAACCCCAAAAACACATTTTTCGAGACTCAATTTGATGTTGAACCTTCGGAGGTTCGTGAAAGTCATGGCGAAGTTTGCGATCAGGTCGCAAGCTTGAGTCGTTTTGACCACTATGTCATCAACATAGACGGCAATTGCTGGTTTCAGCCGCTTGACTTGGTCAGGCTAATTAAGCGGGTCGATTTGATCGGTGAAGCATTGCTACATGCACCGTTGATAGGTGGCGCCAGCGTTCTTCAGACCGAAAGGTATAGTTACGTAATAGTACGAACCATATGGAGTGGTGAACAAAGTCGTGAGTAGGTCAGACTCTTTCATCGTGATCTGGTGGTAGCCTGAGTAGGCATCTAGAAAGGAGAGGATTTCGCATCCTGAGGTGGAGTCAGCTATCTGGTCTATGTGTAGTAAAGGAAAATGGTCCTTCGGGCATGCCTTGTTGAGGCCAGTATAATCAACGCACATTCTCCATTTCCTGGTTTTCTTCTTAACAAGAATAGGATTGGCAATCCAGTCAGAGTGGTATACCTCCTTGATGAACCCGGCTGCCAGGAGTTTGGCGATCTCCTCGCCTATGGCCCTATGCCTCTGGTCGTCAAAGCAACACAAGCATTGCTTGGTGGGCTTAGAGCCTGGGACGAGGCATAATGCATGCTTGGTGACCTCCTGTGGTATGCCTAGCATGTCAAATGGTTTCCATGTGAAGACATCATGGTTGGCATATAGAAAGTCGGTGAGCTCGCATTCCTATTTAGCCTAGAGCTAGGTCCTGATCCGCATCGTCTTGGTTGGGTTGGTGGGGTCGATCCCCACTGCCTTGGTCTCCTCGAGTGGGCAGAAGTTAGTCGAGGAGGTTGGCTTGTTGTAGTCTAGGACTGCTAGGGTTGACAACTCCCCGAGCCAAGGGAGCTCAGATGAGTTGATGACGGTAGTGGTGAGCTCAAAATGCTCACGGTCACATGTGTAGGCGTGCAAAAAGGTGCTACCCATGGTGATGACGTTGTTCGGTCCTGACATCTTCAGCTTGAGGTAGGTGTAGTTGGAGATCACCATGAACTTGGCATAGCATGACCGCCCCAAGATACGTGGTAGGACCCTAGGAAGTCTACTTCAAAGGTGAGGACCTCCGAGTGAAAGTTGGCTCAGTTGCCAAACATGACAGACAGGTCAATCTACCTGAGCAGGTATGCCTGCATCCTCGAGATCACGCCGTGGAAGGGAGAGCTCACTAGGTGGAGCTTCGACCGAGGGATGCGCATGGCATCGAGGGTGTCGACGTAGAGGATATTGAGGCCACTGCCTCCATCCATTAACACCTTGGCGAGGCACTTCTTGCGGACAATGGGGTCGACGACGAGCGGGTAGTGACCTAGTCTAACGACATGGGAAGGATGGCCCCTCTAATCAAAAGTGATCGGAGATTCCAACTAGCTAAGGAAGGAAGGGATGGCCGTCTCGACGACACGTGCCTCTCTGTAGTGCACTTTGTGCTGGTGCTTGGAGTAGAGGCATCGGATCTCCCAAAGATCATGATGCATTCCTTGGGGTCGGGAAAGCCATCCCCATCCTTACCCGCTATGCCTCCTTTCTTGGCTACTGCCTCCTTGCCCTTTCCTTCTTTCGGCCCATCGGCCTGTCATAGGAAGCACTTGAGGAGCTCGCAGTTCTTGTAGAGGTGCTTGACGGAGTAGGCATGGTTGGTGCATGGGCTATCCATGAGCTTTTCGAAGTGATCAGGTTGGCCCTACTAGGGCTGCTTGCCTATGTGATCGGCCACAGCAGCCAATGTAGAGTTGGCCAGTCGGTGCCAATCCTTCTTGTTCTTTTTGCCTCTCTGTGTGGAGGAGCCCATGTCTTGATCCTTGTGCTTTTCCTTGCCCTTCTCTCGGTCTCCATTAAAGACCACTCTGACAGCCTCCTCGCTGGAGGCATGGTTCGTAGCGACGTTGAGCAGGTCACGGGTGGTCTGGGGCTTCAAACAGCCAAGCTTGTGGATCAAAGACTCATAGGTTATCCTAGAGAGGAACGCGCTGATGACGTCTGCGTCGATGACACCTAGGAGGGAGTTGCATCATTTTAAGAACTGACAGATGTAATCCTATAGGGACTCAATGGGCTCCTGTTGGTAGCTCTTGAGGTCCCAGGGTGGACATACGTCTCCTGGAAATTCTCGATAACGATCTTCTTGAGGTCCGCCCAGTCACGGATGCTGTCATGTGGGAGGAATTCAAGCCACGCTTGAACATGTTCCCCCACACAGATGGGGAGGTATTGAATGATGAAGTGGTCATCATCCACTCCTCTGTCTCGGTAGGCGAGCTAGAAGTCTTCGAGCCATATACCAGGATTCGTCTCCCTGGTAAGCGATGTTGGTAGGTGGTCAAAAACACTGTGGGAACGGCGCTCTCTGGATGCGTCGGCCAAAGGCCCATGGTCCTAGGCCATCTGGGTTGGGACTTCGGTCGTCGAGTCGGTGACCACGCCTAGGGTGCATTTCACCGGTCCGCTCGATGGTGTAGCCAGAGCCCGTGCCGCCTGCTCTTACCACCATCTGATGGACGTCATCATCATGCCGAGCCTAACACCAATTGTTGATGACGCTGCGAGTGTCTCAGTTCGGCCCAAGGCATTCGCGCACAGGTGGCCAGTGTGGAGCGGGTGTCAGGTCAAGAAGTGACGCAACTATGACCTCCTATTTCATGTCTAGCGACTGTAGAGGTGAGTGGATGGAGCGATTCGTCTAGTGCATCCCCACTCCCCTATTGGGGAGAGAGGCCATGAGTCGGTGTCGCGACGTGGAGCTCTCCGCCTATTGAATGGCGATGGTTTCCACCAGCGCCCGAAGGTTTCGGTGGACCGCCTGCTCCTAGGGTCGATAGGGTCTGGAAGGTCACGTAGAAGCATTGTTGCAGCGGCGATGTTCTAGCTAGCTTGAGTGAACTATGGGGGATCGTTCTCCCCGTCCATGATGTTGCGCTAGACCTAGCGGGTGAGACCCTAGGCGCCGCTCTTCGGGTTATGCGCATGGGGTGCATCGTGCTGCATCGAGCGCACCAGTGTAGGTGGTGGCTGGTTCTAGAGCGTCGCCATAGCGCACTCCTAGGATAGAGGGTGGCTAGGTGCCATGACATCGCCGATGCTAGAGCTGTCGCTCTCAACCTCGTCATCCATGAGGTCGTGGAAAGAGGCCAGAGCATAGCCCGCCATCCCCACAAATTTAGATGTGAGAGGGGATGGCGTCAGCATCTTTTGGAGCCCCCATACGTACGTGTCCGCGGGGGATGCGAGGCCGTAGGGAACCGGTTACATGGTGGACACAGCAGGGACAATAGGGTCCCTTCGGAGAGTCAGTGGAAGATAGTAAATAGCGAGTAAAGAACAATATGTGTGTTACTCACAGTGGGGTTTGAGTCTAGCGTTGGCTCAGAGAGAAGCGTAGGCGCCTCATCGTTGAGATCACCGGGTGGTCCGAAGCTATCGAAGGACGCTCCTCCTTTGATGGGCGCTGGGATGAGTGCCTCCTCGTGGAGGTGAAGCACGCCGAGCCAGTCAGCAACAAGTCCTGGCTTCCAAAGAGGAAGGTCTAGGATGGCTAAAAGATGGGAGGAACCCACATCCCAACAGGTGGGAGCATGGGAAACTCCAGCGAGCTGAAGTGAGTCGTATTGCTTGAGCCCACCATGGCAAAGGTCGTGGAAAGGTGGGCCATCTGATGACCAAAAGCGTGAACGTACGACGTCTTCCCCATGAACGGCGCTAACTGTCGGTGCGAAAAGTGACCAACATATAAATATTTGTAGTTTTGCTATACATTATGATCAGATATGGCCTAATACTCAATGACACAGGGTTTATATTGGTTCAGGCAGCGTGCCCTACATCCAGTTTGAGTCGGTCGGTGACTTTATTCCTGAGACTAGGTGCTCGAAGTTTGCTGTGGGGTTACAAACAAGAGGGAGTATGATGGGGGGTATCAGAGGTCCAGTCGGACTCTGGACCGAAGGGCCAAGAGTGACGGGAGCTCCTACATGCGCTAAGTATTGGAACGTATGCTCTGTGTAGCTTTAGAATGTCTAAAGCTAGCAGAGAGTGAGTCGAAATGATCCATGTGTTGTCTGTTGTTCGTCTATCTGAATTGTTGGTTGTTCGAATCGTTTCCTTTTTGGAGAGAGCGTACCCTCTTTTATAGATGAAGGGGACGACTTTACAAGAGGGAGAGTGTGTGAGAGAAAGGGAGAGTGTGTGCTACCTAGTCTTGTTGCCCACACCAGTGGGTACAAGGTGGTTTATCGGCGCCCACAATACTATTGATGCCCAGATACATGCGGTAGGCTCCATCGTGTTCTTCTGGTATGGCTAATGTCGGCGCCCACCATACTATAGGACAAATGTCGACGCTCATAACACTGTTCGTGTTTTGACATGTCTGAAAGGTTGTAGAGCACCCTTCTGACATGACTTGACAGTACTATCCTGTAGGTGTGCAGGATATGGTCCTCGGTATCGCAGTTGACTTGAGAGCCCTACCTTACTGGCTTCGCCTGATTCTTTGGGTCCTTACCGAGCAGGCGTCCCCGTTTGGTTGTTTCCTAGTCAGCTCTGATTGCGTCGGTCGGAGAAGAGCTATAAGCAGAGGTTCGGTGTACTACCGATTGGAGAAGTGGGTCGGAGTTAGAAGCGTCCTCTTCTCGGCTCGGCCTTTCGGTTGGAGAGGCGGGCCGGAGTCGAAAGCGAGCATCGTTCCTCCTTGGCCAGGCCTTCCGATCAGAGAGGTGGGTTGAAGTCAGAAGTGAGCATCGTTCCTCCTTGGCCCGGCTTTTCGGTTGGAGAGGCGGGTCAGAGTCAAAAGCAAGTGCCATCCTTCTGGCCTGTCGTTAGGTATTTGGGCCGGCCCAGGAGTTACGCATCGTTCACAACGTCGTGTGTTGGGCCGAGCTTTTGCTAAGAAGCGGGTCCATTAGGGACCCCAGAATTATGAACCCGACAAGCGGTGAAATGACATTCTTGCCCCTGCCGCTTTCTTCTTCCTCTCTCCCTTTCTCTTTTTTCTGTTTCATGGCGAACCAAACGAGGTGGAGGGGGAGCTTCTGACCCGCAGAGCAAGCAAAGACAACAAGCACAGCCTAGCCCAGCGTCCCCACGCACGCACGCACCGAGGCCGAGGGCGAGGTGGCCGTGGCCCCGCCGGACCCATGGGGGGCTGCTACTCCACCTTCGCTTGCTCGCGGAAGCTGCGCGGCCGTGTCTCCTTCGCCGTCCCCGTCCCCGTCCCCGCGTAAGAACAACGCCGCCGCCGCATTGGCGTAACCGGGCTCGTCGTGCGCGCCACCCGTCTTCTTCCGCCCGCCACCGCCGCTCGCGCTGCCCGCTCTGCCCGGGCCATCGACGTAGGCTGGGTCCTTGGTCCGTAGACCGGCGGTGGGTTGTGAGAGCGATCCACCGTGGACTAGACGCATGGTGTGGGTATTTCTAATGTATTCTGAGATTTATTTTCCTATAAGAAAACGGTCGTATATTGGGGGTGATGCAGGGATGATGTCAACAAGCTAGAAAGAGCAAAGGCACACACAATTGGTTGCTAGCTTGCTCTGCTTGCTTGCGCAAGCGTGGTGTCGCGCCGTGCTCATGGTGTGTCTGCGTGTGTGCGAGGAGGAGGCGTTGGGGTGTTCGCGCTCGGCGTGGCGATGCCAGGGACCTTGCGGTCGTGGAAGCTGCCGGCAATGGCGCTCTGCGGGCAGTGCGTGTGGCAAGGTAGCGTGCGCGTGTAGGTTCGTGGGGAGGGGCTGGGGGTGGTGGAGGGATGTGGGTGCTCACCTTATGCGGAACTATGCCGGAGAAGAGATGGAGGTGGTGCGGTGGTGGCCGCCGGCTATGGCTTTGGCGGCGAATAGAGCACGGCAGCGAATAGAGCACGCCGGTGTGCTGCTCGCGGCGCTTCTGCTGGCTTGGCGCAGAAGGGGCGTGAGGGTGCGGATAAGAAGAGGGCGGGCGAGGATGTGGACGAGGGGCTACAGCGCGTCAGAGGAACCCGAGCCCGATGTTGTTCGAGATTGAAGATGGCCAAAATGATGAGCATTAGTTAGCATCGCGGGGAATTTTTTTTGCCCGGTTCAGAATTAGAGAAAGGGAGAGAGGAAGAAGAAAGTGGTAAGGGCAAAAATATCATTTCACCATTGTTCTCTCTCCTCAACCGGCTACAACCAGTTCATAGTGTCTTATGGTCTAATTTCACCGAACCAGAGTGTCTTCTGACAAAATATGTCTCGTGACAAAATACTTGATGTGTTCGCTGGCAAAGAAGCGTCACTCCTACGAACAATTGTCCCTCCTATAAAAGGAGACAAGAAGGAGCCACAAGGCCACCACGCCAACCCCAGTACAAACGCATTGCAGCGTGCTGCCTGCTCCGGTGTGCGCCGTGCCGCGCTGCGCTGCGCTGCGCTGCGCTGTGGTGTCCTCCTCTCAGCTGCTCCAAGCACCGCCGCCCCTCACCTCACCGCACGTCCCTCCGGCCGACCCCGCCGCCGCAAGGTCCCGCAGTCTTCCCGGCTCCCCCGCTCCCTCCAGCATGAAGCGCCTACTCCGGCGTCTCTCCCGCGTGGCCGCGGCCGACGCGTGCGCCGCCGCCGACGCGTGCGCCGCCGCCGGGTACCAGCCGCTCCGGCCGGACGCCGCGGCCGCGGCCGCCAAGGCGGCATCGCTCTCCGGCGCGCGGCGGCTGGGCGGCGGCGCGCGCGTGCCGGAAGGCCACGTGCCCGTCTGCGTCGGCGAGGAAGGCGGGCCCGTGGAGCGGTACGCCGTGCGCGCCGAGCTGCTCGGCCGCCCGGCCTTCGCCGCGCTGCTCCGACGCGCCGCGCAGGAGTACGGGTACGGCCACCCCGGCGCGCTCCGCATCCCCTGCCCCGTCGCCGACTTCCGCGACCTCCTCGTCCAGCTCTCCGCCTCCGCCTCCGCCTGCGCCGCCGCGGACCACTCCGACGACGACAACGCGGCGCTCTGCTACTACTACTAGGCTTCGGATTCAGCTACGGCATCCCCCACCTCCCCCGCCACCGCTCTCCTCCCCGTCGCCGCATTTGCCGCGGAGGGCGTAATTGAGATTTGCCCTTGCCCCCTCGGTGAAAACTGAAACGGCAGCGCCAAGTGCTGCTTGTCTTCTTCTTACTGAATTACCCCTGCGTGGGACGCCTGTGCTTGTACATACGGGGGAGGGTTAACTGTGGTGGATGCTTTGATGGGGGTACAACGGGGATTTTCTCCTGCAGGCTGCAGCTCAACAGTTTTAGTGCCTGCTGTCTGGTCGGAATTTTCTTTTCTTTCTTCCTCCCGTGTTTTTGGGTCTTCTTCGTCTAGATCTAGCTCTAGCTCTAGCGGTGGTTGTAATGGAGTAGTAGTGACTGAGCACTACCTGCCTTTTGTTTTCCTAGGGGTTTTGAGATCTTAACAATACTCCAATGTACTTAAGCCGCAAGGCTGGTGATCTCGTGACTGAGACCGAGGAAATCCAGTGCAAAATGCCAAAAATTCTCTTGCCCTGCGTTCCAACTTCCAAGATCCGGGTATGCAATGCGATGCGATGTGCCGAGTTTCTCTCCGTAACTTTTTGTCCTCTCTTTGTGTGCTCCCGTTTTCGATGAGATCGCTCGCACGGCGAGCGTCCTCTAGTATGGATGTAGGATCTGGAGCTACTGTTGCTGCTGAGCTTGCGAAGAATCAGATGCTGGTGAGCGCTGGCGCCGAGTTGGGGGGAAAGCAGAGGAGGCTATGCTGGCACCGAAATGGTATCTGCGCGCTGTACCTGTACCTGTACCTGTACAGCAGCGACCACCGGCCGCGCAATGCAGTTCACGCGACCAAACCAACGGCCTCGCCGCGTGCGCCGGCGCCGGCGGCTCTGGGAGCTGACGGTCGGCACGGCAGCGTCAGGCTCCTCACGTTGCCGACGAGCGGCCGGGCACCAGTCTGCCCGCCCGCCTGGATTGTTGGAGTGGCAGGATTCAGAGCTGCGTGCGTTCAGGGGGAAAAAAGTGCGACTCTCTGTTTTTTTTTTAATTTTTTTTTAAAAACTTCTTTTAATTATGTTTGTAGCGTCTTTCATACTAGCCTAGATTTCAAAGGATGCGCGCGCGTTCTTGGATGTTCACAGGAAGGTGTGTCGCCTCTCGCCTGAATTGTTCAAGAGATAGGAGTAATTGCACACCGGAAGTCCTTCAACTTGTCAAGTTGTAGCACTTGCACTCCGGTGTTTGCAGGTCCTTCAGCCTTCTCCGTCATGAACTGACCTGATTGCCGCTATTTGTTCAAGACGGATGCTAAGTTCAGGGCCCTCTTTGATAAATGTGGGAAATTTCGCTGTTGTCTAGTACATTTTCTTTTTTTTTTAAGTGATTTGATTCCTGTGAAGTGAAATCCTCAGAGGACCTGCGAGATGGAAGCTCGGAAGAGCTACTACAACTTGACAAGTGGAAGGGCTTTGCTGCGCAATTATTTTCAGTGGTCTCCATCTTCTAAATAACACCGGAACGCAGTGAGGGCGATGAGTTGACGATTTCACTCGGCCTTCCAAAGCCCTGGACGCGGACAAAACTGGCAACGGAGACACTGAAAAGGAATTTCACCAGTAATTGGCCATGCCCGTACCTCGTCGTTTCGTACTACTGTACTACGACTTTCGGAAACCGTGAAAGAATTACTGATTTGAAAACGATTACAGTGAAACAGCACAGATTTTTTGTTCTAAAAAAATACTATCTGCCCCTCTCTTGAATTTCGCTATCAAATCTTTTCACCTTTGCTCCATTAGCTGAAAAAAAGGAGAGGAGATTATGTATGTACGTAAAGCTAATAATTGACCCCCTGAAATGCACATTTGAGGGTGCAATAATGCCAGCACAAAGGGGAAGTTTTGTGGCGCGGACGACGCGTCAAACGATGGGATTATGGGAAGCAGCGGCATGTGCAGAAATCTCTTCGGCCAGTGCGGCTGCCTGCAACTGCGCCTCACTGTGGCTGAGCTCACGGAGACGAAGACGGATTCGCGCATTCCTTGGTTGGACAGGAGGAGAATTCAGATTTTTCAGAGGAGCACCGCAAAGCTTTCTCGGCACTACTAATCCTGGCATTACCACCACATTCTCCTCGAGTCCACGGAACCGTCGTGCCAGAACGAAAACCAGCCGTATCTTTGCATGATGTTGAGAAAGATTACGCAAATATGTATGGCGTAGATCATCGTACATGCATAATAATGCATATATGCATGTGCTGCCTAATCTGCACATTTGAAACCCCTGGAGGGCGAGTCGCAACGGTGATCTAGCTGAATGTCATGTTGCGTGTCTGAACGCGTGTGTGAAAGCAGCGCCGCCGTCAGGATATCACACACACACACACCGGAAAACCGAAACGGGGGCAGAAAAAGAGTTATTATATTTATAGATTTTATAAAGAAAGGGATTATCTAATCTAGACCACTGGTTCAAGAAAACAAATCGGGGGGCAGAAATTCTCTGCGACGTAGCGCACTGCACACACAGCACATGCCGTGCTGAGAGCCTCAGACACCAGCGCGTTTCCTCCCTCGCTCGCTCTGAATTCCAGTTCAGGTACGCAAGTCAGCCGGCATCCATTCCCAGGGGCTTGAATGCAGCGTCACATGCTGACAGAGCCCTCCCAACTCCCTTTTCTTGGAGAAATCGTATCGTTCTCGCAGGAAAACCCAGCACAGAGAAAATGTGCGTGCCGGCGATGTAGATGGCCCCAACGCCACAGAAAACGCAGCGAGATTTTGCTGGTCTCTTTTGGCCCGCGCGCATGGATGATGCAGCTGGCTGCTGGGGGGGATAAGGACCTGCGTCGCTCGCATGCACGCCTGGAGCTCCGAACTGATTTGAATGAAGCCAAGTGAGCGAGCAAAAGCATGTGCAGGGAGTGAAGGCCACATCGCGGCACGCGTGTCGGGGTGCCCAAACGCCGGCCGGGGCGGGAAGCAAGGGCGGGGCAGCCGGGGCAGGCAGGCACCATGCCGTGCTGCTGTCGCTGTTTGCCCGTGGACAGGTTCGCGTTAGGCGCTCGGTCCGATCGGCTGGGACGGGGCTCCTGCTGGCAGGGCACGTTGCAGCCGGCGCCACCACACGGCGTTCGACATGTCGACGCGCGGTGGCTGCGGCCGTGGCGTACTGGCGTCTACCTGCAGAGCAGGCCACGGACACGGATGGTGCCGTGCCCCGCTGCCGGAACTGGCGCGATGGATAGCCTTGCCTGAATCCTGATGCGTTGAGATTTTGCGGGTAGTAGTCGGATAGGATGGGAGCAGCCATGGTAGCGACAGTGGCGAACAGTGCGTTATGGTTCTCTGTCTGATACGGAGTAGGTTTTGCACACGATTTTTTATGGTCACAGGTGCAGGACCAGTGCATTTTGGAGGTTTATTTTAGCAAGAAACAAACATCACCTTAGTTACAGTGGAGTGGAGTATGAGAATTACAAACACCCTCACGTGGAGATAAACACCACAGAATTATAGATTATGCTTCTCGCTAGGTTATGCGCGTCAATGTTGGAGCTTTTTCCTTCATGGACGAACTCCACAAATGTGAAAGTCGCTACCCTTGCATTGATTTCTGGAACAATGTGGCCATATACTCCCAAACCGGCTAATCACTCGCCAGTTTGAACCGCTGCAAAAGGAGGTCACTTGCCAACACCAAGCCTTCACTGCACGCAATAGCCTCCATTGTCTCAGAGATGCCCTCCCCCACTGCAGATGCTCCTAAGAATACCCCCACAACATCACAGGCAACGGCCGCAACTGAAGCCAGGCACAAATTTTTGTAGACAGCAGCATCAACATCAACATTAATTTTCATAGTCCCCGCTAGAGGAGGAATCTAGTGTGTAAGGCCAGTTTTAATGGAGATTTCATAAAGTTTCATGAGCATTAAATATGCTGACATAGCACTGTATTGATGAAGAGAGAAGATAAAAGTTTCATAGGAGTAGAGAGAGTTTTATGGGATAAAACTCTTCTAGTTTGTTTTTAAAATATGAGTGTGTTAAAAACTAGGAGATAAAACCTTTGCTGAGACTAGCCTAAAGTAATCGACTTGTCGACCGTCGACGATAAGTGGAGTTCTTGTCGCCTCCAAATCTGCTATATACTGTACCTCTCAAGTCTCAATAAACAGTGTTTTTTTTGGAAATGTAAACCAGTGGATTTTGGAGGGGTAGAGGCCCACACCTTTCTCGCTTTCAGGACTGACGGTGCTTTCTTGGGCCTTTGTGGCCTGTGACCAAGCAACAATGCACACCCCTGCCCATGCTACGTAGTAGGCACGAATTTGTAGCCCATGGGTTACATCGGATTCCTGGGCCAGCTCATCTTTCCACAGCCCAAAGAACAAATGAGCAATCAAAACAGTGCCACACCACTAAGACTTGTTTCGAACACGACAGCTTTCTTAAACCCAATTGCCCTGTAAATCATCTGCTGCAGTTTAAATGATCCGTTGATCCCCATCAGCTTATCTATATCTATATCTATACTAAAACTTTCACTGTTCATCCGACGCGCCTTCAGGCTCAGTTCGACGTAGGTGAACAGTAACAGATCACGATGAACAGTCCGACCCGTTAAGAAACAGTACCAACTTTTTTTTTGGGTCCCACCTTTAACTGTTGCCCGCGCGAAGCGCGGGGTTACCTGCTAGTAAGAACTTTAAATTTGTCTGCGATCGCTGTTCATCGGACGCTCTCCAAAACCTAGATAACTGTACATCAACAATACCGGTTTCTAGCTCCGCGATGAACAGTGCTCAACCCGATAAGGAACAGTAGCACCCGATACAGAACAGTACAAACCCGATACAGAACGTTGCGCGCCCTTTATGGAACAGTACACACCCGTTACATCTTCCCCCCCTTTTTTTCCGCACTCCTTCCCACGCGCAGCGTGGGGGCTCACGCTAGTAAGAACTTTAAATTTGAGGCCTTTCACAGCATCGCACACTATTCGTCCGGAGTTTTCACAGACCCAGACCACTGCAGGTCAACAGTACCAGGCGCGTTCTTGTTCATCCACCAACCCGACAAGGGTTTTTTTACCCCAAAAAGAAACAGTGTTAGTCCGATAAAAATTTTTTCCATTTTTTCCCCACCTCCTTCCCACGCGAATCGTGGGCACCCACGCCAGTGTATATATATATATATATCATGAGAAGTTTTGTAATGGTTAGACAAAACTTACACCATCCATCAGCTCATATACATGTAAAAATGTCTTGTGATAATAGTACCTAGTTTTATAGGAAGAGGGAAAACAATCAAACAAGCAAAGTAGACTTCATCATAAACAACAATTACACAAACGACATACAAGATAGAAAAACAAATGCAGCAATAAAAGAACAACATTAATAGTTTGCGTATCTCTAATTCGCCGAAGGTTTCACACCTGGGCAGACAGTGCTCCGCTAAGAACTTTAAATTTGAGGCCTTTCACACCATCGCGCACTGTTCATCCGTCGTTTTCACAGGCCCAGATCACCGCAGGCCAACAGTACCGGATGCGTTACTGTTCATCCAGCTCATCCGCCGTTTCCATCCGTACCGGGTACTGGACGAATAGTACCAATCCGATATGTTTTTTTTTTATCCGACAAAAGGAACAGTGTCAGCCCGATAAAAAAATTTCATTTTTTCCCACCTCCTTCCCACACGAAGCGTGGTTCGCGTGGGCACGCACGCTAGTATATATATAAAGTTCAGGGTATCTTTTTGAAACATATGAACTCCGCGTGAAACAGATCAATTCTAGAGGAACGCGCAAAATTATCACGCCTTCCAAATGGCGGTTGTCTGCACCCTATTGATCGACATTGGATTAGAACAAAGTCTTAACACTATGCTCTCTGAGCAGTAAAGGACCATGCCACGGAGTTGTTATTTTGTTCCGGCTGCCGATTTGGTTCTTCTTCTTCTTCTTTCACCATTTATCCATCAAGAATTATATGCCACTGTGCCGGCGAGCTACAGTAGCTTGCAGCTACGGTGGTTTCAGCAGCTACCGTGCTCATCGGCGAGGTGTCAGTCAGAGCCAGACTCAGACCTTGTACGTCATGCCCACCTCGATGAGGGAGGTGTTGGGGATGCCGAGCTCCACGGCGGGCCGCCGCGAGTTGCGCCGAAGGAACCCGTACACCACATTGACGGCAAACTTCTTCACCGCCGACGACGACTCGTGGGCCTGCACGCAGGTGTGCCCGATCTTGTACGACACGCCGGACTCCCGCTCCTCTAGCAGCGTCTTCACCTCCTCGCCGCCACTGCCGCCGGCCCCGCGGGGCTCCTCGAACTGGACCCTCCTGCCGACGGCGCCGCCGGCGTCGATCTCGCAGGACGACGAGGTGCTGCACGACGCCACTGGCGCCGCCGAGTCCGCGTCCACGAGCTGGTGCGCGTGCGCCGGCGCCGGCGCCGCGGGGATCACCGACAGTTCCCTGGAGTAGTAGTTGCCCGCCTCTGTGGCGGCGTCCTACCGCTGCAGGAACTCCACCACCTTCATCAGCAGCTGGTTCTAGAAGTTGAAGTGGTCCCGCCGCCCTTCCTTGTACCCGTACCGGACGACGCAGCGGAACAGGCGGTGAGCCGGCGCGCCCACCCGCCCCACCAGGAGCCGCTCCTCCGGCGATACCTTGGGCACCGTCAGCGTCTGGAGGACACGAAGATGAGCACCATGGAACGCCGGGAAGTTGGTGACGAAGTGCGCGAACATCGGGGGCACGCCGTCGGCGGCGCTAGAGTAGACAAAGCCAACCCCCGGGACGCGCACCAGCCCGATGCCGGAGCTCAGGCCGAGGAACCGGTCCAGGCACACCTTGTTCTGCAGCTCGTACTCCTCCTTCTTCGTGCCGTAGTGCCACGTCGACATGGCCAGCAGCGTCACCAGCGACAGCAGCAGCGGGAGCCACCCGCCATGGGGCACCTTGGCGAGTCACGCCGACAGGTACATGACCTCCATGGATCCGAAGCCGACCGTGAAGAGCGCTGCCAGGACGACGCTCCTGGTCCCACACGATGGTGATGACGAGGAACATAAGGCATGTGGTTGCAAACATCACCAAGATCACAGCAAGCCCTGGAACAAGAGATTAAAAATGTTACAGATTGTATACAATTCTGCATCTCAAAAGATTCTAGAAAATTTCGTACCATAGGCATTTCCAATCATTTCGGTGTCGCGGAAGCCGACGGTGACGGCCAGACACAAGAACATGAGAACCCAGTGTTAGTTGATCTCCACCAATAGGCCCAACGGTCTATTAGGCCCTTATCTGCTCCCTGATCAGGGGAGCCCAACCCTAACTGGTTGGTGGGCCCCTATCGCACAACACATACAAATAGAGAAGGTGGGGATCGGGGCTCGTTTCACGAGGTTCATTGGAGCCGCCATCCCATCTACATAAAACTCTAAACCGATCTAAAGGCCGTGCTGCCAGCGACGGGATGCCAGTCGACAGTGGCGGCAGTGAGGACTCCGGCACGGACACGGAAGGAAGAAGACGCGTCTGACGAGCGGGCCTAGGCTATCAGCAGGATAGGAGACGCGGGCCACGATGTCAGTGAGAGAGAGAGTGCACGGGCAACTGCATGGCTTGCTGGGCCGCAACTAGGCTACTGCAGAGAATAGGAGAGGCGAGCCGCGTAGGGAGCCTGACCGAGCTAGGCCAGCGGAAATAGAAGGCCGAGCAGGAGCTGGGCTGCACGGGCCAAATATAGAGAAGGGAAGAATAAAATCCTTTTCTATTTTCTAAACTAATTTCAAAACAAATTTTGAATGCAAATTCAAATCAATTTGAAATTTGATTTCAATCCACACAATAAAAAATAATATGCAGCAGCATGAATGCATATACATGTATGTAGACCTATATTTGATTTTAATTTTACAAAGTGGTTATTTTTCTAAATTTAAATGCTCACAAAATGCGTAATTAAATCATTTTTCCTATTTTTAAAATTATGCAAATTTTAGGGTGTTACAATTCTACCCCCTTAAAATAAATCTCGTCCTCGATATTCAAATGATGCTTACTCAAAAAGTTGCGGGTATGTTTTCCTTAGATCCTCTTCTCTTTTCCAAGTAGCGTCATCTTCTATATACCGATTCCACTGAACCTTACACATCTTTATAACTCGGCTCCTCGTAACCCTTTCTGCCATCTCCAAAATATTTACCGAAAATTCCTCATAGGTGAGATCTTCCTTAACTATAAGCTCCTCTAATGGTATCTGCTCCTCTGGTACACGCAAACACTTCTTTAATTGAGACACATGGAACACATCATGTACACCTGATAAACTCTCAGGCAATTCCAACTAATAAGCTACTTCTCCATGTCTCTCTAGAATCTTGAAAGGTCCAATATATCTTGGTGCTAACTTTTCTTTCATGTTAAACCTTCTCACACTTCTCACAAGTGACACCTTCAGGTAAACGTAACCCCCTATTTTGAAAACCAATTCTCTTCTCCTAGTGTCGGCATAACTCTTCTGTCGAGACTGTGACACTCTCAAGTTATGTCTAATCATCCTTACTTTCTCTTATGCGTCTCTTAAAACATCTAGTCCAAACACTTGAGTTTCTCCCGTTTGATTCCAAAACAATGGGGTTCTACACTTTCGTCCATACAAAGCTTCAAAATGTGCCATATTGAGACTCTTCTGATAACTGTTGTTGTACGAGAACTCTGCATAAGGCAAACTCTTGTCTCAACTTGTACCGTACTGCAACATACAAGCTCTCAACATGTCCTCTAATATCTGATTAATCCTCTTAGTTTGCCCATCGGTTTGAGGATGATACACTGTACTGAAATTCAACTTTGTTCCCAATAAACTATGTACTATTTGCCAAAAGTGTGACATGAATTGAGTACCTCTGTCAGACACAATCTTCTTTGGAACACCATGCAGACATACTATTCTTTTCATATATAATGTAGCCAATTGGGGTCTAGTATAGGTAGTCTTGACCGGTAAGAAGTGAGCAACTTTAGTTAACCGATCCACTATCACCCAAATTGAATCATAACCTCTCTGAGTGCGTGGTAACCCAACTATAAAATCCATACCAACTTCTTCCCACTTCCACTCAGGTACCTTCATGGGTTGTAATAATCCTGCAGGCCTTTGATATTCAGCTTTTACTCTCTAACATGTATCACATAAAGCAACATATTCAGCCACATCCCTCTTAAGTCCATACCACCAATACTTCTCTTTTAGATCCAAATACATCTTGGTACTCCCAGGGTGAATAGAGTAAGCAGACTCATGTGCCTCACGAAGAATTGCATCTCATATAGCCTTATTTTTAGGCACACATAGTCTTTTCCCAAACCATAGAGTTCCATTATCATCCATACGGAAACCTGGTGCCTTACCAATCACTATTTTCTCCGCTATCTCTTTCAACTTCGCATCCTATAACTGTCCCTTACGTATCTTTAGCTCCCTTACATATCTTTAGCTCCAATGTAGGCTCTATCACCAACTCTACTGCATTAATAATGAAACCCAAGTTTAGTTGCTTAAATTCAGCACACAACTCACTTGACATAGGTGCCACTTGCACCTCATTGGCATAACTCTTCTTACTAAGAGCATCAGCAACAACGTTCGCCTTTCTAGGATGATAATGTACCTCCAAATCATAATCTTTAATCAACTCTAACCATTGACACTGTCTCATATTCAGATCCGTCTAAGTGAAAATGTACTTCAGACTCTTATGATCAGTATAGCTGTCACTCTTATGTCTAATAAGATAGTGCCTCTATATTTTCAGAGCATGAACCACTGTTGCTAACTCCAAATCATGAGTAGGATAGTTTAGCTCATGCTTTCTCAATTATCGGGATGCATAGGCCACTACTCTGCCTTCTTGCATAAGAACACATCCAAGACCTTGATGAGATGCATCACAATAGATAGAGAAATTCTTGCTTAGATCTGGCAAAACCAACACTAGGGCGGTAGTCAACCTCTTCTTTAATTCCTCAAAGTTAGCTTGGCACTTCTCGGACCACACAAACTTAGCATTTTTCTCTAATAGAGCTATCATAGTCCTGGCAAGTTTAGAGAAACCTTCTATGAACCTCCTATAGTATTCAGCCAATCCCAAGAAACTACGAACCTCTCCCACATTGGTTGATGGTTTCCAATTCAACACATCTCTCACCTTGCTTGGATCTACTGCTATTCCACCATTAGAGACCACATGGCCTAGGAAAGAAACTTCCTTCAACTAAAACTCACACTTGCTTCGCTTAGCGTACAACTTGTGTTCTCTAAGCTTTTGCAAGACCAACCTTAGATGTTCAGCATGCTCTTCTTCCATTTTGGAGAATACCAATATATCATCGATAAATACCACCACAAACTTATACAAAAACTCCATGAATACCTTATTCATCAAGTACATAAAGTATGCAGGTGCATTGGTCAAACCAAAGGTCATAACAGTGTGCTCATACAAACCATACCTCGTAGTAAAAGTTGTCTTAGGTATGTCAGTTGCATGAATCTTCAACTAATGATAACCAAAATGAAGATCAATCTTAGAGAAAACACAAGCACCTCTCAACTGATCAAATAAGTCATCGATTCTAGGTAGCGGATACTTGTTCTTGATAGTAACCTCATTTAGTGACCAATAATCAACACACATTCTCTAGATACCATCCTTCTTGTCTATAAATATAACTGGTGCTCTCCAAGGTGATGAACTAGGATGAATGAAACCTTTCTCTTGTAACTCCTTTATTTGTTTCTTAAGTTCCCCTAGTTTATTAACCCCCATTCTATATGGACGCCTAGCTATAGGTGCAGTTCTAGGTAATAATTCAATAATAAACTCAATGCCATGGTCAGGTGGCATACCTAGCAAATCATCGGAGAACACATCCGGAAACTCATCCACTACTAGGTCATCCTTATTGACGTGATCATCAAGCTGGTTTACTGTGGTGGTCGGTTGTGCTTGCACTACAACCTCAACACTAATTCTGTCTCCCTTTGGTGTTGTCAAAGCTACTGCCTTTTCTTTACACTAAATCACTACTTGTTGTTGCATCATCCAATCCATACCCAAAATAAGATCATTTCCTGCTGTTCTCAACATAATGGGGTCACTTAAAACTCTACCCCCCTTAAGGATAGACTAGTTGGGAGACAATGGTAAGAAGCTGGCATACTCCCTCCCGATGAATTTACTAGTATGGGTTTTTTCATGGCACACAAAGGTATGCTATGGTTTTTAACAAATGCTTGTGATATGAATGATTATGAAGCTCCAGAATAAAAAAGAACGATGGTGGGAGTTGAGTTGATATCAAACATACCGAGCATGACTTCCAGTTCTACAAGCGCCGTCTCTGCAGACACATGATTCACCTTCCCATAATGCGGTGGCTTCTGGTTGCTATTTTGCCTCTGGGGGGTTTGCTGGTTGGGCTTCTTCGTGCAGTTATAAGACATGTGACCCTCTTTTCCATAACGGAAACACTTATTGGGAGTGCTAGGGGCACTAGTCTTCATGGGAGTGTTGTTAGGCGTTCCCTATCGTGGTGTCTTCTGGCCACTCTTCTGCTAGGGACGTTGATTTCCATTCTACTACTGATATGGTGGACGCTGCTGGTTCGGGTTGCGCTGAGGATACTGACCATGATTCTCCTAATTGGGTGGTCCTTGGTACCTCTGCTAGAAGCCTTGCTAAGGGTTGGTGCGTGGATGAGTATTACTTCTAGAGGCCTGTCTCTAAAGCCTCCTCTTCTTAGCCTCCATCTCTTTGCGCTTATTATCAATAACAATAGCATGATTCACCAGCGTCTAAAAATTGGGGTATGTATTGGACATAAGCTGGAGTTGCAGACCATCATACAAACCCTTGAGAAAGCGGTATTGCTTATCAGCTTCATCAGCCACCTCATTCAGAGCGTAACATGACAACTGAGTGAATTTGTCATGATACTCAACCATAGACATAGATCCCTGTTTTAGAGCTCTGAATTCCTCCTGCTTGAGCTCTATCAATCCTTTAGGTATATGGTAGGATCTAAAATTCTCTCTAAATTCCTGCTAGGTGATAGGAGGAGCATTAGCGGGATGTCCATACTCGAATGCCTTCCACCAGTCCTGAGCTTCTCCCTGGAGTTGTCCTAACACGTACAACACCTTCTGCTGGTCATCGCACTACGTTATGTTGAGTTGCTTTTCCACTGCATGAAGCCAATCATCTGCTTCTAGTGGATTAGTGGCATGAGAAAACACCGGGGGGCAGCCATTCAAGAATTCACCATGCTTGTCACGCGGTGCTCCACCAATTGGTTGATTTTGCTAATTCTGCACCAGAGCTTGCATAAGTTGTGTCTGCACCGCTAGGAGCTGCTCAATAGTAGGTGGCGGTGGTGGTGGTGGATGTGGGGGAACACCTCCACGACCTCGGCCTCATACTCTTTCAGACATCTGACCTCCAACACAATATTCAAAATTTAGAGATTTCCAAGTTATATGCACTTATAGAGATATAGAATACATTCTAAAAATTTTCTAGACGAGTTCCAACATCAGCAGCTCGGTAAAACAGTCATATCTTGAGTTACAAATGTCCAAAAGAGACGTTCTTTACATGGTTGGAAAGATTCAAAAATTATATACAATTTTTATTTAGACCTCATTTCCAGATTCTGTCATTAGGTTACTAAAAACAGGATACAACCAAAACTGCTCTAGGTTCTAGACTGCGTAGAAACTTCAAATTAAAACAGCTATATCTCTTAAACCAGATCAGGTATAGGGGTGATTCTAGAGGCATTAGAAATATACTTAAGTCTTGTTGGTCCCATAAAAATTTCATAATTTTTGGTCTAGTAGATTTAGATTGGAATTGAGATAAGGGCAGACTGCTCCGAAAAATAGATCCGAGAGAACATGATGTACCAAACCAAACTATTTATTTATTGACTCAAACTTTAATATTCTTAACTATGGAACTTGCGGACATGCCCACAAAGTTCCAGCACTCATTACAAAAATCCAACTCACACATAAACATAATACTAATCCAACTAGGCACACCAAAGTTCACACAACCCTACTAGACTCGACTTGACTCAACTTGACCCGTGCTACTAATGTCTTATGACATAGAAAGGACTCCAACATCTATGGGCAAAATTTATGGGAATCTCCTAATAGATCCTTGGCAGGTTGAGGCACACCCTTTGCTGGTCTATCACTTATCGGTATGTCTTATGGGTCGCCTCCTGTGCCTTCAACTGATCTTCCAACCGTTGATTCTTGTCTACTAACTCACAGGCATAGTGCACCATCACTTGAGTAGTGGGATCCATGCCTTTAGGTTCCATTATTGCCCATCCCAAGTCAGGGTGTTGGCGAGGGAGGAAGCGATATTGATCTTCCTTCATATCATCAAAGCGATAACCATGAAGACCCATGCAGGCTACAACAGCTGCATCTTCTATGCTATCTTCCATGGTGACACAGTGAGCGTGATATGCATAGTTCGAGTCTAGCTGGTATGCTTCCTTCTCTCTATCCAAGATGGAGATGCACACCCTGGTCTTCCAATAAGTGTCCTCCAGAGGGTGCGTATGCTCGTTGCAGACGTACTCCACAGCTACGTCCCAATCACTGTGGTAAGTCTGAAGAATCCCCATAAGTCGGTGGTACGAGATAGAGGATTCACACCCCAGCTTGTACTAGACCTTTGTAGTCCATCCTAGGGAGGGATCGACTCATCCTCTTAAACGACGTCTTCCTCATCATCATCATCAGACAATACGACGACCTCCACTTCTTTGGGTTCTTCTTCTTCGGGCTCTTCCTAGAATGGCTCAGGCGTAGGTGCAGGTGCTGGCGAGTCAACTTCATATTCCTAGGGTTCCTCCTCCTCATGTGGCTCCATGGACTCATACAAGCCATGAGGCGGGTAGTAGCCTCCGGTGCTGATGCGAGTAGTCTTATTGGCACGATGCATCTATATAATTAGATTTAGTTAGATTAGAAGCAATAATTTTCATAACAGAGTGAGGCAAAAGAAGCATAAAATTTTAGCAAATAACAAGGGTGAGAAGGAAAGCCTGAAATGTGTGAAGCAAAAGAAGCTACAACGACCATTGCTAACTAGGATTGTGTCCTACAGTCAACACGGCTCCGATACCAATCTGTCACACCCGATTTTAAGGATAAAATAATATGCATAATCTTATGTGCGCCCAGAGATTAGTCACACACATAAACCAAAAAATTATAAATAGTATCATCATAAGTGTTTATTACATCACGAATAATAAGACATAGTCTTCACATAAATATAGTGGAAGTATAAAAGAAAATCTCTCGTGGAAGCTCCATATCATAGGGACATCAACTAGTTGACCACAAGTCTAGTATTCCTCAAGAAAGTCGCCATTACCATAGCCATCTGTTACCCATCTGGGATTTTTATCCAAATAACAAAAATAAACAAGCGTAAGTACGTGTCGTACTCAACAAGTGTAACATGGGGTTCATGAGGCTTAAAAGGTTTGACATAGGTTTAACAACGTTTAGCTTTTAGTTGTCACAATTTTAGCATTAAAGTAGCATCAAGTTATTTCAATCCTAAAGTGAAACACATGATCAATGTAAACATGAATAATGAATAGCATAAACGGATAATTCTTAGTGATCATCTATTCCATAAAATGTTCCAAGGCCGCTCGTGACATTGAGCACGGCTGATATACTAGTTTTACACTCTGCAGAGGTTATGCACTTTCACTATTGAAAGGTCCTAATGGCTAGAGGGGGGGGGTTGAATAGCCTAATAAAAACTTTTACAACAACACTTAACAAAATTGTTAGATAATTATGAGGCGAAGCAAGTGTTGCGCTAGCCTACTCAAAAAGCAAGCCACCTACCACAATTCTAGTTTAGATAGTATCTATTCACACAATAGCTATGACACTATCCTATGTTAGTGTGCTCTCAAAGGCTAACTAAAGAGCCACACCAACCAAGCAAGCAAGCTCTCACAACTAGTTACACTAAAGAGCTTGACAACTAGTTTACGGTAATGTAAGGAGAGTGATCAAGAAGGTTATACCGCCATGTAGATAAAGGAACCAATCAATCACAAGGATGGATAACAATGAAGACCAATCACCTCAGAATCAATGATGAACACAATGATTTTTACCGAGGTTCACTTGCTTGCCGAAAAGCTAGTCCTCGTTGTGGCAATTTACTCCCTTAGAGGTTCACGCACTAATTGGTTTCACACGCCAAACCCTCAATAGGATGCCACACAACCAACACAAGATGAGGATCACACAAGCCACAAGCAATCCACTAGAGTACCTTTTGGCTCTCCGTCGGGGAAAGGTCAAGAACCCCTCACAATCACCACGATCGGAGCTAGAGACAATCACCACTCTTCGCTCAACGATACTCGCTGCTCCAAGCTATCTAGGTGGCGGCAACCACCAAGAGTAACAAGCGAAATCAACAGCGAAACACGAACACCAAGTGCCTCTAGATGCAAACACTCAAGCAATGCACTTTGATTCTCTCCCAATCTCATAGAGATGATGAATCAATGATGGAGATGAGTGAGAGGGCTTTGGCTAAGCTCACAAGGTTGCTATGTCAATGAAAATGGCCAAAAGTATAAGCTTCAACCAGCTATGGGGCTTAAATAGAAGCCCCCACAAAATAGAGCTGTTGTACCCCTTCATTGGGCACAACGCGGGCTGACCGGACGCTCTGGTCATGTTGACCGGATGCTGGACCTTAGCATCCGGTCGCCCAACAATAGCTACGTGTCTCGATCACAATAGTCACTTGAGTTGACCAGACACTATGCACAATACTGACCAGACGTTGAGCCACCAGCGTCTGGTCGTTTCCAGTAAGGTTCCAGAAACGCCTTTTGCCCACTGGACATGTCCGGTCATGCAAAACCGGACCCTGCCAGCGTCCGATCAGAAACCCTAGCCTCTGTGTGCTGCCCGACAACAGGACCGGACACACCTCGCCAGCATCCAGTGGTTCAAGACCCAGCATCCGGTCGTTTGACCGATGCTAGCATCTCTGCTGGTACAACTGACCGGACGTGCCGGTTCCACTAGAACCAACGTCCAATCACCTTGAGACCAACGAGACTAACTCCTCTTTACCTCTAACTTCTTCACCCTTGCTCAAATATGCCAACCACCAAGTGTATCACCTTATGCACATGTGTTAGCATATTTTCACAAACATTTTCAAGGGTGTTAGCATTCCACTAGATCCTAAATGCATATGCAATGAGTTAGAGCATCTAGTGGCACTTTGATAACCGTATTCCGATACGAGTTTCACCCCTCTTAATAGTATGGCTATCGAACCTAAATGTGATCACACTCTCTAAGTGTCTTGATCACCAAAACAAAATAGCTCCTATGGTTTATACCTTTGCCTTGAGCTTTTTGTTTTTCTCTTTCTTCTTTCCAAGTCTAAACACTTGATCATCACCATGGCATCATCATTGTCATGCTATGATCTTCATTTGCTTCACCACTTGGAATGTGCTACCTATCTCATGATCACTTGATAAACTAGGTTAGCACTTAGGGTTTCATCAATTCACCAAAACCAAACTAGAGCTTTTAATCTCCCCCTTTTTGGTAATTGATGACAACCCTTACACAAAGATATGAATTGAAATACAATTGAATCCATGTTGCTTGCCCAAGCATATTTACCATGTATAAAAGAATATGGACAAGTTTCATGAACCCCAAATGGTAGCAATTGCTCCCCCTACATATGTGCTATGAGTTTGGATTGTAGCTTGCACATATGCTTAGATAAGAAATATAGGAGACAATGTCTACCAAATAATGCTAAGGTATAAAAGATGGACCTTTGAAGCATGATACCAATCGGAGTGCACCATTATACCATGCTTAGCACCATGGTTAGCTTTAAACCACTTGGAAACATTCTTTGAAAAGATATCACTTGTGAAAACTTACTTGAAAAAGAAAGTAATCTAATGATTTCATTTCATCATGCAATCTTACAACTAGCATGCATCACACAAGCATGGATTTTGTAATTTAAAACTTATGCTATGCAAGCAAACATATGAAATGCACATTCAAATGCACCATACAATGTTCATGAGCTTGCTCCCCCTACTTGTGTGCTCAAAGTTTCAAATGACCCCTTTCCATTTATCATATCTCTCCTCTTATGCCAAGTTCCCCCCTATCACTTGTATCTTTATTTCTCTTCCCCATTGTGTTGTCTTTTCACTTATCTTTGTGCACTATCTCTCCCCCTTTTGTCACTTATGCCTTTGTTTCACTTATATCTTTGTTTCTCTCCCCCTTTGTCATCAATGACCACAAAGACTTGAAATATAGATAGTACCACTTGTGGGTCGAGATTATCAATGTCAATCAATGGGGTGAGGATCATTTTTCAAATTTAATCTAATCTAGATCATTTATCAAAGATATTTAACTCGGTTTGATCCAAGGACAAGCTTCTTCACACCTCCAAATAAGGGTTATCTTGTACCATGTTGAGTTAAATACTTAGAGCTTATTCTCTAGATCAAACACTAGGTTTATAAGCCCACAAACATGTCATATGCTATCACTAGATCAAGTCAAGCATAGAAGCAATAGTGATACCATATAAACATCAAAATCATTTGATTTTCATGAATGAGCCTTATAAAATTGAACCACTAGAAAGGTCCTAATAAGATTGAAAATGTGACTAGATGCACTAAACATGTCCTTACCAAGGATGTATGTCATGCCAATCAACTTTTACCTTGAAAAAGCTCGAAGGAGAGGCATGTCATATAAGTGGGGGTGCATCAACACATATTTGAGAAATCCAATATGTTTAACTCATTCCTTAGCTTGCAAAACCTTTTCTCATCCAATGGCTTGGTGAATATGTCGGCAAGTTGATCTTTGGTGCCTACACTCTCAATGCAAATGTCCCCTTTTTGTTGGTGATCTCTTATGAAATAGTGGTGGACATCAATGTGCTTTGTTCTTGCATATTGAACCGGATTGTTGGTCAACTTGATTGCACTCTCATTGTCACATAGCAATGGCACTTTCTTGAACTTGATTCCAAAGTCACTCAAGGTGGCCTTCATCCAAAGAACTTGTGCACAACAACTACCGACGGATATGTATTCGGCTTCAGTGGTTGATAGTGCAACACTATTTTGCTTCTTTGATGACCATGAAACAAGTGATCTTCCCAACAATTGACATGTGCCCAATGTACTCTTCCTTTCAATCTTGCATCCCGCATAATCCGAGTCAGAGTAACCAACTAGCTCAAACTTTGCTCCTTTGGGATACCATAAACCAACATTTAGTGTATGCTTCAAGTACCTCAATATCTTCTTTGTAGCCTTCAAATGACTTTCTCTTGGTGAGGCTTAAAATCTTGCACACATACATACACTAAACATGACATCTGATCTTGATGCGGTTACATAGAGTAGACTTCCAATCATAGACTGATACAACTTTTGATCCACCATGTTTCCACTTGCATCACTATCCAAGTTGCCATTGGTTTCCATTGGTGTGCTAATGACTTTGCTATCACTCAAGCCAAACTTCTTGATCATGTCCTTGATGTACTTGCCTTGACTCACAAAAGTACCATTCTTCAATTGCTTAATTTGAAGACCAAGGAAGTAACTCAACTCTCCAATCATGGACATCTCAAACTCATTAGCCATCATCTTTCCAAACTCATCATAAAATTCTTGATTAGTTGATCTAAATATGATATCATCAACATTGATTTGCAATACAAATAGATCTTTTCCAATCTTCTTGATGAAAAGAGTGGTGTCAACCTTGCCCATTGTGAACCCTTTAGAGAGTAGAAAATCCCTCAATCTCTCATACCATGCTCTAGGTGCTTGCTTCAAGCCATACAATGCCTTCTTTAACTTGTACACATGGTTAGGCTTCTTGTCATCTTCAAAACCGGGAGGTTGCTCAACATATACTTCTTCATTTATGTAACCATTGAGAAATACACTCTTGACATCCATTTGATAGAGCTTGATGTTGTGGGCACAAGCATAGGCTAGCAAGATTCTAATTGCTTCCAATCTAGCAACTGGGGCATATGTTTCTCCAAAGTCAAGGCCTTCAACTTGTATATAGCCTTGTGCTACCAATCTTGCTTTGTTCCTTACTACTATCCCATCTTGATCTTGCTTGTTTCTAAAGACCCATTTGGTTCCAATCACATTGTGTCCCTTTGGTCTTTCTACCAAATCTCATACTTAATTTCTTGTGAAGCTATTCAATTCTTCATGCATAGCATTTACCCAATCAACATCCTTCAATGCTTTATCTATCTTCTTTGGTTTAATAGATGACACAAATGAGAAGTGTTCACAAAATGATGCCAATCTTGATCTTGTTTGTACACCTCTAGAAATATCACCAATGATAGTGTCCAATGGATGATCCCTTGCAACATTTGTTGGTTGGAGGATTGGAACTTGATTGCTTGCACTTGCTTGATCATTGGGTTGAGATGATGTACTAGCCACTTGATCTTGTTCATTATCATGAGATCCACTTGCACTAACTTGATTTGTATCATCTTGCACATTTGAGTTGGAGAGCACTTGCACTTGATCATCTTTATCATCATTCACTTGCCTAGGCCTCAATTCACCAATATCCATGTTCTTCATGGCATTTGAAAGTTGAATGCCTCTAACATCTTCTAAGTTCTTATTCTTTACTTGTGAACCCTTGGTTTCATCAAATTCAACATCATGAACTTCCTCAAGAGTACCACTATCTAAATTCCAAACTCTATATGCTTTGTTTGTAGTGGAATAACCAAGTAGGAATCCTTCATCATATTTCTTATCAAACTTGTCCAATCTTGTGCCTTTCTTCAAGATATAGCATTTGCAACCAAAGACCCAAAAATATGCAATGTTGGGCTTTCTACCATTCAAGAGCTAATATGGTGTCTTCTCTTTTAATCGGTGACAATAGAGGCGGTTGCTACAATAGCAAGCCATGTTGATAGCTTCGGCCCAAAAAGATTGACTCACATTGTATTCACTAAGCATAGACCTTGCCATATCAATGAGTGTTCTATTCTTCCTCTCAACAAGGCCATTTGATTGAGGTGTGTACTTGGCCGAGAATTGATGTCTAATTTCAAATTCATCACATAACTCATCAATTCTAGTGTTCTTGAACTCACTACCATTGTCACTTCTAACTCTCTTGATGGTTGTTTCAAACTCATTGTGAATGCCTTTGACAAATGATTTGAATGTTGTAAATACATCACTTTTGTCCACTAGAAAGAATACCCATGTGTATCTAGTGTAGTCATCCACTATCACAAATCCATATTTGTTTCCACCGATACTAGTGTATTGAGTTGGCCTAAATAAATCCATGTGCAATAACTCAAATGCTTTACTAGTGCTCATCATGTTTTTCTTAGGATGGGTGTTTCCAACTTGTTTTCTGGCTTGACAAGAGCTACAAAGCTTATCCTTTTCAAACACAACATCTTTCAAGCCTCTAACCAAGTCATGCTTAACCAATCTATTCAATTGTTTCATTCCAACATGACCAAGCCTTCTATGACATAACCAACCCATGCTAGACTTAGTGAACAAGCATATAGATAATTTAGCTTCACTATCATTGAAATCAACCAAGTATAGATTCTCATATCTAAAGCCTTTGAAGATCAAGTTAGAGCCATCTACACTTATGATCTCTACATCATCTACCCCAAATATGTATTTGAATCCAAGATCACACAATTGAGCCACGGATAGCAAATTGAAATTCAAGCTCTCAACTAGCAACACATTGGATATGCTCATGTCATTGGATATTGCAATCTTACCAAGCCTTTTGACCTTGCCTTTGCCATTGTCACCAAATGTGATACTATCATAACCATCATTACCATTGGTGTTGATTGAGTTGAACATTCTTGCATCACCGATCATGTATTGAGTGCATCCACTATCAAGAACCCAATGCCTTCCTCTAGCTTTGTAATTTATCTACAAAAGAAGATTAATTCTTTTTAGGTACCCAAACTTGCTTGGGTCCTTGAAGGTTAGTCACTAAGCTCTTTGGTACCCAAATGGGTTTCTTCTTTGAGCCCATCCATGGTTTACCAATGAACTTAGCCTTCACACCATTTGTACCCTTAGTAAGCATATAACATGAATCAAACTTAATGGAGGATACATTAGCATTTTTGCTCTTGTTTTTGCATTCTTGCTCTTTATGACCCACTTGCTTGCAACTATTGTAAAACCGACCATTGTTCTTCACAAAACTAGTCTTGTGAGGAGCAAAGGCCGCTTTGCCTTTCTTGGGGGTATAGCCCAATCTCTCTTTGTAGAGAGAAGCTCTTTGGCTACCTAAGCACATAAGCAAGCGGTCCTCACCACCATAAGCCTTAGCTAAGGTGTGAGTGAGCTTATTGACCTCCTTTTTGAGGTTCTCATTCTCAACTACTAGTGAGGCATCACAAGTGAGACCATCACTACTAGATGAGGTAGAAGTGGAAGTGCTACAAGAAGGGTTAGTAGAAGCAACAACAATAGGCATAGATAGTGATTCATCAATTATATCACAAGTTAAACCTACATTGCAAGTTTCAACATGCTTCTTTTTATTTTGATCATCAAGCAAAGATGAATGAGCCTTTTCAAGCTTTTTGTGAGCTTTGCCAAGCTTCTCATTTGCTTCCTCTAGCCTCTCATGAGATGCATTGAGCTCATCAAAGGCTTGCTTAAGGTCTTTTAGTTCCTTACGCAAGCTTTTGCATTCCCTTCTCTTGATGTCAAAGTGTTATCTAGCATCATCTAGCATGTCAAATAATTCATCTTTAGTGGGTTCATCATTATCACTATCACTATCATTTTCATTTTCATGTTCATTTTCATCATCATGTTCTTCATCACTTCTATCATCACAAGATTGTACCTTAGTGGCCTTAGCCATGAAGCATGATAAAGATTCGAAGAGAGAAGGCTTCTCATTGATAGCAATGCTTGTAAGAACCTTCTTCTTGGGGGTCTTGTTATCATCACTATCATCATCATCGTCACTTGAGGAAGCATCACTATCCCAAGTGACTACATATGAACCACCCTTCTTCTTCTTGAATGCCATCTTGTCCTTCTTTTTTTTCTTTTCCTTCTTATCCTTCTTTTTGTTCTTCTTGTTGTCATCATCATTGTTGCTATTGTATGGGCATTGAGCAACAAGATGATCTTTGCTTCCACACTTGAAGCACCTTCTTAACTCTTCTTTGTTCTTGGATGAAGACTTCTTCCTCCTAGCACGGTAGCCCTTCTTCACCATGAACTTGCCAAATCTCTTAACAAAGAGAGCCATCTTCTCATCATCATCATCATCCCATGAATCATCATCTTTACTTGATGTTTCTTGCTTAGCTTTGCCCTTGGATGATGTGGCTTTGAATGCCACACTCTTCTTCTTGTCATCTTTCTTCTCCTTCTTTTCTTCCTTCTCATCATCATCTCTATAAGTATCATCGGTCATTATATCTCCCAATACTTGGTTTGGTGTCATTGTGTCCAAGCCGCTTCTTACTAGAATGGTGACCAATGTACCAAATCTTGAAGGTAAGCATCTCAAGAACTTGTGAGAAAAATCCTTGTCCTTCACCTCTTCTCCAAGTGCTTTGAGATCATTGACAAGCACTTGAAGCCTATGGAACATCTTTGGCAAACTCTCATCCTCCTTCATCTTGAAGCTTGCAAACTTCTCTTTGAGGATATATGCCTTAGCACCCTTTACGGCTTATGTGCCCTCAAATAATTCTTCCAACTTCTTCCAAGCTTCATGTGCCATCTCAATATTCTTGATTTGCTCAAATGTTCTTTCATCAATTGCATCATGAATGGCACTTAGAGCAATATCATTGTTTTGGAGAAGTACTTCTTTGGCCGCGGTGGGATTCTCCGAATCACCAATCTTAATTTTGGTTTCTACCACCTTCCACACCTTTCTATTGATTAACTTGATGTGTGTGGTCATCTTTGACTTCCAATAAGGATAATTTGTGCCATCAAATTAGGGTGGCTTCTTGGTGTTGTTGATTTGAGCCATTTTTACACCAAAGGTTGTTAAACCTCAAATCATGGTGATGTTGGCTCTGATACCACTTGAAAGGTCCTAATGGCTAGAGGAGAGTGAATAGCCTAATAAAAACTTTTACAACAACACTTAACAAAATGGTTAGATAATTATGAGGCGAAGCAAGTGTTGCGCTAGCCTACTCAAAAAGCAAGCCACCTACCACAATTCTAGTTTAGATAGTATCTATTCACACAATAGCTATGACACTATCCTATGTTAGTGTACTCTCAAAGGCTAACTAAAGAGCCACACCAACCAAGCAAGCAAGCTCTCACAACTAGTTACACTAAAGAGCTTGACAACTAGTTTACGGTAATGTAAGGAGAGTGATCAAGAAGGTTATACCGCCATGTAGATAAAGGAACCAATCAATCACAAGGATGGATAACAATGAAGACCAATCACCTTAGAATCAATGATGAACACAATGATTTTTACCGAGGTTCACTTGCTTGCCGAAAAGCTAGTCCTCGTTGTGGCGATTCACTCACTTGGAGGTTCACACGCTAATTGGTTTCACATGCCAAACCCTCAATAGGGTGCCGCACAACCAACACAAGATAAGGATCATACAAGCCACAAGCAATCCACTAGAGTACCTTTTGGCTCTCCGCCGGGGAAAGGTCAAGAACCCCTCACAATCACCATGATCGGAGCCATAGATAATCACCACTCTCCACACAATGATCCTCACTGCTCCAAGCCATCTAGGTGGCGGCAACCACTAAGAGTAACAAGCGAAATCTACAGCGAAACACAAACACCTAGTGCCTCTAGATGCAAACACTCAAGCAATGCACTTAGATTCTCTCCCAATCTCACAGAGATGATGAATCAATGATGGAGATGAGTGGGAGGGCTTTGGCTAAGCTCACAAGGTTGCTATGTCAATGAAAATGGCTAAAAGTATAAGCTTCGACTGGCTATGGGGCTTAAATAGAAGCCCCCATGAAATAGAGCCGTTGTACCCCTTCACTGGGCACAACATGGGCTGACCGGACACTCCGGTCATGTTGACCGGACGCTAGACCCTAGCGTCGGGTCGCTCGACGATAGCCACGTGTCGCGATCACAACGATCACTTGAGTTGGCCGGACACTGCGCACAATACTGACCAGACGCTGAGCCACCAGCATCTGGTCATTTCCAATAAGGTTCCAGAAACACCTTTTGCCCACTGGACGCGTCCGATCATGCACGACCAGACCCTGCTAGCGTCTGGTCAGAAACCCTAGCATCTGTGTGCTGCCCGACAATAGGACCGGACACACCTCGCCAGCGTCTGGTTGTTTAAGACCCAGCGTCCGGTCGTTTGACCAACGCCAGCATCTCTGCTGGTACAACTGACCGGACACGCCGGTTCCACTGGAACCAGCATCCGGTCACCTTGAGACTAGCGAGACTAACTCCTCTTTACCTCTAACTTCTTCACCCTTGCTCAAATGTGCCAACCACCAAGTGTATCACCTTGTGCACATGTGTTAGCATATTTTCACAAACATTTTCAAGGGTGTTAGCATTCCACTAGATCCTAAATGCATATGCAATGAGTTAGAGCATCTAGTGGCACTTTGATAACCGCATTCCGATACGAGTTTCACCCCTCTTAATAGTATGGCTATCGAACCTAAATGTGATCACACTCTCTAAGTATCTTGATCACCAAAACAAAATAGCTCCTATGGTTTATACCTTTGCCTTGAGCTTTTTGTTTTTCTCTTTCTTCTTTCCAAGTCCAAACACTTGATCATCACCATGACATCATCATTGTCATGCTATGATCTTCATTTGCTTCACCACTTGGAATGTGCTACCTATCTTATGATCACTTGATAAACTAGGTTAGCACTTAGGGTTTCATCAATTCACCAAAACCAAACTAGAGCTTTCAACTGTGAGTCGTGATACCCATATGCCCAGGTTTATAACTCCCAAAACATTTCCAAGGTGAGCAGGTAGGGTTTACTATGAAGCCTTTCAAAGGTCTGTCTAAAAATTAGGGTCGCTAGGTTTCTATGCCCTGTGAATGTAGGGCTTCCCTTCCGACAGGCACAATGACGTGTAGCCTATACACTGATGGACAGGGGCCGTACTATATCCAACCCGAAACACACCCCTCTTGCGCCATAAAGGCAACCTCTAACAAGCTAGAAAAGGTCCTCATACTGAGCTAAAGCTAGAGCCATGTAGCCCTCATAGCTGTACTGTAAGTCCCAGATGATCACTTACAGATAAGTCCTTAGGGAGAGGAATCTAGAGCATTTAGAAAGTAGCTAAACACTCTAGCCTCCTATTTTCAAGTTGCTAAAAGTCATGTTTTAATGTTTATTGCATATACCATTAGTCAAGTTACAAGATCATGGTTTAATTGAGCACTAGCAAATCTACCCAATGCATGTCCCATAGGAGACAAGGTATAAGTTCAATTCTAGAGAATCCCTATCAAGGTGACACATGCTACATGACTTAAATGTATTAAAGTTGATAGGAAACAAGGATAATCCCATGTTATACTTGCCTTGAACAAAATGCTCATGCTGTTTCTGATCGTCAAAGTAGTACTCTTGTTCACCCACGAATTGCTCACCGTCTATACTCGATAACCACAGCAAAATACAAGAATCTAGAAGCAATCATGCATAGCAAATAAAAGCTATAGATTAGAACAGTACATCAATAGCATAAAATCAAGATGAAAAGTTTATAAAGCGAATCTATGTCTCACTACGAACACATAGACTCAAAGATTATAAAAATCGGAGCTAAAACAAAGAAGTTATGAATTAAACAAGATTTCCTTTAGTAAAATAATAGATTAAATCTAACCTCAAATTTTAAAAGTTGAAAACATACCTAATAGTAGTATGAACATGTAGATTATGGAATTATGAACCTAACGCAAGTTGAATGGATCAAATCGGAGTTAAAACGAAGATTTTATCGCCTATAGAAGGTAGTGGCAGTTCTGTAAATAGATGAAACTTAATTTTCGAATTTAAATAAATGAAATCAGATTTTAAACCAAGCTAGGGATTGCGGCCATTAAAACAAAGAAATACTAGGGCTCTTTAACAAAATTGCAAGGACGATGGGTTGGGTTCCAAATAATTATAAGGGCCTTTTTGCAAAACGATAGGCGAATGGGTATCTAAAGATCTCGACCGTTGAATCGAAATCGAACAGCGCAGATCAGATCAGAGGGCAGGGGAAATGGCCGGTGAGGACGACAGCAAGTTCCATGGTGGTGCCATGGCCAGAGGCGGGCAACGCTCATAGAATACGGTCTATGAACCATGAAACAGCAAACCAAGGGCACCGGGAGATAGAAGAAATGACAGCGAGCCCGGCTAGGTAGCTTACCTTGGCATGAAGCGAATGAGAGCGGCGTGGTGCTCGGCGAGGCGGGCGGATATGGTGGCGGTGCTAGGGTTAGCATGGCTCAGCGCAATACGAGGGCAGCTATGGCTCTGAAGCTTGGGACGGGAGCAGCACGATGCGGACATCCGGTTTTTATAGCCAGGAGCAGCTTGAGGCGTAAGGCAAGGACGGGGCATATCAGCTATGAAGTCAGCGACTATGGTAGTGTGGACTCTAGCATGGACACAAGAGGAAGGAGACGCATCTGACGAGCAGGCCCGGGCTATCAGCGAGATTGGAGGCGCAGGCCACAATGTCAGCGAGAGAGAGAGAGAGAGTGCGCGGGTAGCGACGTGGCTTGCTGGGCCACGACCGGGACACTATGGAGAATAGGAGAGGCGGGTCATGTGGGAAGCCTAACCGAATAGGCCAGTGGGAATAGAAGGCCGAGCGGGAGCGGGGCTGCACGGGCCGAATACAGAGAAGGGAAGAATAAAATCCTTTTCTATTTTCTAAACTAATTTCCAAACAAATTTTGAATGCAAATTCAAATCAATTTGAAATTTGATTTCAAACCACATAATACAAAAATAATATGCAGCAGCACGAATGCATATACATGTATGTAGACCTATATTTGATTTTAATTTTATAAAGTGGTTATTTTTCTAAATTTAAATGCTCACAAAATGCGTAATTAAATCATTTTTTTATATTTTTAAAATTATGCAAATTTTAGGGTGTTACAAGATGTCGACCAAACCTTGTTACCTTGCCCAAATGACTCTAATTGAACTCTACAAAAAAAGTCACGAAGGGTTCGTGTTGAGAAAATGTCAAAAAATGCCTCAATTGGCCGAAAACCCTAATTTTAGGGTTTAATGAGGTGCTGCTTTGACCAAGATGAAACTATGATTTCAGGACTAGATATGAAGTTAAACCTTTATTCAAAGTTGAAGTTTGAGTGGCGTACAACAAATTTAGTTTTAAACCAAGCCTTGATTCAACTCCTAAGTGGCTCAAACAGAGGACTCAAGATGGAATCAGTTGTTGTTTCTTGGCTCTAAATAATTCTAGGTCCGGAATTCATCGTCATTGACATTGGCATTCCGCGTTCTCTAAAATTTGTTAAACACCTCAAGTTGAGCCAAAAGGAAAAGTTGGAATATATGTTTTGGAGAACAACATATAAATAGTTGGACCAAGTTTGTCTCCATTTTGGTCAGCAATCTTGGGTTTGTTTAACCGCTATCAACGCACTGACACCGCCACTTTGGGGCTTAATTAACCACTAATGGAGGACTCTAAGGGCTGTGCACACTTAATAGGGATAGGAGATCAGCCAAAGAGGAACAACTTTGCTATAGCAACCAAGACCCGAATCTTAACTGAATGTGCCAAAATTTTGACCTAAAGTCTGGCTGAATCACGCCCACTAGGTGTTCATCAAAATGGTTACGTGGCCTCCATGCGCTGGTCGTGCCCCCACCATTGTCGAGTGTTGCTGCCACGTGCCCTAGCCTATCTGTGCCGATGGGGAGTTACTGAGGATGCCTAGGCTCACTCTCTGCCTCTCCCTCACTCGCTCTCGCTCTCCTTGGCTCTCCCCCTCGCTCCATGCCATGTGCGCGTGGGCACGCTAAGCTCCGCCATGGCCACCGCCGAGTGAAGCTCCTGCCACCCGCGCTACTGCTCCAACGACCCCGTAGCCACTTCTTTAGCCCGGCGAAGCTCCAGCACCACCACGCCGGCCTCCCCTCCGCCGTCGCGGTTCGTCGTCGTGAAGCCATGTCCATCGCCGCTGCCTACTGCCGTGGCTGAGCAACTGTTGGCCGCAACTAGCCAACGCTCGGGCCACGCATGGCCATGGCTAGAGCCTGACCGGCCCTCCTCCGGCCGCCTCCCTCGCTGACCCTCGCCACCGTCGGAGCTGCTACTGCTGTAGACTATCACCTCCATGACTGGTAGCCTATAGTCCATTGCTGCCCAGGCTACACCCCTTGGCTGGTGCACTTGGCCTCAGGGAAGCTGCGCTGCCACTTCTCCTCCACCGTCGTCGACCACCTCGCTAGAAAATCAAGCCGCCGTCGACCTCCTATGCTCCAACTCGCGTCGGGGACCTCACACAAGAATTTGAAGAAAGGAAGGGGCCTATCTACAAAGTCTGTGACTCATGTGAATAGTGACTAGAAGGACTGTTTCGCTAGAATCTATTTTCGTGAAAGTTTGGGGTCCTCGGTGCAAGTTTGTTTTTCTTTTATGGCTAAAACTTTGGAAAATCATAATAAATAATAGAAAAATCATAAAATAGCAAATGAGGACTTTTTAGAATCCTTATGAGTAGATATATGCAGTAGAGTCATAATATGATATATGTTAGTAGAAAGTTTATGCTGTTTTTATTTATTCTTGTAAAGTACTTTTAAAAATACTTCTAAGTTGAACAGATGCATATCTTGAGTAATAGAAGCCCAAAAATGGTAATTCCAGTTGTGTTAATCTTGTGATCACATGCTCTAGCTAATAAAAATATTAAACATGCTAGTTGTGTACTATTTTTATAATGTTTTGATTTAGTCTTGTTAAATAGGCAATTTTAGCTTGTTTTGTTTGTTATTCTCATATCTAAAGTTGTGGTGCTCTAAATGCTGTGAAATGTTTATGGTTGTCTACTGATGTAATATGTGTGTTGTGGTACAAATTTCATATTCATTGGATGTAATATGACGGAGTTATTGATTTAACTTTTTTAATGCTTATTAAATGGTTTATAAATAATATAAGTATGTAAAAATGTAAAATGTGGTTCCACAACCTTTGTATGATGTTGTTATGTCATGTTGATACATAATATGGCTATATTTTTACAGAAAATGCTAAGTTTTAGATTTATCTTGCTCTCACATTTTTCTTGCATTAACAATTTGTCTTTTTTTTTGTAATAATTAAATTATAAAACCTCAGCATGTGAAATTTGTGCAGTAGCCATGTTTTGATAACATCTACCATTCATAAAAGGCTCAGCCCCAAATTAGTTGTTTTTATATATCACTAAAATTATATATATGTTTATTGGGAAAAAAGGATTAATAAAATCATAATTATAGATAAAGCTTGTAATTGTATTTGATGATGCTTTGAGTGATTGGGGTTCAATAAAGTGTTGCTAAGTATGTTAGTGGTGGTTGAAGTTCTTGAATGACTCATGTGTGTATGCTCTTTGTTAGCAAAACAAGTGAAACATCAAATTGCTATATTATGAAATGGCTGCACGTGCATTTTCTGTTGTGATGATAACTTTGTAGATCAAATGATGTTTTATGTAAATATGGTGAATACAAAAGTTGTAGACAATTTCCTTATCTTTCTTATCCTAAAATTTCATGAGTTTAGGCCTAATGGTTTAGGAGTTATAGATTTTAGAAGTTTGTTGTTAGTTTTTTGCATGTCCTCTGGACAGATCTGAATGATTATATTGTTTGGCTCATTTAAACATGGAATCATGTATTGGTGATAATAATATAGTTGTATTGCTTTTCCTAAGCTTTCCAAAATATTAGAGAACACCCTTTTTGGTGGTCTAGAACTTCAGTTATAGCTGTTCAAAGTGGAATGACAAATTTCTGTCCAAATCTAGATAGAGATGCCTTCTTGATGTTGTTTAGCCTTGTTAGCTGCAGAATCATCTTAAGATGATAATAAGAAAGTTATATATAACTTAATAATCTTTCTATAAAGTTAAGGATCATGATTGTTGGATGAATATAACTTGAGATATGCATTTCTGAAATTAATATTAGTTTTCTATTCTTAGTTGTATAAGCTATACTTCATGATGTATTTTGACCTTGTTATTTGTTGAATTAGCTTTTGGTGTTAATAACAAAGTTTTAGATAATTTCATTAGCTTTCGAGAAAGTCTTGAATCACACTTTTTGCATGCCTATAACTCTAGGTATGATTAAAATAAGTGACTGTGGTGCTGCTATTCAGAATATGTGTTTGTACCTAAAATTGTTTGCTTCCCCTTGCTTTGCTTTGTGTGTTGCTAAGTCTGGCTCATGCCTTTGATGGTGTTAAGTTAATATACCTAAAACCTTGTGAAACTTGTGTCATGCTTGGTGCTACCTTCCTTGCTATCCTAGCATGATATGTTGTTGGATGTTTAATTAAGTAACGTGGAGCGCTTAAATATGTTCGGTGTAACCTTGTGCTCATCTTGAATAATTTTATGTGAGGCATCTCATATTGCCATTCTTCGCATTCATACACTTGCATTGTTGCATCTCATCTAGGTATGCTAGATGCACCACGTGAAGGACGTGATGTTGGAGCCAAACCTGAAAATGGAGTTTGGTGAATCTATCTAGAAGACGGAAGGACTAAGCAAGTGCCGAGATGGGAGATGCTTGCCAAGCGAGTGTCATCTAACAAATACTGACCTAGTGTTGGATCCTAGGCAAGCCTTGGAGCATTGTAAGACTTTTACAAATATCACTTGCGTCCTTTATGTTTGATGCATTAAGTACTAGGAGTTGATTGGAACCACTTGCTGCATATACTTTTCTTGTTCAGACAAATATATCTTGAATCCTATGTAGGTCCAGGATCAAATATATGCTTAGCCATGCTTAGTTCGGTAGAAGTCGAGTGATTTCCTATCACCTTCAAGATATATGTTGATATCTGATCATGGTTGGCTACAATTGTTATCGTGGAAATAACCATGTGTTGATAAATAAAAGGAGACCGGGTGGGATTGTGATAGAGAAGCAACAAGGTATGAAGGTCTTGGTGCCTATTTATCACTGTCTATGTCGATTAAGGACCGATTCACTGTATGTCCTCTTGTCATATTGAACGCATGCCTAACACTTAGTTGGCCGGATAAGTCATTTTGACCATGAAGCCGAGTAGCTCAACTCAGGCTAGGACCCAGTAAGTGAAAGTGTGCACACTGGAGGAAGTAAGGATGTGCGGGAAGCCAGTGGCGTGAGTCCATGGGTAGGCCAGGCCTAAACTTCCTGGCAGACTGGTAGTATCCCTAAGGGTGCGGCGCTGCTCGGACTCACGACTATACCTGAGTTGTAGCAAAGGTGACCTAAGACTACCTTGGCACAGGTATGTTTGGGTTTGTGTTAGGAATAACTCCCCAGCTAGTTGGATTCAATTCGAGTCGCCATCTCTCCCAGATAGTGAGAACATCACTGAGTAGTGGCAATGTAGCATTAATTGATGGAACTTAATGATGCTCAAATTAATACACCAGATATGGCTACTAGTGCTTGTTAGCTTAAAGACATGATTGCTCTAGTATAGGTGCTAATCTAGATATGCTTAATTGAATAGGTATTCAATTTGAAGCTAAATATATTAAATATCTAAGTTATGTTACTTAAGCTTTTATGAAAAATGTTGTCAAGCGAACTCCACCGATAAAGCCTTGCATACTCCTTGGTGTCACTTTATTTTTGGTTTATGGTGGGTAAGTCTAGCTGAGTACATTCGAGTATTCAGGGTTTATCCCACCATGTTGCAGGTGAAGTTCTCGGCCTGCGGAAGATGGTGGCTAACCGCCGGTGGGCTCGATGACTCTATATTTATTTCTCATCTATATAATTTTATCAGAGGATGTCACTTATGCTAGCAATGTATTTAGAACTTATATTATTGTAATCATTTGAAAGCTATGTTGTTTTCACTAATCAGTTTTGAAACCCAAACTTGTATTAATATTTGTGAACTCACTTTAAACATTATTTCCACTGCAACTCTGTGTATATGATGTGTATTTGCTTAATCATGTGATCTTGGTTGTGATGGTGATTTACCGAGGTCCTTCGTGACACTCGACGGACTATCGGGTTTATATAAGTGAAAGTATGCGCGTGTCAATGTGTTAGCGATGATAGCCATACTTGATCTTGTATAAATTAGGCGGTTCTATCATAGCTGGTATTGGAGCAAGATTAAGCATAATACTGTCATGTACGTAGTTTTAAAAAATAAAGTTTTGATTTTAAAAGCCTATTTGGACTAAAACCTTAGCTATAGGCAAATTTGTCGAAACTAATTTGCAAAACTATGCTAGCGACAACCTCTAGTTAAGCCCAATTAAGGACTACTAGGTGGCTAAGTAAACTGATACTAACTATGGGGGATTTACTTAATTGCAATTTTTATTTCGTTATCCATACGACGTGCTATTGTATGGATGCCATTCACTTGAGTGGTAATGTATGGATCAATATACCTCTACGCCCAGGTAAGATGGTTAGTGGCATGACCGCAAGATGTGAGCGTACGATCAAAGTGGAGAGGTAGTTTTGATACTTAAGTATATATATCTCATATATATACGAAAGTATTTAATTATGGGTTAGCTTTGATATGGCTATATATGCATATTCTATATGTATATAAAGACGTATTTACTTTTGGATAGCTTTGATATGGAAGTATATATATATATATATATATATATATATATATATATATATATATATATATATAAAGTATTTAGCTTACAACCTAGAGCCCAGACTTTCATTTCTGCATATATAATTGTGGGGTTGGGCTGAAATGAAATCTTTCTATAGGTAAGCTAACCATGAATGCGTAGATTGAATGTAGCTGATGACTAGCTATATATCGAGAGAGTACGTGTTATGCCACTGACATAGAATATGATTGCCGCCTTAGGCTGGCAATTTCGTTAGGACGAATAGGACGAGCATGCATCATGAATGTTGCTTGTGCATAAACATGCTCCTCTCACCCTTGTTCTATTAATGGATAACTTATTGCAACCATATGGTCATGTTGTGCATGATCAAAAACTAATTTGCTAAATGTAAATAAAACTTGTTTTGAGGAGTTATCCACCTACTCAGTAAAAAGGAAATAAAAGATAATAGTACCTTACCACCATGTTTTGCATGATATGTGTAGTGGTGTTGCTGTAGGTGACTGCTTGTTATGTGCGAGCTTTGTGCTTAGTAATAGTCGCTTAAGCTAATTGTATTGAGTGTTTCAAAATGCTTGCTTAAGACCATGATGTATGTGTTGATGCTCGTTACCTAGGTAGTGCCGTAGCTGTCACCCCTTTTATCCTTGGTAAGCATAGGAGTGTTGAAGAGCGCTATCCTAGAACAACGTCCAAGTTTTGATAATCTCATGGTTGTCGTCTCCAATTAAGTTCTCTCTTAGGAGCCTGAGCCTGTACATGTGGTTGCTAGCCCTTGAATGTTGCGCTACAAAGACCTATATCCATGCCTTTGCTTGACCTTAAGCCTAAGCTTAGTTCCCTTGAATGCTTGCATGTGTCATGGTTGTCTCGCTCCTATGTGGGAGGACCTTGCTAAAAAATCCTTATCAGGCCTCATTCTCCTTCTCCTATAGATGATCTAGTGCAACGCTAATCGCTATCTACTCTGGCTTTGGAACCTTTTTCTCGTAGATCATGTCATTGCTTTATCAACTAAATCCCTAGTCAGTGCATTGGCTCTGTCCCTTCAATCTTGTTTGTTTTGTCTCCAACTCTTTCAAGTCTCTAGATGTTTATCTGTCTTGATCTCATGTTGCTGCTTAGCAAGACTAAATCTCATGTTAATCTTTACCTGGTAATCACCTTGGTGGACACAAGGCGTATATGGAAATTAAGCAAGAGTCCCCTGTTTAGTTGTCTTCGGCAATTAAGCTATGTTCTCTTGTGCTGTGTTTTAATCTTTGAATTGCCTCGTCGTTGACTCCTGACCTTGTGACTACCTTTGCTTGTTATCCCTCCTTTGCATAGTGCTTGTTCATATGACCCAATCTGTGCAACTTGAAATTTCACTTTGGGTGTGTGATCAGTAATGTTGTTATGAGTAGCAACTACGGTGCCGTGATGAAACCGAGAGCCTCCTGTGGGTGTGCACACAAGGTTGTGCTGCTCGGCACACGCTGGTATCGAGGTTCCTAGTCATGATCCATTATAAAACTGCATCGATGTGTTATTTTCATGTGAGCTTTTCCTTGGTTATCTCTCCTTATCTTGTCAGAAGATCTGTATGTTGAACCAGATGCAATAGGACTTCCTTCTGAAATTGTCCAAAGGATAATCTTTAAAGAACAGGGCACTAATATAAACATTAACAGACTACAAGAGATGGTAGACAAGTGACTCTACTTGACTATCCCTATAATGATGTCGGTCATCTACTGAGCAACTTATGTCATCCCCATTGGATCAAAAAGGTACACAACATGTAACGTTGGATAAGTTATCAGCCGAGTGACAATGGATGGAGATATTATGTGATGTAATAGGTCACCTGGTACTCATAAGCTTCCTATCCAAGTTCTCAATCTTTAGGTGCATAAGGATCATGCAGACAAAAATTGACCTTCTTCGGTGTCACCCCTTTTCTGCTGACTTCCATGGTGACTGTCTGTTTGCACATCAACTACAATTGTTGCCATCAAAAAGGAAGTTTTAGAGCTTTTAAATGTCGAGAGTCAACTAATTAGTTACCAATAAGAAAGTTAAGTTACAGTTAGGTAATAACTCTTTGGTAACTACGAAGGCTAGGTCTCATAGAACAATGTTAAGCAAAGAAACAACAAAGCTGGTCAGCGATGCCAGTACTGCTTTCTTCTCTAGGCCCTATGTCATCAAGTCAATTCCATCTTTGACAATCACATGGGTAGTGCAAGATGATGTATCAGCTAAGTAAAGAGCTAGAGAAAGCACGTCCCTAGTTTTGGTCAGCATCGTTATGTATATGGTGCTATTAAAGGATTTGTTTAGGACTCTATTGGATGAAGCATAGAAGGGTAGTTAGCAATGGTCTCTTATCTTGTAGGACTGCCCCTCTACATGAAGTATGCATTGTGCCCTACAAAAACAGCCCACCAGTCTAATGCTTGTGCATCGTTGAGCTGGTGCCTAAATCAACGGTTGAAGTTGTTCCCTGGGAAGCATATGAGGAAAACCCTTGCCTCCATCCTCAGCGAGAAAGCTACCGCTGTAATAAAAAGAGTTAAAGACTGCGAACACACTTCCTAATGTGTAAACCAAAGGAAAAGAAGAGCGGAAAATCTGTCGAGATTTCATAGCACTAAACTGGTTATCTTTGAGCCAATGATTAGTGGCTCAAACATGGTTTAATTCACACCAAACTTGATGATCTCATTCCTCTCTTAGGGTACTTCGATGTCTTAAGTTGGTTTGAGGATTGGTTGAGTAAAGCATCAAATTTGAGTGATGTTTTGATAGTTCGGTCACAAAATTTCAGAACAAAGTAGTTTTGGTAGATGATTTGTTTGGATAGTCAAACGGTGTCGTTTTAGCTGAATTTTGGTCAGTAGTTAAAGGACACTTGGATCTAAATGACTACCAAATTTGTGCATAATGGAGCCATAGTTTGTGAGATATGAACTAAAAACCAAAGTGTACAGAATCTATAATTTCTCTGTGGACTGCTATCACCCCTCCAAATAGAAGGTTGTGTTTGTAATTAATGCCAAGATTAGCAACATGGTCAATGTTTTGCTATTAGATAATCCTTTAGGTGCCCTAGATGAGACTCCTTGCACCCCTTTGTGGCTTGCTTTTACCCTCTCATATCAACAATGCTTGAGCGGTCAAGGTGTTCTACAAGTCAATTTGTGCCATTACGAGTCAAAAACAAATTGAAAAGTGTCAAACAACAGATTTCTGATTATGATCTTGAGTTGTTGATTGACATTAGAAGGAAGCCTCAATGTCAAAAGTAGTCCAACCAAGCTAATTTTGTGATAGTGCAAGTCAACCCAACTTACTGTGCAACAGCACCATGAAGGAAAAATTGTACTCAATCTTGGTGGTGTACTGTTTCTCTAGTTAGTGAATACTTGCAACCTTTGTTGTCCTCCAGACCTTGTTATCATCCTTCTTTAGTAATGATTTCCAAGGCGGACATGTCCTTGATACCTTCCATGTATTTTTACCCAAGAGGTTGCCTCAGATTCAACCCAGATAACTGTTGTCGCTTGGATACAAGGATTCCCTTAAATAATGATCATCGAAAATGCTGAGTCAATAGAGTCAGCTATCACATTCATTGCTCACTCAATGGACTCAGATAATATAGTGTTATCATTAGAGAAAGAGAACTGCACACATGGAATATTATGTAGTTTTCCATCGGTTGGCATCTGAGTGATTGAACAGTTATGACCAGCATAGACATTGTCTGTTGGTTAGTCAGTTTCTTACAACCTCGGAGGATGCTTACCCCATCTATGATATGATCCCTTATGGAAAGTTGTATTCAAGCTACCTTGGTAGAGGATTGCTTTTTAAACTTTGTGAACGAATATGGAACTATTATAATGAGTAGCTTTCAGAAGCTTGCAGTCTAGTGCAAAGTTCACATGGTCCATGCTATATTCACTAGGGAAATAGATATTATGGGTAGTTAGTTTATGCTCCATAGTACTCTACATATCCCGAGAACAAAGTGTTGTGCTATCTTGGATTCCTCCCAAAGTAACAATGCTTCATGGAAGTCAATGAAAGAAATTCTCCAGACAAAATTTACTATGAAGAGGAAATATTAGAAAGTTGTCTTGTCCAAATTAGCCTCTTTGGTACTCCAAAGTTAAGTAGCCTAATGCTATCACTGATGTTGAAAAATGGATGACATGCTTCTCTTCCGTTAAAAGTCTTTTGCACTGAATCTCACGATGAGATTCCCATAAGGGGGAGGGCTATAACACCTCGGGTGTTAGTCATGAGTTAAGCAGCGAAATTGGACTTAAGTAGGATATGTCAAGCAATGATTATGATTTTTAGTTCATAATCTAGAAGTAATGATGAAGGTATTGAGGTCAAACCTATGAAAATGAGCCCCAACTTGGACTCGAACAAAAGACTTTGCTTACATGTGGACCCTGGTTAAAATTAGGCATGAGTAATGTTAAACATGCTTATTTCATGAACATTACATCAACATGCATCCATCTTGATCAGTGGAAAAGTTTCATGAAGTTTGGAGCCAAGAAGTCATATGAAATGATAAGTTATAACCTTGATTGAATTGCTTTATTAAGTAAATGGGAATATAAGATGTCGACCAAACCTTGTTACCTTGCCCAAATGACTCTAATTGAACTCTATAACAAAAGTCATGAAGGGTTCGTGTTGATAAAATGTCAAGAAAATACCTCAATTGGTCGAAAACCCTAATTCCAGGGTTTAATGAGGTGTTGCTTTGACCAAGATGAAACTATGATTTTGGGACCAGATATGAAGTTCAACCTTTAATCAAAGTTTAAGTTTGAGTAGAGTACAATAAACTTTATTTTTAAACCAAGCCCTGATTCAACTCCTAAGTGGCTCAAACAGAGGACTCAAGATGGAATCAGCTGCTGTTGGGCCTGGCCGCAGGGAAGCTGCGCTGCCACTTCTCCACCGTTGTCGACCACCTCGCCGGAAAATCGAGCCGCCGTTGACCTCCTCTGCTCCAACTCGTGTCAGGGACCCCACGCAAGAATTCGAAGAAAGGGAGGGGCCTATCTACAAAGTCTATGACTCATGTGAATAGTGACTAGAAGGACCTTTCGCTAGAATATGTTTTCGTGAAAGTTTGGGGTCCTCGGTGCAAGTTTGTTTTTCTTTTATGACTAGAACTTTAGAAAATCATAATAAATCGTAGAAAAATCGTAAAATAGAAAATGAGAATTTTTTGGAATCCTTGAGTAGATCTACGTAGTAGAGTCATAATATGATATGTGTTAGTAGAAAGTTTATGCCGTTTTTATTTATTCTTGTAAAGTACTTTTAAAAATGCTTCTAAGTTGGACAGATGCATATCTTGAGTTATAGAAGCCCAAAAATGGTAATTCTTGTTGTGTTAATCTTGAGATGACTTGCTCTAGATAATAAAAATATTAAACATGCTAGTTGTGTACTGTTTTTATAATGTTTTGATTTAGTCTTTTTGAATGGGCAATTTTAGCTTATTTTGCTTGTTATTCTCATATCTAAAGTTGTGATGCTCCAATTTCTGTGAAAGTTTTATGGTAGGATGCTTATGTCACATGTGTGCTATGGTAAAAAATTCATATTAATTAGATGCAATATGACTGAGTTATTGATTTAACTTGTTTAATGCTTATTAAATGATTTATAAATAATATAAGTATGTAAAAATGTAAAATGTGGTTCCACAACCTTTGTATGATGTTGTTATGTCATGTTGATATATAATATGGCTATATGTTTATAGAAAATGTTGAGTTTTAGATTTATCTTGCTCTCACATGTTTTCTTGCACTAGCAATTTGTCTTTTTTATAATAATTAAATTATAAAACTTGATCATTTGAAATTTGTGCAGTAGTCATGTTTTGATAACATATACCACTCATAAAAGTCTTATACCTAAACTAGTTGTTCTCATATATCACTAAAATTATATATATGTTTATTGGGAAAAAGGATTAATAAAAGCATAATTGTAGATAAAACTTGTAATTGTATTTGGTGATGCTTTGAGTGATTGGGGTTCAATAAATTGTTTCTAAGTATGTTAGTGGTGGTTGAAGTTCTTGAATGACTCATGTGTGTATGCTCTTTGTTAGCAAAAACAAGTGAAACATCAAATTGTTATATTCTGAAATGGCTGCATGTGCATTTTTTGTTGTGATGATAACTTCGTTGATGAAATGATGTTTTATGTAAATATGGTGAATACCAAAGTTATAGAGAATTTCCTTATCTTGCTTGTACTAAAATTTTATGATTTTAGGCCTGATGGTTTGAGAGTTATAGATTTTAGAATTTTGTTGTCAGGTTTTTGCATGTCCTCTGGATAGATCGAAATGATTGTATTGTTTGGCTCATTTAAACATGGAATCATGTATTGGTGATAATAATAGAGTTGTATTGCATTTCCTAGGTTTTCCAAAATGTTAGAGAACACCCTTTTTGGTGGTCTAGAACTCTAGTTATAGCTATTCAAAGTGGAATGACAAATTTCTATCTAAATCTGGATAGAGATGCCTTCTTGGTGTTGTTTAGCCTTGTTAGCTATAGAATCGTCTTAAGATAATAATAAGAAAGTTATATATAACTTAATAACCTTTCTATAAAGTTAAGTATCATGCTTGTTGGATAAATATAACTTGAGATATGCATTTCTGAAGTTAATATCAGTTTTATGTTCTTAGTTGTATAAGCTCTGCTTCATGATGTATTTTGACCTTGTTATTTGTTGAATTAGGTTTTGGTGTTAATAACAAAGTAATAGATAATTTCATTAGATTTCCATAAAGAATTGAATCACACTTTTTGTATGCCTAGAACTCTAGGTATGATTAAAACAAGTGACTATGGTGCTGCTATTCAGAATCTGTGTTTGTACCTAAAATTGTTTGCTTCACCTTGCTTTGCTTTGTGTGTTGCTAAGTGTGGCTCATGTCTTTGATGGTGTTAAGTTAATATACCTAAAACCTTGTGAAACTTGTGTCATGCTTGGTGCTACCTTCCTTGCTATCCTAGCATGATAGATTGTGGGATGTTTAATTAAGTAACATGTTGTGCTTATATATGTTCGGTGTAACCTTGTGCTCATCTTGAATACTTTTATGTGAGGCATCTCATATTGCCATTCTTTGCATTCATGCACTTGCATTGTTGCATCTCATCTAGGTACGCTAGATGCATCACGTGAAGGACGTGATGTTGGAGCCGAACCCAAAGATGCGTTTGGTGAATCTATCTAGAAGACAGAAGGACTAAGCAAGTGCCAAGATAGGAGATGCTCGCCAAGCGAGTGTCATCTAACAAACACTGATCTAGTGTTGGATCCCAGGCAAGCCCCCGGAGAATTCTAAGACTCCTATATTTTTACAAATATCACTTGTGTCCTTTATGTTTGATGCATTAAGTACTAGGGGTTGATTGGAACCACTTGCTGCATATACTTTTCTTATCCAGACAAATATATCTTGAATCCTATATAGGTCTAGGATCGAATATATGCTTTAGCCATGCTTAGTTCGGTAGAAGTCGAGTGATTTCCTATCACCTACAAGATATAGGTTGATATCTGATCATAGTTGGCTATAATTGCTATCGTGAAAATAACCATGTGTTGATAAATAAAAGGAGACCGGATGAGATTGTGATAGAGAAGCAACAATGCATGAAGGTATTGGTGCCTATTTATCCCCGTCTATGTCAATTAAGGACCGATTCGCTGTATGTCCTCATGGCATGTTGAACGCATGCCTAGCACTTAATTGGTCGGATAAGTCGTTCCGACCACGAAGTCGAGTAGCTCAACTCAGTCTGGGACCCAATAAGTGAAAGTACGCACACGGGAGGAAATAAGGATGTGCGGGGAGCCAGTGATGTGAGTCCAAGGGTAGGCCAGGTCTGAACTTCCTGGCAGACTAGTAGTATCCCTGAGGGTGCGGCGCTGCTCGGACTCGTGACTGTACCTGAGTTGTACCAAAGATGACCTAAGACTACCTTAGCGTAGGTATGTCTGGATTTGTGTTAGGAATAACTCCCCAGCTGGTTGAAATCGATTCGAGTCGCCATCTCTCCCGGATAGTGAGAACTTCACTGAGCAGCGGCAACATAGCATTAATTGATGGAACTTGATGGTTATGATGATGCTTAAATTAATACACCGGATATGATTGCTAATGCTTGTTAGCTTAATCACGTGATTGCTCTAGTACATGTGCTAATCTAGAGATGCTTAATTGAATATGTATTTAATTTGAAGCTAAAGATATTAAATCTCCAAGTTATGTTACTCAAGCTTTTATGTAAAATGTTGCCAAGCTAACTCCATCGATAAAGCCTTGAATACTCCTTGGTGTTACTTTATTTTTGGTTTATGACGGGTAAGTCTAGCTGAGTACATTCGAGTACTCAGGGTTTATCCCACCATGTTGCAGGTGAAGGTCTCGGCCTGCTGAAGATGGTGGCTAACCGTCGGTGGGCTCGATGACTCTATATTTATTTCTCATCTATATGTTTTTATTAGAGGATGTCACTTATGCTAGCAATGCATTTGGAACTTATATTATTGTAATCATTTGAAAGCTATGTTGTTTTCACTAATCGGGTTTGAAACCCAAACTTGTATTATTATTTGTGAACTCATTGTAAATATTATTTTCCGCTGCAACTCTTTGTATATGATGTGTATTTGCTTAATCATGCGATCTTGGTTGTGATGGTGATTTATCGAGGTCCTTCGTGACACTCGGCGAACTACCGGGTTTATATAAGTGAAACTATGCGCGTGTCAACGTGTTAGCGGAGACAGTCGCACTTAATCTTGTATAAATTAGACGGTTCTGTCACAGGCCTGCTGGGGAAGCCGGCCACGGGCTTGGCGCGCAACCAGCAGCGTGGCATGGTCAACGAAGGGGTCGGCGCCGTCAGCAGCCTGTGCGCCCGCGGCACCAGTCGGGCGCGCAATGGACGTGATGACTCCCTGCGCGAATCTGTAGATCCGTGGAGGGAGAGGCTAGATCCGCCTCGTCGGCCGGCCAACCCGCCTAGGACTCGCCGGAGAAGGTAGGTTAGAGGTGGGCGGTAGAGAAGCGGGGGGTGGGGGGGTAGGGGGAGTAGGAAGTGGGCTGCGACAGTTACCCGTTTTTGGGGCCACCACCGTGCGCGAGAGGGCGGCGACGGCGGCCGGGAGGTGGCGATGGGAAGGAGCTCTGGGCGGCGCCGGCTGGCCCCTGAGACGCCCCACTGTCGTTTGCTTTGAACTTTTTTGCAATTCGCTAACGAACAAATCTCCTGGTGTAATCACCTTCTACAATAGAGTTGCCACAAACCCAACATACTCAATTGGTGTGTGCATTTAAATGCTTTTAATGGTGGCTATTTCGGTAGAGTATAAGACAATAGTAGTTTGTTATGAATCATACAATCTATTTTTGTTTCCTCTTAAAATCTAGATATATATTTTTTATATTTTCTAAGGAAAGTATTGGTTGGGCCTTTTAGTCAGATTTTGGGCCATAACTGGATTCCACAACACTGGATAGGGCTTGTGAAGGCCCATCGAATTCCATCTAGCTGCAACGGGATGACGTTTCCAAGCTGCTGGCCTGTCCTTGACCGCAATCCCCGCCTTCAGCAGTAAGCATCTCACTTTCACCCTTCTCTAGTTTGTTCTATTAGTATGTTTTCTTATTTGCTTTTCATATGATCTACTTTTCAAGATTTCAGGTGGATTTTTTATTCTCCTGTTTCATCTGATATGTGATTTTTGGGGGTCATTCCTTTTCAAATATTTTTATTCTTTATGATGGGCTGATAAGTATGCAGCCAGCCAGCCAGCCAGCCACTTAATTCATTGCTGAACTCAATTTTCTTACCATTAAATAAAAACATATTTCACTACCACCCATTTTTTTTACATTTACAATGTATTATTAGTCGTATGATTTACCATCACATTCTTTTGCTGAACACTATCTAGATGTAAAGAACAAAATACATAAATATGTCGTATCTGAATGTTTGAGTAACTAACTGAAAATATCAAAGTAATGGTGATGCTACATGTTTATGGAAAGGAGTGATACGAAATGAGCGTGGAAAACTTAAACTTCAGTCAGTCTGGCAAAACAATGCCACCTCACCTGGGAGAGCTTTGTAAAAGCTGCTTTGTAGGTCCTCCCTATGTTTAGACAGATAAGCAGCCTCATCCATGTAAGCCAGGACTAAGCATGGATACACAACTATTGTAAATCCAAGCTGTCATTACAAAGCAACAAAAAAGATTCAGTAAAGTTTTGTTGACACAGTTAGTGACAGAAAATTGGCACATCCAGCAAGTAAAGCAAAACTATCATTTATTATAAAAATAAGATATTTACCCTTAGTGAAAGTTTTGAGAAATGCCCAAGATCAGCAAACATTGCTTCAGCACCTGAAATTCTAGAAGCCTTAGAAATTCCCAAGTACAGCTTTAACTGAACCTTAAGTCAAAACAGAATTGGATAGAAGAAGATGTGAACCTGTAATGCATAGAACAATCCCTCCCAGTGAGCTCCAGCCATCCTTGCCGGCCTTCCTGAAGAAGTTGTATATGTAGTATGGGGACAGAGCACGAATGACAGTAGGGTTCCACTTGAATATGTTGTATATGCCGATACTGCCAATGCAGCCAAGCCAGGCAAGCAAAATTGGAGCAAAATAGGAACCCAACACGGTGGGTTCCATAGTGTTGCAGCGCAAAAAGGACAACCAAAATGAAACATGCAAAAAACACAGTGTAATCTGTACACAAGCACAAAAAAAATTGTTTTAATCATTTTTTGTTAGTAGTGCAATGCCAAAGAATAACAAGTAACCTGAAAAATATCAACTAGCATCTGCTCCTAACAGAAGTAAATCATTATGAGCAATATGTAAAAACAGCCTCTTACTTTCATGTAGTTCTGGAAACTTAATTCTGAGTCCAGAAACTGCCGATAGAACTGCACAAAAGGGGCATCATCTCTGTCAGTTGCAGTAAGATTTCGCGGGCTTAGGTTACTAAACTTTTTCCAGAAAAAAAGAGTAACAGTCTAACTGTTAGATAAGTTACACAAGGAAACTGCTTGGAGTACAGTACACTGAAGAGATATTCATGATTTGAACTAAGCACAGCACTTACCCCCGCCCCCTAAGAATACGCAGGAGAGCTGCACTGCACCATCTTTGTTTTTTAAAGGGCGGCAAAATCTTTGCCGCAATTTTTAATAGAAGGAGAAAATAAAACAAGTATTGGCCTAGTTTTTTTAGTAGAAACCGGACAAAAAAACCACACGAATTCCCCTTACAACTGAACACAAAGACCAACCCAAACCTAAGACTGCACCATCTTTGTATTAAGGACAAATTATTAAAATTTTACAGTGCGAGTTCAGCTGCGGCGTCGGCTTTACAAGAACACTAAAAGTGTAGTTTCAGGCAAACCATTTCAGTGAACACGAGAACCTAATAATGTTTTTTACCTGACATTGTTGGGTGAAGACGCCATCCCCAATAACCATACTAGTACCCATCAGAACGAAGATCAGCAGCACAACACGAAGCGAGTAATGCTTCTCGATGAAAGATTTTATCGCCAAACTACTCTTTAGCTCCTCACGAGGTTCCTTTTGGTTGTATGCCGATAAACACCCATTGTTTATATTGTTCAGGAGCCCCATCCTTGAGCGCCTGCACATTAACGAGTACAATGCAAATGTGCCACCTGCATACTCAGCACAGCACATTACCAGTAAAATCAGACAGTTTATCGATCAGCATCCCTGGACCCACTTTTCTCATAGGAAATAAAACAGTGTCAATACGATGATTGCACCAATAATGAGATGAAGAAACTGGACTCAAACAAGAGTACCTTCTCCATCGTCATCTGCTCCAAGAACAAGGATGATGTATTTGAGCAGTGGTATGAGCGTCAGGCTCCAGAAGACGAGAGACAGCACCCCAAGGATCTCCTCGTCCTCCTCATGCAGACGCAGCTTCCCAGAGAAGGTGTTCTTGTACACATAGACAGGTGAAATGCAGAGATCGCCATACACAACTCCGAAGCTCTGGTATGCCAGTAAAAGCGTCGCTTTCTGAAGTCCCTGCACCAACCAACACGAACACTATAGTAAGTTTGCAGCGTCGACATGTTCGTTTCGCTGAAAAGCCAGGCTTGAGAAACACTTAGCGAACAGTTGTTTTTATTTTTCACTACTATCTATAACCATTTATCTAGTAACACAACTGTAGATGCAATTTTGAGGAAAAAAATGAATAACAAACTACATGTAGATAGTGCAGGTAGTAAGCCAAAAGGCATTGAAAGCAACACAGTAGAGTCTGAAGTAATTCATAAAAATGACAAAGATGGTTCAGATAGATCAAACAAACCGGAGTAAGTAGTGAAGTGACAACAAACAAATATATGGGCGCCATAAGCTACTACGTACATACTTCCAAGAAATATACGACTGCAAAAACGGGTTGATCGAAAGAATTATACAGGATCGTTGGCATTTACCGTTTCATCCATGGAGTCCAGCTCATGGGCTGTGGAAAAAAGTCAGGGATAAACATGGCTCAAAACGACAGTACTTTTACAGCAAAGCCAACACGAAATTCATGGCCAACGTATATAACACCAAAAGGAGGTTAACTGACACCTGAATTTCAGCACGAGAATAGATGCCGTTCGTAAACCTTAGCCTGCACGGATTCAATGTTGGACGAGGAACTAGCACAACACATCTGCTACTTGAACTCAAGAATGATCCAACCAGTTGTGCCCAGGAATCACACGGCAGCAGAAGTTTTGCAAAGACTAGAGCATCTCCGAGAGCTTTTCTATAATCTACTCTCTAAATCATCATCTAGAAAGTCATTTGACTAAAAATCGTTTTCTATATCTTTGTATCCTCCAACAGCTTTTCTATATCCTGTGCGCAGTCTAGAGAGCCATCTCTGCTCTCCATCTGTGGCTAGCGAGAAATCCGAAATATGGGATATCTATATTTGGATATCCAGTTGAAGAGGCTGGTGGAAGATATAGTTTTTCACCAAAATCTCTATTTCAGTGAATTAAAGAAGACACGAAGAGTCTCTTGGAGATGCTCGTTCGCAGTTCACTCCTTGCTAGAAGAACCAGAAAAACACCAAAGAAACCAAACACCTTGAAGGAACTCACCAAGAACCGTCAGTTGCATTGCAGAACCTACCAGCCCCTAATCACGACGAAGACCAAACGCACTGCTCCTTACTTGAGACACCATCGCACAGACAGCTAGAGAGAGAGGTTCTCCGAATCGAAACGAAGAAATCGCATGAAACTGAGCTTACGTACCCAAGGTGACTAGGTGAGCTCGCAGTCCGCTTCGTCGTGGACTGCATCTGCACCGCCGGCCGGCCACCACCCTCCACGTCCATCTCTCCGATAACCCGACGGATGAACGACGACGCCGGATCGATCGATGGGCCCTCAACTTCGGCGGCGTGGGCTGCTGGGCGTTTATTTGGCTGCGTTGCCTGCAACCACTCACTGCGCGATGGAGTTTGGGGAGGCCGGGAGGGACTGAGCGATCAGTGAGGAAGGAGCGAAGCAGTTAAGGGGGAGGGAAAACGTGGTGACTCCACGAAAAGAAGAGGGGACGCATGCTGCATGCACAAGCCTGTGTGTATTGTGCAGGGGGGCCCACCATGGCCAACCAACCATGGTTATTTTTTGTTTGCTGAAAAATTGGAAACTGCTCTTTCTTTTTGTATCCCGTTAAATCTTTGAGCAACAAGGATATAGTGTGTTATCTTTCATTGTGGCAATTGAGTTGATTTGCTGATTTGTGCTTTTAATAATATATTTTACTTAACCCATTTTTTATTATAGGAGATATCAAATATGTCATACACGGTCACTTTGGACCTAGTCGCTTTTGTCAATGGCTTACAAAGTTACACTACCGTGATATAGTCACAAACGACACTAGCAAAACAACATTCAAGGTATATATATGCAGAAGTACTTCATCAATATCACACCCACCACATTCGCACTTGAGGTAGGTAGATTTCTTCCACCAACATTTCTTCAAGTGCAAGATCTCCTATATGAGAGTATTTTGATGTGCTATCGTACAATGATTGAATATATGGAGCAGAGCTACGTGCTTCCGTTTGATCAACTGATTTGTTTTTCAATAGACTTTTGGTTAATCCAGTACAGTCCCTCTTTAACACTAGCAAATTCTTCTTCTAAGTTGCATCTATTGCATGATGATTGACCCAAAACACTGCCAACGGATCATTTAGAGGAGTGTGTATATGTGTCAAAAGTTTTTTCCCCATATGTGAAAACATATCTTTCTAGAACCTTTCGGTAAAGCCATATGACATTTTCACTTTTTTTAAACAGTAGCTAAGATACACATAGCCTATTGCCCTGTTTGGTTGAGCTGTGGCTGTGGGAAAAAGCTGCTGTGGGCTGTGAGCTGTGGGAAAGCTGCTGTGGGCTGTGAGCTGTAGAAAAGCTGAAAGCTGTTTGGTTAAACAAGTATAAAATATACCTTCTATCTTTATCTCTCTTGAAACAACTATGGAAGAGCTTTTTATTCCACCAATTTTGAAAAGCAGAAAGCCAAAAGCCAAAAGCAGGGTCAAACCAGCTTTCAAAAATGTACTACGAAAAAGCAGCTGCTTCTGAAAAAGCAGCCTCCAAAAGCAGCCCCTTTGGTTGGGCTTTTGGCTTTTGGGGCCAAAAGCCAAAGCCAAAAGCCCAACCAAACAGGGCCTATATATGATCGGTAATTCTGGGAAGCGGACATCCGTCCACCCCGGACGCTCCGTTGATGGGCCACAACGCTGGCCCAACTACCCCTTCCTATCTACTCGGGAGTTAAAAAAGAATCAGTCTTCTTGCCTTGCGGCTCTCTTCCTTCCCCAACGCAAGCGCACCCCGTGCGCAGCTCGCAGCGCCGCGCTATCGCCTATAGCCCCACCGGCCACCAGCTCAGCCGCGCGCCCCTGCCGCCTCCTCGCTGCTCTGACTTAGCATCGTGCCGCCCTCCTAGCCCACCCGCCGCACTACCACGCTTGCTCCCCCATGCCCCAGACCATCGGACCGCCGGCTCCTTGAACTCAGGGTGGGAGGTAAGGACCGCCGACTGCCCTTCTTCCGAGACGCTTCCTTGAACTCGATGTGGGCGCCATCTCCGCTCCTCGCCCTGGGCCACTGCCTCCGGTGAACACACGCCGATGAGCCTCCATTCTCCCAAGCAGCAAGGAGATGTTGTGCTGAAAGCGCATATTGTAAGCATATGTTTCAAGTGTTTCATATGTTTCAGAGGTATGTTACAAGTGTTTCATACGGATGTTGTAAAAGTGGATCGAGATATTGCATATGTTGCAATGGTTGTATAGTATGTTGTAAGCTTCTGTTCCCAATGTTTTATCTATTTTTTCCAGACGCTTGTTGCAAGTGTTTTTATTTGGATGTTCTATATGTTTCACACATATGTTACAAGTGTTTTATCTAAATATTGCGTATGCTTTTTAAGTGTTTTTCATGTGTTTTTGCAAGTGTTTGAAGTGTTTCATCTGTCTTTAGACATATGATGCAAATGTTGCATCTGGATGCTTCAAAAGTAGATCAGGTGTTGCATTTTCATCCTCGCTTTCTGCTACCGCGCCTCGGTGTCTCCTCCTTCTCTTGTCACCGCCGGCTGGCATCCGCCGCCCCCTCCCCCACTTCTCGATGCTGGTGACGTTTGGGGGCAGCGCGGGCCCCATTTGGGCACGCGAAACGGCACGGGAAACGACTATCGGCGCGGGCGTCCGAACGCCCCGTCTGTCCGGACGTCTAGGCACTAGAAAGCCCGATATATGGTTGTTGAAAAAAATAAAAATAACATGATACCAGATATCATGCCATATCGAGTGATATCACACAACAAAGTCTAGCAAATGACAAAATAAAAGAATTATAGCTTTCCCGAATAACAAATTAAAGCTATACCTGATTTTGTCATCTTATCTTGAATCGTCCCATATCAAACCATACTTATTTTAGGGAAACACTTGAAAAAAATAGAATGGCTCTTATGAATTTCTGGACCGTATAGAAAGCTACAGAAGAGGAAAAAATGCAAAACTTGTTGATAAAAGAGGAACTAAATTGAACTCCGCAAGTTAGAGAATCTATGACCATACCCGGAATTGGATGATGCTGAAATTGTGATGGGAAGTTTGGGCTTGTGTGGACACATTTAATTTGGGCACTGCACTGACCTGGATTAATCTATTTCCTTTTTATTTTGTCCATTTAATGTAGATACATTGTTGTGGAACATGGAACAAGTGCGCATTAACAGGCCCTCAAAATCTTTTTGCAAGTATTTTGATTAAGATGGAACGTTTCCTTTTGCTCTCAAGTATGCATATCATTTATACACGGTCTACACTTGCACTACTACAAAAGCATATTCATTTTTTACTTTTCAGTTATCTTATCCTTTGAAAAAAAGTGTTTTTCATTCATTCTATTAGTATAGATGCATGCCATTTGCTATACATGAGTTGAGAGGATCCGGCGACCCTGAGCCAGGTTAGTGGTTAGGGTTTCGGGATCGGGGTCAGGGATTTATGTGTTTTCCAGTTGTGAAGGAAAGCTTGGGGAGGCCAGCGGATTGGTCGTGGTGATGGTCGAGAAGGCGGTGGGGGAGAGTAGCATCCCCGCCGCCTGCGGGGTGGTGGGAAAGGCCGATTCGATGGTGCCGGCGGCAGGCGAGTTCACCTTATTTCTTCTCAAGTGAACCAGTCCTCCTGCCTTCCTCCACCCATCTCCATCTTCCTCGTTTCTCACTCTCCCCCTAAAATCCATGTCTACCAAGGGACCAAGGTCTCACTACTACAAAAATAATTTTACGAGACACTGCCCAAGCATTAACAGAGACGGTCACAAAATACAACCGTCTTCTAAAATACGTGATAATTATTGGAGGCGGTTATTTTATTTACGATGGTGGTCACCATTGTCTGTCTCGCAAAATGGATTTACGTAGGCAGATGTTTTATTTACGCACACAGTCAGATTTTGCTCGTCTCCTAAAATTTATTTACGGACTCCAAAAATGGAGGCGCACATTTTCGGAGGCGGAATTCTTAAGAGGTCTGCCGATGTTAATGGGTGTGAAGCCCAACCGGCCCATCTCTGAGCCCAAAATCCCTCGATTACATAAACACCCAGCTAGGGTTTTCACTCACTCTCATCTCTCACTGGCTGCCGCGCCTCCAGCTCTCTCTCATCTCCTACCTGTATCTCTCCCTCTCACAAGAAGATGCGAGCATGGGGGCTCTCTCTCATCTCCCACCCTGGCTGTGCACGCGATCACGGGGGCTCCCACCCCACGGGGTGCGCACATGGGAGGTCTCCACTCCGGCGGAGACGCGCACACAGGGCTCTCTACCCCGGCTATAGCGAGCACACAGGGCTCCCCCATCTAGTGCGGTGTAGATCCGTCCACCTCCGACACAGATCCAGCCATCAACGATGGCAAGGGTGCAGATCTGGCAACCACTGACACGGATTTGGCCACCACGGTGGCATGGGCGTGGATCCGGCCACCATCAACGTGGATTTGGCCACCAATGGTGGCGGGGCGCCGATCCGTCCACCACCACCAACAAGTTGAGCACACTTGGTGACTCTAAGCCTCCTCCGATTCGAGCAGATCTAGCGATTGCGATCTAGGTTAGTGGTTACGGTTTTGGGGTTGGGGGTTTGGGACTAATGTGTTCTCTGACTATAAAGGAAAGTTTGGGGAGGCTGATGGATTAGCAGCGGTGGCGGTCAAGATTGTGGTGGGGGCACTGTGGTGGGGACGCTGCCCACTGGGCGGTGGGAGAGGCCAAATCGATGGTGCTGGTGGCGGGTGAGCCCACTTTATCTCTTCTCATGCGAACTGGTCCTCCCGTCTTCCTCCACATTTCTCCATCTTACTCATCTTTCTGCCGCCCCCTTAAATCCATGGCTACCGAGGACCTGAGGTCTCCTCCTCTCACGACTCGAGTAGACCTGGTGACCCCAAGCCTCTTCTGATGAGTCGAGCGGATCTGATGACCCTGAGCTAGGGTTGTGGTTAGGGTTTCGGGGTTGGGGATTTATGTGTTCTCTGTCTATAAAGGAAAGTTTGGGGAGGTCGAAAGACTGACGGTGGTGGTGGTTTAGATGGTGGTTGGGGTGGGGCGGCGGGGATGGTGTCCACCGGGTGGCTGGAAAGGTAGTTGGATGGTGTCGGTGATGGGAGTGTTCATGTTAGTGGGAGGAGATGGATGTTGTGATTCGGGTTGGCGACAGAGGCATCATTTCGCCGCCTGGGCCAAGCGGGAGGAGGTGGATGCTAGAACATTCGACAAAGAAGATGCGTGCCTTTGGCATGCTATAATAGCACGGTCGTGCCTATGTTAGTTGTGTCCTATTCTTATTGCTGGGAAAAGAAAAGACACATGTTCATATTAAGGTCTGAAGTATTCTAAGGCAGAATATGATGTAGTTTAGCATGCTTTAACGATGTGGAAAGCTTTTGATATTCCACTCCTTTGATTTTTTGTATCCAGTTAAATCTTTGAGCAACAAGGATATAATGTTGTTGTACTATCAGTGTTGCAACCGAGTTGGTTTGCTGATTTGTGCTCTTAATAATATATTTTCCTTGACCCATTTGATGACAGGAGATATCAAATATGTTATACACGATCACTTTGGACCTAGCCGCTTTTGTCAATGACTTACAAGGTTCCACTACCGTTATTTAGTCACTGACGAAACTAGCAGAACAGCATATGCAAGTAATGCAAGGTATGTAGAAGTACTTCATCAATATCACACCCACTGCATCTACGCTTGAGGTAGGTAGATTCTTCCACCAACATTTCTTCAAGTGCAAGCGTCTCCTATATAGGAGTATTTTGATGTGCCATCATGCAATGAACATATATAGTTTTTTTTTAAAAGTATATACATAGGTTTTGACAACCCTGGAAGTGACATCAGTAAAATTATGCCACGAACGAGATAGCACAAATTTTGCACATCGGAGCAGAACTACGTCCTTTGGTCTGATCAACTGATTCCGATGACTTTTGTTTTTTTTTTGTATAAAAGAGTATTAGTTAATCCACCATAATCCCTCACTAACAGTAACAAATTCTTCTTTTTAGTTGCTACTGTAGACCCCAGTGACTAGCTCTGGCTCAATCCCTAGGAGTGTGTGTATATGTCAAAATGCTTTTCCCCCATATATGAAAACATATCTTGCTAGAACCTTTTGGTAAAGCCATATCACTTTTTCAGTTTTTTTAATATGGAAGCTTAATTTACTATTCTTAGATAACCAATTAAAGATGATACAATTATACTAAAACCACTCTTGGGTTTTTATAGCTAAGATACACATAGCATAGAATTGTTAAGAAAATAAAAATATTAACATGACACCTGATATCATGCCACATCGAGCAATGGCACACAACAAACACCCTATTCGATGATGCTAAAATTTGGCTTATGCTGAAATATTGTGAGAGGAAAATATTGTTCTTTGGCTGAAAAGTAGTTCTGAATAAGCTCAAGCGAACATGGCGAAAATCTCTAGCAAATAACAAAATAAAAGAGATTGAAGCTTGACTGAATAACAAATTAAAGCTATACCTGATTTTGTCGTCATACCTTGACTCATCCCATATCGAACCTTTTTTTTAAAAAAAAAGAAACAACTGAAAAAATATAGGATGACTCTTATGAATTTCTGGACCGTATAAGGTGCGTTATAGAAGAGGAAAGAGACAAAAATTCTTGAAAAGTTAGAGGAACTAAATTGGACTTCGCAAATTAAAGAATCTATGACCATGCACGCAATTAAATTGCTGCTGAAATGGTGATGGTAAAGTTTAGGCTTGTTCGAGCACATTTAATTTGGCCACTGCACTATTCTGGATTAATCTGTTTCCCTTTTATTTTGTCCGTTTATAGTAGATACTTTGGCCACAAGAGATCTTGCTTTTCTGTTGCATTCACACAAAGGATTACCAATGAGCAGGAAGCTGACATCGTAGAGATGGAAAATTTCAGGATATGGAACCACCAAATCAAGGACAAGCCATGTCAAATGAATGAATGTTCAATAATTCCAATCAAAACAATCGAACACACCACATAATCCAGAGTTCATTCACCTACTAACTACATCATGATGTGAAAACATGGCATCAGGAACCAACAAGCTAATCCCTTGTTATCCCAATCAAATTTGCTATAGTAGTCAAGAAACCTATAGAGGACATGCAGAAGGGAAGAGTGATTTAACCCTTGGTAATTTTCTATCTTGAGAAACATTGATAAGGTGGGAAAAAAACCTATAGCTGCAACAACAGCTATTAGACCATTTAGAGACTTGTTGAAGGTATGGAGAATCTATAGAACTAATGTTTCCAAGGCATAGGTGGAAATTAAACCATGGTGGAGCAGCACCAAGAATGCGACTTTCATAATAACACCAGTCTTTGATCAGTATTATGCTTCTTGTGAGGAGGTGTTTTTTCTCTCTAAAATTTTCATCAATACAGATGAAATTGTCATCAATGTGCTTATTAACACTCATCCTGGCATAAGCAACTTCGAAAACGGCATTAATCCTCGTAGTCCAACCTCAAGGAGGAAGATATGGAAAAATACTTTTATGTCATTAACTATCTACCTTTGTACAGGTCATCTCTAGGTTTCTTCACTATTATGGCAAATTTGATTGGAATAATAAAGAATCGGCTTGCTTATTCATGTTTCCTTATCTTCACTTCTTGATCTATTCAGCAAGTGAATGAACCCCGACTTATATTGTGGGCGAAGATGCATGCCAAAATCATTTTGCAAGTATTTTGATTAAGCTGGAATGTTTCCTTTTGCTCTCAAGTATGCACATCATTTATACACGGTCTATTTGCACCACTGAAAAGCATATTCATTTTTTTTTGAAAAAAGCGCTTTTCATTCATTCTATTAGTATAGATGCATGCCATTCGTTATATTGTTTGAGATACATATACATCTACGTTCTTAAGATAGTTCACATGAGCTTTGTTACGATAGTTGGGAAGTACCACTGGTATTTTAGTTACTTTCCTTTCTAATTTCTATTTTTATTTACCATTAATTTAAGGAAGATAATTTGTAATGTTAGATTTATGGACTTGAAGGTATAATGGTACTTGCCCCTAATTTCTCATCTTACCCTAACTCATGACCACACGGAGCACAAAGGCAGATATGGGTAGTTAGCACCGCCGCCCCGCTCCTCTAGGATCCCCCTCCGCCCTGAGACTACATGCCTCCACTTGTTGGCCTCCATCTATCTCCGGCGAGCCGTTGGCCTCCATATCCTCCGGTCATGCCGTCACTCGTCTTCCTTGCCTGTGTCAAGATCAGTGATGCCCCTCTCCCCCGCGCCATCGGCATATACCACTTTATCCAATATGACCTTGTCAGTGCCCTTCTCGGCTCAGGCGTAATATATAGTCAATTTTCTGAGGCTACCATCTGTCGATTAGATGGTAGGAGAGAAGTTGTCGCCCTACTCGGCTCGGGAGGTACGGCTACCCAACTGGCTCCATCGACTGCGGGAGTTTGTATTTGCATTTCGTCCCGTTGCGGGCGGTCCTCCATCATGGAGGCACCAAATCATGGACAAAAAGCCATGTCAAGTGACTAGTAATTTCAATCATAGCAAGCGAACACACCGCATAATTCAAAGTTCATTCACTTATTATCCCAATAAGTGAAGACAAGGCATCAAGAACAAACATGGTAATCCCCTTATTATCCCAATCAACTTTGCAATAGTAGTCAAGAAACTTATAGAGGACCCACAGAAGGGAAGATAGTGGTCTCACCCCTAGGAAATTATCTATCTTGAAGAACGTTGATAAGGTGGCATAAAATGTATAACTGCAACAACAAAATTTATGCCAAAACTTAGAGCTAATGGACCATTGAGAGACTTGTCGAAGGTATGGAGAATTTCTAGCACTAATATGTTCAAGGCATAGGTGGAAATTAATTCATGGTGAGCTCGAAGAATGCGACTTTCATAGTAACACCAGTCTTTGATAAGCATTATGCTTCTTTTGAAGAGGTACGTTTTCCAATTTTTTATCAATATTTTGGAAAAAAAGGCACCTCTTCAAAAGAAGCATAAAGTTTAGCAAAGACTGATGTTATTATGAAGCCACATTATTGGTCCTCACCATGGTTTAATTTCTACATATGACTTGGAGATATTAGAGCTCATATCTTCCACAAGTCTTTGAATCGTCGATAAAGCTTTAAGTTCTGGTATAAATTTTGTTGTTGTGGTTTTAAGTTTTTTTGTGACCATACTGAAGGTCTTCAAGAAGGCTATCTACCCTTCTATAGGGGTGAGATAACTTTTTACCCTTCTTCGAATCCTCTATGGTTTCTTGACTGCCATAGCAAATTTGATTGGCATAATAAGGGAATCAACTTGTTTATTCATGTTTCCTTATGTTCACTTCCTGATCTAGTTAGTAAGTGAATGAACTCTAAACTATGTTGTGTGTTCACTTTTTCAACTGAAATTATTGGTCATTTGATATGGATGCATGACGTTCCATCCCTATACTTGTGGATACTAGGGAGACACTAATGTTGTTGCTGCGACATTGATCAACGATGAACGCAAAGCGGACAGACGAGGTGGGCATACACGAGGTTGTTGCCGGTGCATGAGGACGTATGCCTACTTCCACTACATTGATGCGCATGACGTTGGACCAGGCTGCTCCAACTCTTTTTTTGCTACACTGCATGTCTAGTGGTAACGATCTATGGTTTTTTACTCCTAGAATATCTTAGTTGAACACAAATTTATTTTATCCTAATGTAGCATATCCGGTTCCTTTACTAGGCTACTACTTTTCTTTTGCTCATAATAATCTTTGTCTGCACATCCCTTCCCGTGGATTCTGGCTCCACCTCTGCATATCCTTATAATTGTTGCTATAGTCATGGGCTCATAACTGATACGTAATTTTGACATTTCTTTTTTAGTTTTGGTTCTCCAATGCTTTGCCTTTGTGGAGCATCAATTTTGATTTATTTTTCATTCTGAAAAGAAAAATCACTACTACGGTAACGATTTATAGGGGCGGTTTGGCCAGCCGTCCCTACCAAACCGTTGCTACAAATGGACGGTTTGTAGGGGCGGTTCCCAAGCCACCCCTACAAATCGATTTGTAGAGGCAGATGGTGTCACCGGCCGCCCTTACAACTATATTTGTAGGTGTGGCTGGTAAAACCAGTCGTCTCTACAAATATAATTTGTAGGGGTGGCTGTAACACCACCCACCCCTATAATTCCCATTTGTAGGGGCGGTTAAATTTACAGCCGCCCCTACAGTGCTTTTCTCGCCAAAAGATTCAAATTTTTAGTATCAAATTTGACCATTATATATATTCAGATCGACCTACAACATATTGCATATAATTCATCACTGCATCACATTCACAAGTCCGATCACATTAACAAGTTCACAAGTCACATTATATACATGAGTCCGATAACATTCAGAAGTCTGATCACATTCCATTCACAAAGTCAAACCAACGGCCTAAGCCTAGCCTTTCCCACTCATGAAGATGTTGGTACTGAGGATTCCTACCTAAGTCGGATGATGGGTCACGGTAAGTGCCTCTGACGTGCACAATCTAGTCCATTATGAAGTTGCAAAGGTCGCCGACGAGGTCCAAGAGGTTGTCATCTTTATGTGAATCATTTCTCACACCTTTCTCATCTTGCCACTACAAGAAAACAAGTTTAGGTTTAGTATTTCGTAACATATATGTGCATTTTGTACCAAGTTTGTATACTACGGGTGAAGAGGATCAAACTTACCCTACAGGGGTGGGTGTCTCCTGTAGGTAGTGGTGTTACTTATGATACTGCATACGTAATATCCACAATGTATACTCCCGGGCTTCTGTTTGGGGCACTGTGTGTTTCGCATATAAAAATGTTAAGTAATGCTTTTGACAACAACGTAATGGAAGTACTAAAGTAAGTTCCACTTGCCGCACATTTTGTTTTGACACACAAGTTTTTCTTCCTTTTTGGATCATGCCTCCCTTTATGCGTTTTAACGTAGAACCTATACGCCCTATTCGAATGAATTTAACAAATGCAACTTGTTAGTATTCAAAAGTGAATGCTACAAGTGTATATAGAAACATATAAGAGGATTGCCAATATGTATACGTCTTGAGAATCGCTATGGAGTCTTCGTATGTGCTCGAGTCCTTATCTATTGAATCAAAGACCCACACCATGTCCATCCCGACATCAATGCCTATAGCAATCCAGTGATTGTTGCATGAATTTAATCATAGAAGTGGATAAGCTCTTTTGCATAGAACAAAACAATATGTATTCTAAAAGCTTTAAGTATACAGTTGAACTTACTCGAAGTAGTATGGCAGCCATATACCGGTGTTGTGTTGGAGATTTTTCAAAGCTAGGGAAATGTACGCCGCAACCTTAAGGGATGCCTCCCTTATTTCCTTATTCTAGATTTTCTCTTTCTCATCAATGGTCTCTCCAGCAGCTAGCTCTTTGCAATCCAGTGCTCACTGTTTGGCATAAGTAAAGTTCGTCTGTGCTATGCATTGAAGGTCTAAGTACCCATCTCGCACACTTGGCATTTGTTTTGAATTGTGCACTTGTATTCTACAAACCACGGTGTCGATTAGTTATAACAAAATCCAAATATTAGAATCATATCATATGAAGAGGACAAGGACTTACAGGCACCACGTGTGAACTAGATTCATTTTCATTTCTCTAAGGTGAAAGCACTACAAGGTTTTACCCCTGATGCAATGGCCTAAAAGCGTTGCAATATACCAAAAATGGTTGCGATAGATAAAATTGCAACACTTTTTTTTCGTTGGCAGGCGTTGCCATAGTAACCGTGGCAAAAGGTTTGCCCAACGACTCATTTTGGTGTTGCAATAGGTTTTCCCCTATTGCAACACCAAGGAGTGTTGTTGCAACCCATAGTATATTGCAACCCGGTGTTGCCAGAAATACCTATTGCCACGTACCCAAAGCGTGGCAATAGGTGCACTAGCAATGACAATGGGTGTTGCAATTGACCTTATTGCCACGCATCAATAGCATTGCAATAGATGGACCCTCTATTGCCATGCTATCTCAGTGGTTGCTATAGGTGGAACCCTCTATTGCCACGATAAATATTTGGTTGCTAGAGGTAGCCTCTCTATTGCCACACTAAACATTGTGGTTGCTATAGGTGCAACCATCTATTGTCATGATAAATATTTGGTTGCTAGAGGTTGCCTCTCTATTGCCATGATCAATAGTGGTTGCTATACTTGAACACTCTATTGCCACGCTTGCTATTGTGTTGCTACTATTTGGAGATTCTATTGCCACGCCCACTATTCCGTTGGTATGATGTTTTTTGCAACATCGTTTGTTTGTTGCTATATCATATATTGCAACGCCAAATTATTATGTCGATAGTCCATATTGCAACGCTTTATTTGCTTCAAACAATAATTGCATGCCGAACAATATATGATGGAAGAAGCATTTAGACACCCATTAATCCAAAATATGCTTTGTTCATACAATTCATTAATGAAACCATCCAATGTCAAACTTAGTCGATAACACACACACAACTGAAACACATAAGGTATCCAACACACACTAGCTAGTTTGAACACATCAAAATGTAATGAACTATGTCTAGCACTGTAGCAAAGGTTGACTTGACATTGACCATCCCATCACTTGTGCACTCCACTCAAACTCTATCTTGCTCCGACCAGCACTTGTACCTTCCGCTGTGGTAGCTACGAGTTGTGTTTGTGGCGGGCTGCTATCTTGGTTTTCCTGCAAATCAATAGATGGAGGGGAAATTAGGCCCCATACTAAGGACTATCACATGACAACATTAAACACTCTTCAGTTCTCAAACTACAAACATTGACTTTGAGGATAAAAGAAATACAATGATCTCTACATTGTATGAGCAATATTGTGAACAAAATTTTAAGCATCTTGTACATGTTACGCTGCTACCTAGAAAACGATATACCACACTACTCAAGTGCATCTTGTACAAGTAACCTTATAACATGGCAGGTAACTATCCTTGGCACTTTTACCATGAGCTTTCAAAATATTGATGCTCTAAAGATCAAATAAAACCCATAGTTACAAGCTAAATTTATGAAAGAACTCAACAATAAGAACAATTAACACCAAACCTGGGAGATTAAAGAGAACAATAATACATATTTAAAAGTTGTTGTCCATGCACTACTAAGCAACCAATCATCAAGGTCTTTGACCCAGCATGGGCAGAAGGACCGCCTAGGTGGTCCAAAGCAGTTCATGCTATAGTTAACATCAAACATCCTAATTGAATGTTTTGGTATAGCACATTGTCCAGACAATAATATGGCAACAAGTACCACTACAGAATAGCAGTGGAAAAGTAAATTGATCAAAAGGATATCCCAGAGATGTCTTATTCACAACATAACAAATCCATATGATAGAATATATTTAGTGGAGCAGTGTTGTAACCAAACGTCATTGACTGACCTTGATTCGATACTTCACTTTTCCCTTGGCATTTGAATCTTCACACCTTGAACTGCCTCAACAACCTAAGAAATAAAAGTCAGGATGACTTACATCAAATAGTTCAAAGCAATGCCAATAGAAAGATAGTGAAACCATAGCAGTTAGCTACTGGGATAAATTCTATGAGGCAGAAACCATAACAACACATTATTACTGATCTCAAGAGAATTATAAGAGCACAAATGCAGATAACCACTAAAGGCATGACAAAAAAATCCTCTTGAGTCCATAATAGTCACTCCACTATAGTTTTGTACAACACACTTTTGAGTCGATAACTTTGTCTAATACAAAAAAAAATACCAACCTAGTAGCAGCTCCATGCATGTAGCGTGGACGCAAAAAGAGTTGTGCGGTTCCCCACAATGGCTTGATATTGGTCTCATCCTACATTTAGTTCAGATGAAACAGAAAATTGAGCAAACAGAGAAATGCACTACACTTTCGTACAGCCCAAGTGCTAGCAACTTAGATTACACTAACCTGGAGCTGCTTTGCCAGCTCAACTATCTCGTCCAAGTTAGCATTTGTTTCCTGCAATGTCAAATAACGGTATTAGGAAATTTCTGACGGTCAAGTTACACCCAACCCCACAGAAATTCCATTAGTAAACCAAAGTCGTCAAATGATATGGCCTAGTTGAAATTTTGAATACTGACAGGCTGAGCAGGACAACAAGTCAACAAGTGAGAAATGAGAAAGTGATCTATTGGGCTAATAACTTGGACTTCAAGATTGATACAAACTACCAAGGAACTCATTCTCAAAAAGTTATTTCAGTGTTGCTGCCTTTTTCTTTCAAAGGACAATTCCTTTTGCTAATATGCAGCCAAATGCATAATAGAAATTACCTTGTCTAAGGGGTGGTGGAAGTGGAAAGCAAGTTAGAAAACAAGGTTTTATCTGCAAATAAACGAAAACATTTTAGATTATGACAACAGCAGCAAACTAGGATCAGTGACAAAGTGACTTGAAAAAGAAAACTTGTTAGTTTCACTTAATTGCAAACTGTTATAAACAAGTAATATGACATTAGTCTAGAGACCCGGGTTCGAGCCCTGCATCTCCTTAATTTAAAGCGGGGGTGCGGTCTGCTCCTTCCCGTGAAGTTTTTTTAAAAAAGTAACATGGCATTAAAATAATAAGTTACTAGTAATTGAAGATATCAAAATAAGATTAGCACAAACTTCAAAAAGCAAATAAAAGCAAATACAGAAAAAAACAAATGCAAAATTAAGTACTCACACCTCTTGTAGGGACTATGCACCGGTAGTCATCTACAGGGAGATGAAAACACTTGGGGTTGATGGTCCAACAAAACATACCACTACTAGGCTTAAAGGAGCTCTCCCCAATCCAAACCTCATTAGGGTACTCAGTTACCGGCACACTCTGTCAGTACTACCATTCCAATTAAGACCACCTTCCCTCAAGAGCAGCATGAAGAGGAAAAAGAATTAAGGGCATCAATCAGATATAGCAGGAATTCAATTAGGCAAAATAATACAAACAACATACTAGCTAGAATGCATAAATGTGATGGACATAGGATCGATGATATGGTAGAGAAAACTTGATAGGAACAGCTAGCAAGCAGACCTTGTAGTCTCTGATTTAAAGCTTTCAGAAACTTACCACTGCAAACTTAGTTCATCACTGGCACAATGGAACCCCTACTAGACTATGAATCTGAGAGACCAATGGAGCCCACAAAAGAAGGATGCAAGGTAAAAATACTACCCAAAAACTTACCAGAGCAATTTGCAAGCGAATGGTTTAGTAGAAGCCCAATCCCACACGGCTATGCACAGAATCAGACGATACCAATTTGCACATGAATCTAAGAACAGCTCGGAGGGGATGGAAGAATATCTCGGATCCGACGATGCGCCAGGCAGGGCTGTAGGACGACGATAGGTTCGGAGTGGCGGCGGATCTCTAGAGAGGAAGGCGCACGCGGGGGCGAGGGTGGCCGGCGGGGAGGCTGGCGGTGCCGCGACGATGGGCGGCCAGCGGCTTGCGTGAGCGCCACCTGCAGGTGAGGGAGCAAGGGCTGCGGGCGGGGGGCACTGGTGGCGTCGTGAGGGGTGCGGCCTGGGGACGGATAGGTAGGGTTGAAACATGGAGGAGTTGGGCTTTAGAATGGTTTTGTAGATCTATTTTATGCTAGTTTAGATCTTGATCGTCGTTTTGTAGATGAACGGTTATGAGGAGCTAGGCCTTAGAAGAAACGTCTTCGGACAGGATATTTCAGCCCATTTAAAAAAATCAATCAACATGTTTATTGTTTAAACAGAAATACATTTAAATTAAAAAAATTCTTATGAGGAGCAAAATTTCCAAGCAGGAGCAAAATTTTAATTTTGTTGAGAATTTGAATTTAATGAAATGTATTATATCCATGAACTTTCCACATTGTATGAAATGTAATTAAATATCATGGTTTGTATACATGGTTTAACTTTCCCATGTACTCTTAATTTTGAATTTTCTTTTGCCAGACCTATGATGGGAGAAATTTTCATTTGGATGGAATCGCTTTATATTTCAGCCTTGACAGTGCATGTTACATGCTATGTTTTGAGCTTGATGTTGATAATGGCTATCTAGGTGACACTAATTCGGAATAAGGGACATAGATGTGCTCATCCGGAAAACTACAATGCAAGTATCACAAATGAACGCGATTTATACCATGAGGGTGCGATCAGAACCACTGGATCGGCGATAGACGGCTAGAAATAGTTGGGCCATTTGGGCTAAAATGGGCTTGGTTCATTCTTTCTCTGCTTATTGTTTTTCTTTTTCTTTTTTCATTTTATTGCACCATTGTGAAGTAACACACAAAATTAATTATCTATTATACACCAATATATTTTTTATATACAATAGACTACATATAAGTTGCCTTGTAGAAGTTTCAATAAATTTCTAACTCATATAAGTTTAAATGATTTTTTGTAGGTTTATTGAAAGTAATTACAATTTGAACTACATGTATCTCAAATAATATTTAAAAATTTCTTAAAAAATATATTTTAAGTATCTATGTTCTATTATAGCTCATATATTGAAAATAGATGATATGTTTAAATTTTTGCTAGGGATAATTCAAACTTCTAGTTGCAACCTTATTATAAAATAATGGTAATAATATCTAAAACTTCTCTGAAAAAACTAAAAATTGCCATACAATCAATTTATTGACGTATAAGTTTGACATAAAAGTTTCATAAGATTTTACAAAAATTAGAGTGTATGTTGTCCACAAAATGGATAGACCTCTCACATTGTTTCATACAACTCAAGTCAAACTTTGATATTTGAATACCTCGTAATATGTTTAAACTCATACGCACCTCAAAATTAGACACAACCTTACCTTTACCATGTTGTTAATATTTGTGGATTTACATTGCCACTTGTTGTGCAAAAAAGTTATTTTTCTATTTTTTAACTAACTAATTAATACACCCTTGTGAAGTAACATGCAACATAATTATTTTATATACCCCTAATTAAATTTTTACATGTAATAGACATCATTTAAGTTGTCATGTAATATTTTCAAGAATTTTTAACAGATTTAGTATTTTCTATTATTTAAATGAATTTCTACAAGCTTATCGAAAGTAATTGTTGAACTATGTGTACCTCCAATAAGATTTAAAAAATGCACGTGGTAGCGTGCTCGAGCGGCAATGTGCGTGGACGGCGTGGTCGGGCGCTAGCGGCGAGCTGTTAGCGCGGCACGGCGGCCTTGAGGCGCGTCGGGCGCGGTGACAGTGGCTAGATGGTAATATAAAGGATGCTTAATGTCGAACGCACCTTAGTACCCTAGTGGTAGAAGAGGGTTTGCTTGTACTTTAGTTCCTGGGATCAAATCCTCCGTGGAGCATTTTTTGTTAATAGAATATTTTTTTGTCTATTGCAACTATTTTTGGTATATTATAATACTTTTAGGACATTGCATCAGGGGTAGTCTACTGCGTGGAGCATTTTGTCTATTGCAATCATTTTTTGGTACATTACAACACTTTTAGACTGTTGCATCAGAGCGGGCCCCACTGGTTGGATTCCCGCGCAGCCAGTATTTGCTCCCATGTAGGTGTGAATGAAATGGTGCGGTGAGCAGCGTAGGCCACGGGGCTGGTGATGTGGTCCGGCCAGTTCTAGGCCTCCATGTCGGTACGGTGGGCCCCGTGGTCAGCGACGAAGATAGAACCGTTTGCCACGCATGTCATCACGTGTTCGTACTTTTTCTTTTTTTTCCTTCTAGAATTTTTATGAACTTCTACAATTTTGAAATAGTAGATAATTTCTAATGAAAAAGTCGTCAAAAACAAAGTTGTAGAACCCACTGACATCTACAATTTCAGTTTTGATCCTTTCTCCATCCGACTTTGTTTCAACAATTCAAAATTTGAATTTTAAAATATAAGAATTCGAATAGATTTTTGGGATAGTAAATGATTTCAAATGAAAACGTTATCAACAACAAAGTTGTAGAAATCATCAAGATCTACAACTCTTATTTTGGTCATTTTTATCCTACTTTGTTTGAATAATTTAAAATTTGAATTTCAAAATATAAGAGCTTCAAACATATTTTTGGGACAGTTAATGATTTCAAATGAAAAAGTCATCAACAACAAAGTTGTACAACCCAACTTCATCTACAACTCTCATATTGGTAATTTCTCCATCCGACAAAATGGTAGTATACATTGTTCAAAATTGGGTACATCTTTCATATTAATCACTTATAACTATGTGAGAGATGTATCAATTTGTGAACAATGTCTATTCCCACCTTGTTAAAATCATTTGAGTTTTTTATATGATGATTAAATAACAAAAAGATGTTACCATGCAAAATTGTAGAATTTTCTGACCAAATTTAGAATTATTACAATTATTTGATCTTAATTTAGGAATAGAAGGATGAGTTATCCCTAGCAAACAAATTTTTTCCCTAACAACTCTGGGATATGGGATAGAGTGAAATGTATGACTATAAATATGTTCTTTGTAAATTTTTTTGACTCCTATTGGAGGTACGCACAGTTCAATTTGGAATTACTTTCGGTAAGCACACATAAATTTATTTAAAAGATAGAAAATAGCAAATGAGTTCCAATTGTTTTGATACTCCTACACAACAACATATACATAGGCTATTGCTTGTTAAAAAAGTTTTAGAAATACCAACTGTTAAGAATAGAAATACCAACTATTCATGTGTTCTTCATTCCAAATCAGTTCATCTAACTGGACGGAATTAGTACTTGAAGAAAATTCCACCAAATTGGCACAAACACTTGCTATAGCCTGGTGGTTAGACTTCCTTGGTTCCTTATCAAGGTCTTGGGTTTAAGTCTCAACTAAGGCATAATTTTTTTCTGATTTAATTTCTCTATTCTCTCACTAACATGTTAAGAACAATGTATGCCAAAGTAAGTCACAAACAATGAAGTGGTGTGGTTTTGCCCTTTTCATGTCTATTTCCTTGGCAGATGGGCTCCAGCTTGCAGCTGGCGCCAGCAGGCCTGCTCGGACCAGGCGCAAGCGTGCAGCCTAGCCCATATTTTTTTGGTTTTGAATTTCAAATGATTGGACCAAACATGTATAAGAAAACATGCCAAAAAAAATCACAAACACAACCATGATGTGGTGGTAAGACATGCTCATCTTTAGCAGTAGGTCGCGGGTTTGAATCCTCCTCACCCCCACTTTTTTGGTATATTATTCAGAAATGTGTGGAGCATTTTGTCTATTGCAATTATTTTTGTATATTGTAACACTTTTAGACCGTTGCATCAGGGGTAGTCTAATGCGTGGAGTATTTTGTCTATTGCAACCATTTTTGTATATTGCAACACTTTTAGGCCATTGCATCAGGGGTAGTCTATAGCAACATAAAAAATCGTGGCAATATTAACATGATATTACGTCCATTTAGGATTGTAGTTGCAATAAGTACTTAACAATTGCAATGCCACAAAAGATTATTACAACCGCTAGAAAACCATGGCAATAGGAACATGCTATTGTATCCATTCAGATTTCTTGTTGCAATAACCACCCTAGCAATTGCAACACCATGGAACATTATTACAACCCATAATAACCGTGGCAATAGTTACAGGCAAAAGCAACCAAATCTAATATAGTTGTAATAACAACAAGTAATTGCAACAAAAACCAATACTATTGCAACTCAAAAATGCCATTGCAATAATGCCAACTAATTGCAACATAGTTCTTAAATGGTTGCAGTAGCATAAGCCTGTTGCAACGACAAACCACACATATTACAACAAATTTAGTCTGTTGCATTATAGGCACATATTACAACCATTTTTTGAAAAGGTTGCAATACGACCCACCTATGGCAACCAAATTAGTGATGTTGCAATCATGTGGCATGGCATTAGAGGTAGAACCTTGTAGTGAAGGCTATCTGCATGTCATTAAAGTCAAAGACAATGTTCCCTTTTGGGCCTCTAAATGTGTTGGGGGAAGCATGCTTGTATGATTTGTATTTTCGTTTGAAGAACATGTACGTACTAATCATGGAACCTTCTCATTCTAAGTAGTAGGCGCTGGATGTCCTGGTTTGGTAGGAAGGGCTTGCCTCTTTCATAGGTTCTCTGGCAATACTTAGACCATTTGGTGGCATCAACATTTGGATACCTCTTTGTTGGTTGCCGGATGTGGCTGAGGGCCTCATCTGATGCTGAGGGCCTCATCTGATCATGGGATACCACTTGTGTGTTGACGTTACGTCTTTTATCGATGTATAAATTAGCCTTATGGTGATTGGAATCTGTTTCCAAATTTTTGGCTCCTTGCGGGGCACCTTCTTGTTGTTCATGTACCAGGTCTGCATCAAGCCCTTGCTCCTTCCTAGGCGGAGAAGGCTGTGGCATTTCATCTAGCCCTTGCTCCTTATGAGACGGAGAAGGCTGTGGCATCTTAGGCATCAGCTCGCTAGGAGGCAGGGAAGACCATGGCATCTTAGGCAAGTGGTGGTCACGATATGGTGAAAGTATCTCCCCCTCCTCAATGACTCCCTCCACTCATTCAACAGGCAGCGAAGAAGCAGTCAATATAATGTGCCGTTTGTGCCTTAGGATGAACTGGTTCATTACTTCTTCGAGAAACTATTGTTCTTTAGGAGTTGGGTGGTCTATGGGCCACTGCATGAATTTGGGCTTCATGATATGCACCTCTACCCTAGTGTAGTCCGACGGGATCCTATTATTGTGATGATGGCCGCTAGGAGGATGTGCCACACCCGTTGCCACCTCCATCATAGTGTTTTGCCTGCCGATGAGAACCACCAAGGTGCAAGTAGTTGGTTCCAGTATGCGATCAATAGGGGTTGTGGCTACAATGGAACCTTGGCTATTAGGAACTTCTGGAGGGCTAGCAACTAATGCCAGTTCTCTTGGCAGAACCATTACTGTTCGTGGCTCTGTAGACAACCCTTGCTCCTCCAGTGCCTTCACATCTAGAGCCTTCATTTGGACCTCAAGACTAGCCTCCCAGTCTCTGCCATGTTTTTTGTACATGTGTCTGTCCTCTTCGAATCTATACTTCCACATCATTCTTTTTCCTAACCCCCTGACGTAGCCTATGTGCTCAGGGTTTCCCAAGGCAAGGATAAGCTCATCCCTCTCTCTAGAAGCCTTGAACGAGCCCTTCTCTTTCTCTTCACCATATTTCAGTATCTTCGATACTTCCTGTTCGATCTTCGGGTAATCAAACTTTAGCGCACTGGATCCTTCTAGATTCCTTCCTAGGATCTAGTTACTTGCATGCCTCAAAACCCCCTTCAAGTTGTATGCCCCAGATTCGGTAGCCTCTTCCTCCATCTTTCTAAACACCGCCTCCTTGCCACGGCTGCCACCGGGACCTAGGCGATGGTGGTGCACATTCTTCTTTGCTAGCTCAGTGTTATGGGCACTGAGGGCCAATGCTGTCGGTGTGGTCTTCTGAGCCACGAGGTCCTCCCATTGACTAGGAGTTATCTGGTCGAACTCATGGAAGGGGGTTAACCCCTTTTGGAAAAACCTCTTGTTGATGTCTGACTTCCAACATCGAAATGACTCTCGCATTTGCTTTAGAGCTGCATGTTTTACCCATGCAAGGGATCCCTCTGAAAATCTAAAATTGACCAACAACTTTTTCTCCCATAGGGTTCTCTTTGTCTCATTTGGTACATCTTTCCAGGTTGGGACTGCTGGGTTCAACTCATCTCTTACTACTGCTCCGATCGCATTATGAAATCGTCCTATGCATTCTGTCAGCTCAATGATCTTCCCTGCTAGCCTAACCTCTGTTATCACATACAGTGCCTTATCTGGATATAGTTTTTTTGTCCCCCCATTTCCTCTTTGGCTTTTCACTCAATTTCGTGGATTCGGATTGTGGAGCAGAGGCGCTATTGTCCAACTTTGTGGTTGTTGCCCCCGTCACCCTTCCTCTATTATGCCTTGTCCGGCAAGATGTCACCGATGTCGTTGTCTCTTTCAAGTTTTAGGAGGAGGGGCCTATTTGGGAGGTCAAAATGTTAGTAATTATAAAATGATCAAAGCGTTAGCAAAATTTACAAAATAAGGCTTCATATGTACCTCCTCGTTCTAGTCAAAATCCTTGTCTAGGTCCTCCTCCATTGGCCTCTGTCTGACTTCAGGTGGAAAAGGATCCTCTGGACTTTCATATGCCTTTTCTTCATCCTTGTCATCGTTGTCTTCATCATCATCATCATCTTCTCCTTTGCCTCTAGCAGCCTCTCCTGCTCTTCCCTCTTCTCCCCCTTCCTCTCTTCTAATCTCATCAACCTCCTCATCGAGTGGGTCTTGACTAAGCATCACTGCTAAATTGTTTTGTAGGTCCTTATTGAACTGCTCCTCAGTAAGTGCCTCTTGTTCTACCTCTTCAAAGGTTGCTCGTACTTAGGGCTTTGGGGTAGGCTACAAAAGCATATATGTATTCATATATAGCTCTCAAATTAGCGGGTTGCTGCACAATACAGCTATCCACCACCCGTTGGTGATCATGGATCATAGACTAACATGACAGTCATTAATAGGAGAGGAGGAAACAAAAGGAAACCAAATGGCACTACAAGGCCAAAAACTCCAGGAGGAGACTAGTATCCAATGGCACTCCATTCGAGACGAGTTTCCTCCAGAAGCTTTTGGCCTAGGAGAAGCATAGGGTCAACTTCAAATTTTAGAAAATGCTTGACTATCATGCTATCTCACTACACCCTTTGTCATCATCGAGCCATAAAAACATCACAAAACAAGTAAAAGTAGAGGCCTCAGAAACATGTCAATCATTATTTGATCATGAACTTGGAGCATCAAGGCATCATGAAAAGAGAAGTGCATAAAGGTAATGTAGGGGCGGCTGGCAATGATGCCAAGTTCCTCATAAGTTTTGATCATCAGCTCATATTCCATATAATGTATGGAGTTGGATAATTTCATCGTAGGCAAAAGAGAGGAGAGGAGAGTTGGCCAAAAAAGCAACTGGTGGTTGCCAAAAAAATTAGAGCAGCTACTATCAAAAACAGCAGCAGCAGTAGTAGTAGGAGCAATAGGAGTAGGTAGTATAAGTAGTAGAAGAGAGAAGAGAGCACCAATATAGCAGCAACACCAATATAGAGCAGTAGCACCAATATAGCAACAACAATCAATCATAGTTGTTGTTGTAGTAGTAGCAGAAATAGAGAACAGAGAAGAGACAAGAGAGAATAGAGCAGTAGCACTAATATAGCAGCAGCAAAAGTAGTAACAAATTAATGAGATTTAGCAAATCATCATTGCACAAAAGCCCTTTGCCTCAGTTTTCAAGTCACATTATTCATCTCATGAGCAGACAAAAAGATAGAGATGAGAGAGAGAGGGAGGAAGGTTCTAGAAAAATCTCAGATTGTATTATTAGTTGGCCCATGACTACTAGGTCCTCCCCCAAACTAAAACAAATAAAAGACAACTCATTGGCCGAAGTAGAAGTAGTAGTAGAAGCATTTTTTGGGAGGTGCTCTCAACTTAGTAAGAAATCATCATCGACAAATGGCTTGTGCTCAGTTATACATATGCAAGTCATCAACATCATCCATGGTCAACTGTTGCTTGCCAAAAAAAAAAATAGAGAGGGCACTGCATATATGGTCAGCAATCGATAAGAGAGGAGAGCACACTGCTACTATGGTCAGCAGCAAATAAGAGAGGAGAGGAGAGGATAGAAAAGCCATGGTTAGCACACTGCTTTAGATACTTAGGAAACAATAGTTAGGATATTTAAATACAATACTTAAATATGAGCCATGGTTAGCACACTGCTATTATAGTTATTTAAATATATCTAAGTTCACAGGGACCAAAAGCACAAGGAAAGCTTAAGAAAATCACTACAACTTCCTAGTTATCAACATGAGCTTTGGAAGGCTACCTCTTCATGAGATCAATATACCATGTTCTACAACTATTACTTTTTCAATGCCATGACTTTACAAGGATCTATCTATAAATATACACCACCAATGACGAGAACAGTGATCTCAAAGCCATATTTGGAAAAGAGTGCCATTATCCAAAAATGGCAAGTCCTAATACAAGCAACAGTGGGTGAATTATTTTGGCCACTGAAGGTAGTATATAATCATACCATCCACCTGAAGAAGTATGCATGTACTCCAAAGGTAGAGAGATATGATTACTCAAGTTGGGGCAAAAGAAGAACAAGAAGAAAAGAAAAGAGGAAAGGGAAGCATCTATCTAGAACAGTTAGAAGCATGTGCATGATGTGTCAATCATGTGTGCGTGCCATGTCGGGCCACAAGGATCCAAAGTGCACCGCATTATTCTTGGTCCAAAAAGAAGGCCACACCATGAGGCTCAGAAGGCCACAAGGATCCAAGAAGAGCATTGCACCTCTGATGGAGCTCATATTCACAACTATCCAGGAATAGCCTTCCAACGCTTGAAAATGGTAGGCAAACAATAGAAACATATCCACAAGTGTTGTATGCATAATAAGTTGCTCTTAGTGTGGGTTTCCAAATTAACGACCTTCCAACGCTAAAATGACCAAATCAAGATCCTAGATAAGTGTGACAGAACCAAGACAATAATCTAAGGTTTTAGTTCTACAAGTTGAAGGTCAAGATTTTATTGCTAATATTCCAACAGGAACGATAACAGAGTTTTTATATAGAACTAAATAAAACAGCTGACAAAGCAATATAGCCAACGGTTGATGGAATAAAATCAAGATAGATTTGCAACCTGATCAAAATAAAACAACAGCACAACTAAAGCCTAGAGAATGGTCTGAACTGTCACACCAATCTCACTTCATCCCTTTATCATCATTGAGCAACAAACCTTCCTCAAGCACACAATTTGCCCCAAATAACAGTAAGCAAAAATTGCAGGCTATAAATATGAATGGTCCAAGAATGATCGCACTTCCCCCAAATAATAGAAGCACATCCATTTAACACGTGACCTAGCTGATAATCACTACAACTTAGGATATATGAAAAAAGTCACTTCACTCATGCTTCACCCTATCCATGACACCACTACAACTCTAGAAGCACATCCATTTAACACGCGACCTAGCTGATAATCGGCCTTCATTTTTTCAAGAAATTCATCAGGCAGTCATGCACTAGAACTGAATATGCATATATGCACATTTATCTATTGTCAATGATGTATACTAAAAAATTGGCAGTTAGTGTCGTGCTCGCAAGTGATTCTAAGGATATTTTTGCCAAATCGGTAGTCAGTGCAGCAGGAATGGAGGAGAAGGTGAGGTTGGAGGGCGCATACCTATAGAAGACATGGCCTAGTAAAGGGATGGCGGGGGCAGCAGGCACGGGGCAGGGATGTCGAGGTCGGAGAAGACCCCCATGTCGGAAGTAGAGGTCTGAGATGGGGAGCACGCACGAACGCCGGAGCACATGGCCACCAAGGAATGGCGGCGGTGGCAGCGTAGTGGGCTGGGGCCCTCAATCCCTAGCGTAGGGGGCCAGGGGAGCTCGAGGTCGTAGATCGATGAGCCAATGGCCGGAGCGGGGGAGGTCGAGGTCAGAGATGAGGTGGCAGTGGGCTGGCCGGCCAGGAGGCTCTTAAACCCTTGCCGTGTGGTGGCCCGGGGATTGCCGAGGATGGGGCTCGGGGGCACGAAGATGGGGCGGCAGCGTCGGTGCGGTGGCTTCGTGGACTATGTCAGTGGCGGAGAGCTCAGGGAGGAGGAGGCGCTGGCGGCGTCGAAGGAAACTTTGGCAGCCTATAGGCGTCGTAGAGGAAGAATAGTGCCTAGACTTAGAAAATTTTCAGCCTCCCGTGGGCTCTAGTTTATATACCGGAGGTCATTTGTAGGGGCGGCTCCTGAGTTAGCCGCCACTACAAATCGATTTGCAGGGGTGGTTCCTGAGTTAGCCGCCCCAACAAATATTTTTTAATTTATTTTAATTACTAATTCTATAATTCATTCATATATAACGAACACAATGTAAATTTATATATTAGTTTTTTTATTATTATATATATATAAATATATGTATATATAAATAATTTTATTATATATATAGATATAATTAAATATTTTTTTCTTGACAAAAACAATATTTTAAAAATTGAAATTTTGAATTTCAAAACAACTAATAGAATTTTAGGACACTAAATGATCTCAAATGAAAATTTTGTAAACATCAAAGTTGTAGAACTCATCCAGATGTACAACTTTTATTTTGATTTTCTTTTCATTTGACTAAATTTGAACAGTTCAAATTTTGAATTTCAATAAATGACAACTTCAAACAAGATTTTAAAACCTTAAATTATTTCAGCTAAAAAAATCATGAACATAAAAGTTGTAGAACTCATCAAGATTTACAACTTTTATTTTGGTCATTTCTTTATTTAAGAAAGTGTTCGTAAATATTGTTCATAAATCAACATATCTCTTATATATAGTTTCGTAAACTACGTGAGATATTTATAAATTTATGAACAATGTGTACTACCACATTGTCAGATGAAGGAATGACCAAAATAAAAATTGTAGATCTTGATGAGTTCTACAACTTTTATATTCATGACTTTTTCTAGTGAAATCATTTAGGGTTTAAAGATCTTAATTGAAGTTGTATTTTTTTAAAATTCAAAATTTGAATTGTCCAAACGAAGTCATATAAAAATATTGCCAAAAATAGCAATAAGACCAAAAGAAATTAATAGAGCATGATTTTAGAAAATTTTAGAAAAAAATCATCACATTTGGAGTTAGTACAAGGGAGAAAAAGTAGTTACAAGTTTTAGCCAAGGATTAAAAAGAAAAATCACACTTGTTCATGACACCTGTGATGAACAAGTGTGATTTCTCTTTTTAATCTCAAGCTAAAATTTGTAACTAGTTTTTCTTCCTCATACTAACTCCAAATATGATCATTTTTTTCTAAAATTTTCTAAAATCATGCTCTATCAACTTATTTTGATAATCTTGTCATGTGACTTTTTTTTGAAAAATTCAAAATTTGAATTTCACAAATGTGGAAACTTGAAACAACATATTGGAAGTGCATATGATTTTAACTTAAAAAGTCATGAACATAGAAGTTGTATAACTCATCAAGATGTACAACTTTTATTTTGGTCATCTTTTCATGTGACTAAATTTGAACAATTCAAAATTTGAAATTCAATAAATGGCAACTTCAAACAAGATTTTGAAACACTAAATAATTTCCGCTGTAAAAGTCATGAACATAAAAGTTGTAAAACTTATCAAGATCTACAACTTTTATTTTGGTTATTTCTTCATTTAATAAAGTATTAGTAAACATTGTTCACAAATCAATATCTCTCTCATATAGTTTCATAAACTACGTGAGAGATTTATGAACATAGAAGTCGTAGAACTCATCAATGTAGTCTCACACACATAGATAAATATAGTCTCACACATACAAAAATATAGTCTCACACACATACATAAATGTAGTCTCACACACATACATAAATGTAGTCCCACACACTTACACAAACATCGTCCACTCCATCTTAGCCCGTAACAACTTTTCCCCTGGCACCTTTTCGTTCCCATGGTAATATGTCTTTGGACAGGTTCTTTTTCCACAGCTTCGATGTTCTTAGGAAAGTCTATGAATAGCTACATTTTAGTGTAGTTGTTGTACTTTTCAACATCGTCCACACCATCAACTCTGACAATGTGCTGTTTCTCAGAGGCAACCACGTGCTTTGTATTTTTCTTTGGAGGGAGGTTAGTTTGCGGGTCAGGTAAATAGAAAACTTGTGCGACATGTGAAGCGAGCACCCGAGGGTCATCTTGGTAGCCTAGATTGTCGAGGTCCACGACGGTCAACCCGATCTCATTAACTTAGTGTTGTTTGATCCAACGACATTGAAACATGGCCATTCGTATATTCATTCCATAGTAAAGTTCTCATATGTCATCAATGATGTCAAAGAATGGGATCTTTCGCCCCAATCCATCGAAAGCTTCTATTCGGATGCCGCTGTTTTGGTTCACACATGTACTATCCTTTGCATGGGTATAGTACGTGTACCCATTGATGTCATAAGCTTGCCAAGTTGTGACTTGCCTTGATGGCCCCTTCGCCAACCTACTGATGGTAATATCATCTATATGGTTTCTCCAATCGGTATGTTTTGGTCCTTCAACCATGTAGTGAATCATTGCTTGTGCTGTTTCATGACCTATTCGTCTATGCGGCCATTACTCTCCTCCCTAATGATAGCCAAGTGTTCATTAATGTACAGTTCCATCAGATCTATACTCTGCATGACACTGTAATACACTTGACTCACTGCTTTGTAATCCTCGTCGATGAACACTTTTTGCCCCCTGGTGCCCTTCCCAGCCAGCCTACCCTTGTGACGAGAATTGGGTTTACCAATCCTTTTTAGGTACTCTTGACAGCACTCAATGACTTCTTCAGTACTATAGCCCTATATCATAGAGCCCTCTGGGTATGCTCTATTATGCACGTATCGGTTAAGAACCGATATGAACTGCTCATAGGACCACATTTCATGTAAGTAGCTAGGGCCTAGCGCCTCTATCTGATGAATCATGTGAATCATGAGATATGGCATTATATCAAAAAAAGCCAGAGGTAAATACATCTCAAGCTGGTTTTGGGTCTCCACGAAATCATGTAGGTCACTCAGCTCTTTTTTACCAATCGTCTTCTGTGAGATCTTCAAAAAGAAGTAGCACATGTGGGTGATGGCCATTTTCAAAAACTCTGGCTTTATAGCCCTGATTGCAATAGGTAGAAAAACTATCAGCATGACATGACAATTATGAGCCTTGAAGTTTTTTACCAATAGGTCCTTCATTGACACTAGCCTTTTCATGTTTGTTGAAAACCCAGTCGAAACTTTGACCCCCTCAAGAAAGTGCACATCACCCTCCTCTCTTTTGGGTTAGGTTAAAGCTAGCCATGGGCAGAGTGTATTTTCCATTACCCTCAGGTATCGGGTGAAGCTCTCGCTTCACATTTAGCTGCACCATGTCTTTTCATGATTTCAGACCATCCTATGTCTTGCCTGTGTCCATCAAAGTAGTAATGAGACTCTCAAAGACATTCTTCTGCATCTGCATAGCATCAATGGCATGGGGGACCTCCAAGTCTGGCCAATAAGGCAGATATTAAAAGAAGATCGACTGTTTCTTGAAAGGTATGCCGACGACAGGAGGTGTGCTTCTATCTTTCTTCGTCCCATCTAGATTCTTCTTTTCGAGGACGACACATATGTTTTTCACCATTTTGAACACGTGTTGCCTATTTTTTCATCTCTCTAGAGGTGGTCCAATCTCTGGCTTGTTGTCATAATATCTGAAGTACATCTTGCCATGGTATTTGTGAGTTGTCTTTAAGAAGTGTCGGTACCTTAGGTATACTATCTTCTTGGATGCATCCAGGTATACCCATGCAGTACCTTCCAAGCATACTAAGCATCTTGTCTTTCCTTTGATCTGTCTAGACAAAGCAAACAGCGTGGGGTAATCATTTGTAGTAACAAATATCATGGCTCTACATATGAAGTCCTCCTTTCTGAACGCATCGTACATCAGCTCCCCATGCCTCCATAGCCTCTCCATTTCTTGCATCAAAGGCTCGAGGAACACATCTTTATCAATGCCAGGTTGTTTTGGACCTTGAATGAGAATAGTGAGGAGAAGGAACTTTCTCTTCTAACACAGCCACATCGGGATGTTGTACATGGTCAAGATCACTGGCCATGTGCTATGATCGTTGGTCCTCTCATTGAACGGATTCATTCCATCAATGCTCAAGCTGAATTGTACATTCCTTGAGTCATCGCTAAATTATGTGTGTTTCACATCGAAGCGTTCCCACTGAGTATCATTAGCTAGGTGTGCAATCACATCATCACTCACCTCTTGCGCTCATCATCCCACCATGTCATGAGTGCAACTTCCTTAGGGTTTAGGAAGATACGCCTCAAGCGGTCGACCACTGGCAGATACCACACAAGCAAGGCAGGAATTCTTCTCTCCTTTGAATCGTTACCTAATGGAGTGTCCTCTAGGGTTTGAGTATCTTGTACCATCTTTTTCCCACCCTTCTTCCTCTTCTTCCCCATAGAGGCTTCTTCTCCATCTTAAAGGTCGTTGTTCTTGTACCGACTGGCCCCACACCTAGGACATTTATCGAGTGACTTGAACATATCGCCACGAAAAAGGATACAGTGGTTGGGGTATGTATGGATTTTTTCAACCCCCATTGTCAATGGATTTATAACCTTCTTTGCTTGGTATGTATTGGCGGGAACTGAGTATGGTTGTGGCAGCAACCATGACAGGAGACGTAATAGATCATTGAAACTACAGTCTGACCAGCCGTACTTAGCCTTTAGGATGAGCAGCTCAAGCACAAATCGTAGCACTGTCTAGTGTTTTGGACAACCCTTTTCAACACCATACACAGTCTCCTTTGATGCTTTTTTCACCATTTCCAAATTTTCTAGACCTTTTGGGCCTTTTAGTAAAATCTCTAGTCTAATGGACTAAAGCATGTCCTCCAAATCATCGTCATCATCTTCATCACTGACACGTGCTCTGCCATCATTATTGACACCACCTTCGGTGTTATCATCCCAACCACCAGCATTGCCACCTTTCTCAAGGTAATCATTAGCCATTTGTGCACCAAGCTCTGCTACATACTGGTCCATATAACCTAGGGTTTCGGCATCATCTTCTTCTAGATCAACGTCATCAACAATCGTTTCACCATGAGGAATTCACACTATGTAGTCCTTAACAAATCCTCGCATAATCAAGTGTGATCTGATGATCGTCATATCTTTGAATGCTTTATGATTCTTGCAATCTCTACACGGACAAATAATTGAATCTTTATTCTCTTTCAACGTCTTTGCATGGTTCTCTGCGGCTTCAAGAAATTTATCCACTTCCTTACGGAAACCTGACTTGTAGCTTAATGCACCATACATCCAAGAATGCATGTACTCCATCTTATACGACAGCTATCAAAGAAAATAAATAAAGGACTAATTATTCACATATGTATAACTAGCAGTTTCATGAAAAACCATTCTAGAGAACCATTAATGACCTAATTAAAAATATATATTTATTTCTCCACTTTAATATCTTGGTTACAATAACAAACAATTTCAAAGACAATAATTAGCGACAATTAATATTTTACATACTATCCTTCATGAAAAAATGTAATTAATAATAAAAAAACAAACCTTAGCTCTAGATCTAGATCTACATGACACATCCATTAAACTAACTAATAAACCACTAAAATCAAGTAAGACCCACTAAATAAGGGTGTAATCTTATTCCACTAACTAATTTACCCTTAAACCTTCAAAACTTTGGTCTAATTTGCTTCATAAATGGCTCAAGCACCATAGAAGAGAGAGAAAAGCAAAATATAATTACTCACTAACCAACCATTAAAACTTCTAAAAAATATTTAGAATAACATTTTCTTACCTTCTACAACCTCTCCATCAAAGGAAATGAGATCAAAACCTACCCCTTGAAAGAGCAATTTTTGGGAGGTGCCCAAGGTCCCCCATCCTTCCTCTCTCGGGCTATAGTAACGGGCCCGAGGAGGAAGAAGGGGGGCGTCGGCCCTTTGTACTGGGGGCTTTATAAGGGCGGCTGGTGATTGAGCCGCCCCTACAAATCAAATAGCAGAGGCGACTGGTGAATGAGCCGCCCCTACAAATCGACCCATTTGTAGGGGGCGCTCATATCACCAGCTGTCCCTACTGTTCGATTTGTAGGGCAGCTGGCCCAGCAGGTCCCGGGCACGACCACTGCCTCTAAAAAAAGGGCCTGTTGCTACAAATCGATTATGTAGTAGTGAATGGTCGAGGGAGCAAAATAGGGCATGGACAATGGACGTGAGATCCGTTCAAAACAATGGACGTGAAATAATTTGGCTTCATTTTTTCTTCAATGAAACTAGAAGTTCATGAAGGAAACCGAGCAGGGGCAAGTGGTCATATTTCAAGGATCGGGTAACTGCATGAGTTGCTTTGCTTATAGTAGATACATGTATCTTTCATTCAGTTGGTCATATTTCAAGGATCGGGTAACTGCAGACTAGTCAGCTACCTAGTGGTTTCAAACTTTTAGCTTCTGCTACCCAGTGGTTTCAAGCTTTCAGCATTGCATCCAGGCACTGCAACGGTGTTAGAGAAAAGGAGGGGCCCTTGTTTCCTGCTGGAAAGTCGTCTATTTATACTCTTGCATTAAAAATTTGCGCTTGTGGAAGGAGTTATGTTGATAGTATGCCTCAGAATTGGTTGTTTGATTCCATCTCTAATGCTAGCGTCTATGCAGATTCAAATGTCGTATCTTTAAAAGAAACAGGGATCTAGAAGGAAAACAAGCAACTCAATGTTAGAAGTGCATATTTTGAGCACTCTTTTTGTGTGTGTCATTTTACCGTGTTTACTATTTCAAGAAAACCAGGAAAATAGTAGATGACTCGTGCATTTTTCAAAAACGCTAGATTCTATCCACTTTGTTCCACATGGCTGCTACATACAGACATGTTAATCTCATTCTGAAGCAAGAAAAGTACAGATGAAACATGCCATTCCCTATGGCCCTTGAAATTGAAGAAACCACCAATGATACGTCCTCAGCAACTGTTCCCCAATGCTAGTGAACGGGTTGTTGGTGTGGGGGACATATCCACTGCTCCAATCAGTTGAGCCACGAAAGCTCGACAAGATCATCGTCCACAACTTTTCCCACTTCACCGTCGAGGGCGATGGTCACCCTCAACAGTTGGCTACAAGTTGTACCTGCAATAATCAGTTCATGTCGTGTCAAAGGGTATTACGAGACGAAAAAACCTCACTGCATTAATATAAAGGGACCTTAAATTTGTATATAAACTACTCACCTCTGCTATTACAAAACATAATGCGGAGATTTACATTTAAATTACCCACATATGTCATTATAAAAGATAATATAAAGTAACACCATTAGTTTTTATCTAAATTAAAATAAACTAAAATATTTCTAAGACCTACGTATAAATATTAATATAAGCTATAATAAAAATAGTTCAATAACCCGTAAACTATTGTTGAGTTCTCGTCTAGATCCCTGAATTAACATACTACAATTTAGGCTCTCTAAATCTATTTTGGTGTGCCATCTTGGTCCAAAAATACCACGCACCACTACTGGAGGCGCATGCTTTGCCGAGGGCCTCTGGCCCTCGGCAAAGGACTAGAAACCCTCGGCAAAGGCTTTGCCGAGGGCTGCCCTCGGCAAAGACCCCTCGGGGAATTTTTAGACGGCGAAGGGGTCTTTGCCGAGGGCCCTTTATCGGGCACTCGGCAAAGCCTTTGCCGAGGGCCAGGATTGCCCTCGGCAAAGAAAAGACGCCGTCAGATGCCGGCACCGTAGGCGGTTTCTTTGCCGAGGGCCGACCCTCGGCAAAGAAATGGTTTTTTTTTTTTTGAATTTGTTTCCCGAGGGCCGACCCTCGGCAAATAAAAGTTTTTATTTTTTTTTTAAATCTTTGCCGAGGGCCTCCTCTATGGCCCTCGGCAAAGAAATATTCAGGATATTTTAAAATTCTTTGCCGAGGGCCGGCCCTCGGCAAAGAAATAGTTTTTTTGAATTTTTAACCCTTTGCCGAGGGCCTACTCCCTGGCCCTCGGCAAAGAAATTTTCAGGATTTTTTAAAAATTCTTTGCCGAGGGCCGGCCCTCGGCAAAGAAATGGTTTTTTGAATTTTTTAACCCTTTGCCGAGGGCCTACTCCCTGGCCCTCGGCAAAGAAATTGGCAGGATTTTTTAAAAATTCTTTGCCGAGGGCCGGCCCTCGGCAAAGAAATGGTTTTTTGAATTTTTTAACCCTTTGCCGAGGGCCTACTCCCTGGCCCTCGGCAAAGAAATTGGCAGGATTTTTTAAAAATTCTTTGCCGAGGGCCGGCCCTCGGCAAAGAAATGGTTTTTTGAATTTTTTTTAACCCTTTGCTGAGGGCCTACTCCCTGGCCCTCGGCAAAGAAATTGACAGGATTTTTTCCAGAAAATCTTTGCCGAGGGCTATTGCTTGGGCCCTCGGCAAAGGACCCTTCTTTGCCGAGGGCCTTGGTCATTGCCCTCGGCAAAGAGGCAGAAATTTAAATTTTTTTTTGTTTTTTGCATTCCATCGACACAAGCATTTCATATATATACATATATATATCACACAGAACCCATTTTCTCACAATATATGACAACCATAATTGTGAACCACAAATCACAATATATTACAACGACAAGTCACATGTTCATCATCATTCACATGTTTATTACGACAAGTTAATAAAATCCAAGCACAAGTCACAACCATAAATCACAAATCACGCTAAAGTCCAACCACATCACCTAGCACGAGTCCTCATCAAGCTAGCCTATGAGACGATGGTGAAGGAAAAGCAGGATCACCCGGTGACGCACTAGCGGGTTGATTGGAACCCGCGGACTGAAGCTGCACAAAGGAGCAGAGATTGCATGTGTGAGTAATCCGGGAAAACAGTTTTGAAACTTAGAGATTGCATCTAGTATTGTAGGAATACAAAAAGATTAGACTAAATTGAAAATTTCGGCAGCACCTCCCCTGCACGGGGAGGTTTCCAAAACCTGCAAGAAACGACGGCACGAACGCCGACATCCATAACGGCACGAACGCCGACATCCACAACGGCACGAAGGCCGACATACATGCAAAGCACAAGCGAAAAGTGAACTTTCATACTTACAGGAGTAGCTGCAGGAGTAGGAGGTGGAGGAGCTGAAAACTGCACAGGTACACCCGATGCTTGCCCAAGACTTTGCATGATCACCATCATCTCCGCCATCTGCTTCTGCGCGGCCTCGAACGCGACCTTCTGGGCCTGCAGCTGTGCGGTCAGCTCCGCGTTCTGCTCTTGACTTTGCCTTTTTGTTTCTTGCAGCTCGGCCTGCAATATTTCACTCCAATGTATCAGTAATGCAAATCTAATTTAGGTGTTTAAATATGTACGTACGATGAGTAAAACATGAATTACCTGGAGTGCTTGGACCTGCTACAGTGCTGGAGACGGCCGTGGACGTATGGGCTGGCTGGAGCTCGTGCTCCGTGCTCGGATAGCGTCGAGGGAGGGAACAGTGGTGGAGTCGATGGCGCCGTCTGCAATCCACAGCCGCCCGTGCTTCTTGCCTCCTCCGAGCCTCATGATCGCCTCTGCATCAATGGGCTCAGTGCGCACATTATAATCTTCCCCATAGATCCTCCTTACCGTTGACGTGTACTCTTGGACTTTAGTGTACGCGTTCGGGTCGGAGTACATCTGGGGCGGGGCAGCCGGGTCGAAGGAGACAGAGGACGACGCCCTGCCCATGTGAGACATAGCCCACGCAGAGAACTCCGAGATCTCCTCGCCCGGGTGCGCAGCCTCCTGCGAGAAAGACGGGAAGATGGTGAGAAATCAAATAGAATTGAGCGTCAAAATAAATGAAAGAAATCACTTACGTATGCTTGTTTGTATCCGGGGAGGCTACGACTGCCTTGATGGTGAGTTGGACCTTGCCTCATCAGACGCTGTTCCCGCTGCCTCTCGTGCGTGTCAATAAAGTCCTGTGATAACCACTTGTCCACGATCATGGCCCAGCACTCAGGATACGATCGGCACCACCAGGGAATCACCTACAAGTCATTGAGTATTTGACATATAAGAAGAAATTGAACCTACTTAATATCAGAACGAATCATTATGAATATTATTCGCCTACCTCAAGGTACTGGTCCCGGGTCAGCGTAATCCGTCTTGCTTGAGGCTTGGGGAGGAACTGCCTAAGTACCGACCTGTAGTAGTCTATGTGGGCCTGGACGCGCCCATGGTGGTGCATCTCGGTGACATACTTCCTACAAGCTGCGGCAGCCGCCCGATCCGCCTGGGCCTCAAGTCCTTCTTCGGCCTTGAAATATTTCTGCATACAAAACCAATGTATCCATTCATTATTTCAATAAAAGATTTAACCAATAAATGCGATGTATTAAGCAATATTGTGCGAGAGAGACTTACCCAAAACTCCGCCAATACTCGCTCCTGCTTGTTGCGGTAAGTGTCATCCGTGACCAGCGCGTACCTGTCCCAGTTGGAGGCCGGCTCCCGCACCACCGGCTCTTCGGACAGTTGCACAATGCCGGGGTACCATTTCCTGCACAAAACACCAAGGATGCTTGCGGGGGTGCGTGCTGGAGTACCCGACAAAACCAACCACGCCCTGCACAAGTGATTAAGAAAATTTATCAGTTTCTCTTAAGATTTCCAACATATCTTATGAAGTAGTTGTGATAACATCCATAGTTACTTACCTCTTTGCCATAGGCCGTATCACTGAGCGGTTGTGAGGAAGCGGAACCGGAGGGAGGCTCGCGGGACCTCGCTCGTAGAGAGTCCGGGTAGCGGTACCCTCTCCCTCGCCCTCGAGCGCCTCGCCTCCCTCGCCCTCGAGCGCCTCGCCTCCCTCGCCCTCGAGCGCCTCGTCTCCCTCGCCCGTCTGCTGACCCCTCTCGTCCTCCGATGAGGACGAGGCCGTGGCCGTCACGTGCTCCTCCTCTAGCACCTCATCACGTGTCGTGGGAGGAGACCGCTGCCTCCTGCGGCGGCTGCCCCTGGTCCTCCTCTCGTCACCTCCTGCGGACGCTACCCCGGACGACGACCCCTCACCTCGAAGGAGAGGGCGGTCTCTCCCGTAAACCGAGGGCGTGTCACGGCGTGGACGTCTGCTCGCCATCTTTGTCCAATCACCTGCAATCACAAAGAATGAACAAGACTAATTAGTACATATATTAGAAATAGATTCAAAATATATAAACAAAACATAAATTAAAAAACCATAGTATTACATGTATTAGGAATAATCTTCATGATTGGGATCATAGGTCTCATCATCACTGTCAAAATTGTCCAAATGGGCAACACTATCCGAAGGTTCTATGTTGTCATCGTCGTCATTGCCTAGAAGTAATCGCTCAAGCATTGCTATGTCCTTGGCATTTACCACCACATCTCCATCGACCTCGTCATCAACCGTTTCGTTGTCTACATCCATTTCGATTGCTTCGGGTAAGACTATCTCAAACGTGCCTGGTAGCCCATCTTCTTGATAGAACTGTCCATCATATGTGTTTGCGTTAAAGTTGTAATCATCATCGTTTGGGGCAGGTAGTTTACCATGTGGAGATACCTGGTGCACAATAGCCCAACCCTTAAGATCCTCTTTGTCTTGGTTGGCGTATCGAGTATAATACACTTGCACGGCCTGTTGAGCCACAATGTAGACATCTTTTCCAGGATAGATAGAATCTTCTCGAATCTCCACTAGCCCAAGATGATCACATGTGGAGATGTCTGGGTTTCAGGCATCCGACGTCGCAACTCGCTCGAACCATTCTCAATTTTTTACCACAGCCTACACATGCGATAACATGACATCTCGCCAAGTTTCGTGATTTTCGGACTTCGTATGGATTTTATATAATTTTAAAACACTTTCCCGGCAAGTCGGTCGCCATGTTACGCGAACAAGATGCGTGAAAATTTGATGCGAGCTCGTGGATAGGGACTCAACATGCACCAATTAACATGAATAACATTTTTCGAAACACTACATTGCAATATTCCATGCACCTGCAGTTCAAATTTGACATATTCAAAAAAAATCGAAGAATCGAAATAAATTAAGGAAATATACAAAACAAAATCAAAATTGGCCTGAATTTTAAAATTGAGTTCAAAACAATGTATTGTAGCACCACAAAAAAACTGGGCTAAAAAAACCAAAAAAAAAAAATTGCCGAGGGCTCTTTGCCGAGGGCCTGACCTGTGGCCCTCGGCAAAGAATTTTAAAATTAAAAAATAAAAAATCTTTGCCGAGGGCCTATCCTGGCCCTCGGCAAAGGTCCTCTTTGCCGAGGGCCTAGCCTCGGGCCCTCGGCAAAGCCGATTTATAAAAAAAAAAATTGGCCGAAAACTGGTTTTTAAAAAATCTTTGCCGAGGGCCTGGTCTGGGGCCCTCGGCAAAGACTTAAAAAAAAATTTGCCGAACCTTTGCCGAGGGCCTAACGGGTGGCCCTCGGCAAAGTTTGACGGGAAATGGCCGCCGTGACCCAACGGACCTACTTTGCCGAGGGTATCTTTGCCGAGGGCCGAGGCCCTCGGCAAAGATTTGATTTGCCGTGGGCCTGTCTTTGCCGAGGGTCGTACCCTCGGCAAAGGCCTCTTTGCCGAGGGCCGTTATTTGCCGAGGGCTCCTTTGTCTGGCCCTCGGCAAAGAGTCTCTTTGCCGAGTGCCCGATATTTGGCCCTCGGCAAAGCCTCAGGCCCTCGGCAAAGTACGCGTTTCCAGTAGTGCACCCCGGTTAGTGGCAGGTCTGGCACCATATAGTGCCACCATTTTACATGGTTCTGTTGATGAGATATGTGATATGTCCAATGCTATAGCACAATGAAAATGTCCGACCTGCATTCATACACAACACATTGCCAATAAGCTCAGATAGTTTATTTGTCAGCAACTCAGCATCCATGGACCCACTCTTTCCATATGGAAATAAAACGGTGTTAAAACGATAATTGAATGAAGAAAATAATGAGCTAAAAGAACTGGACCAATAAAAGAGCATGTACCGTCTCCATCGTCATCTGCGCCAGGCCCAGAAAACGAAAGGCATCACCCAAGATACTAAATAGCATATAACAGGTTGGTAGTGGATTGGTGTCGAGGTAGCGGATCACGGATAGCGGACGCTAAGTTCCAATAGCGGCATATGATACTCACATATAAATTTAAGTGTATATACCATGAATAATAGGTATAAATAGACATTTAAATACACACAACTCAAAGAACTGATGTCTCACATACTTAAATTAAGAAAAAAAAAATAGTGTTCCACAACTTATATAAGTCATTATATATCAGAGTTTATAAAAACAGATTATGAGAGCCATAAATAGTTTATAAGACCATCATTCATTACCATTGTTAAAAACTTGCAATATTATTATTCTCATGGTCAATTAAGGAATTTAGCAATATTTAAGGATCTCCTCGTGCAGACGCAACTTTCCAGAGAAGTTGTTCTTGTACACATAGACTGGTTAAATGCAGAGCTCGCCAGTACACAACTCCGAAGCTCTACCTACATATACTTCCAAGAAATACACGAATGCAGAGATAGTTGGCATTTACCGTTTATTTCATCCATGGAGTCCAGCTCATGCATGGGCTGCGGATATCAGTCAGGTATAAACATGGCTCAAAACGACAGTGGAGTTACACAGCAGCAGAAGTTTTGCAGAGACTAAGATTCACAGTTCACTCATTTCTAAAAAACCAAAAAAAAAAAAAAACAGAAAAAAGACCAAACACCCAGAAGGAACCCACCAAGAACCGTAGGTTGCATTGCAGAACAACGCACTGCCCCTTTCTACCAGACTCGAGAAACCAATACACCATCACACCACATGACCACAAACAATCGAAACGATGAAAACCCATATGCAACTGAATTAGCTTACATACCCATGGTGAGCTCGCCGCCCGCATCCTTGTGGACTGCAGGTGCACCGCCGGCCGGCCACCATCCTCCACGTCCATCTCCCTGATAACCCGATGGATAAACGACGACGCTGGATCGATGCATTGGCCCTCGACTAATTCGGCGTGGGCTGCTGGGCGTTTATTTGGCTGCGTTGGGTGCAACCACGCACAGCGCGATGGAGTTTGGGGAGGCCGGGAGCAACCGAGTGATCAGAGACGAAGGACGAAGCAGTTGAGGAGGAGGGCTAACGCTAAAGGGTCAGGCGCCTTCCTCACTTCCTCGTGTTCGGACGGACGCATGCGTCATTCACAAGTATGTGTGTATTGTGCAGGGGGCCCACCATGGCCAACCAACCATGTTTTTTTTCCTGAAAAATTGGGAACTGCTCTTCTTTCTTCTTGTGCGGACACTAGCTAGCTAACACCTGCTTGTTTTCCTTACCAGCCTTTGTGATTTGAGTTTTGGTGAAGTTCACCTATCTCTAAGTCTAAGGCAAAATTACCTCAGTTAGACTAGATTACCCCTACGTACATTTGTTTTTTTGTGTGAAAAATTTTACTCTCATGGCAAAAGTGGCTTTCCCCATGTAGTTCGTGCTTTTTAGGCACGACACGCACGCAGGTGAGTCCACCTTATCTCTTCTCATGCGAACCAGTCCTCCGGACTTCCTCACCCCTCTCTCCCTCAAATCCACGGCTGCTTAGGATCCAAGGTTTCCTCCAACGACGAATCAAGCCCGATGACCCCGAGCCTCCTACGACGAGTCGAGCGGATCCGAGGACCCTGAGCCATGTTAGTGGTTAGGGTTTCGGGATTAGGGTTGGGGATTTGTGTTTTTCAGTTGTGAACGAAAGTTTAGGAGGCCAGCGGATTGGTCGTGGTGACGGTCGAGAAGGCAGTGGGGGAGGGTGGCGTCCCCGCCGCCCGCCAGGCAGTGGGAGAGGCCGATTTGATGGTGCCGAAGCCAGGCGAGTCCAACTTATTTCTTCTGACGCCAACCAGTCCTCCTGCCTGCCTCCACCTTTCTCCATCTTCCTCGTTTCTCACTCTCTCCCTCAAATCCATGGCTACCAAGGAAACAAGGTCTCACTACTACAAAAATAATTTTGTGAGACACTGCCCAAACATTAACGGATACCTGAGGATTTTCGAAGGCGGTTATTTTATTTATGGAGGCGGTCACCATTGCCCGTCATGCAAAATGGATTGACGGAGGGAGACGTTTTATTTATGCAGGCGGTCAGATTTTGCCCGTCTCCTAAAATTGATTTATGGAGGCGAGCCTCTAGAGATCCGCCTACGAAAATGGAGGTCATTTTTGGAGGCGAACATTTTCGGAGGAGGGTCTCTTTAGAGGCCCACCTCTGTTAATGGGTGTGAAGCCCAACCGGCCCATATCTGAGCCCAGAATCCCTCGACTATAAAAACACCGAGCCAGGGTTTTCACTCTCTCATCTCACACCAGCCGCCGCACCTCCAGCTCTTTCTCATATCCTACCCATCTCTCTTCCTCTCACAGGAAGATGCGAGCACCGGGGCTCCCTCTCATCTCCCCCTGATTGCGTGCGCGAGCACGGGGGCTCCCACCCCATGGCAGCGCACACACATGGGAGCTCTCCACTCCGGTGGTGGCGCGCACACAAGGCTCTCCACTCCGGCAACGGTGAGCACACAAGCCTCCCCTATCTGGCGGGACACGGATCCGTCCACCTCCGACACAGATCCGACCACCAACGACTGCGAGGGCACGGATCCAGCCACCACCGACATGGATCCGGACACCAACGGCGGTGAGGGCATGGATCTGGCCACCACCAACGCGGATCTGGCCACCAACGGCGGCGAGGGCGTGGATCCAGCCACCACCGACACGAATCCGGCCACCAACGATGGTGAGGGCGCGGATCTGGCCACCACCGATGTGGATCCAGCCATTAACGGCAGCGAGGGCATGGATCCAGCCACCACCAACGACGAGTCGAGCAAACTTGGTGAGTCTAAGCCTCCTCCTCCGAGTCGAGCAGATCTGGCGATTGCGAGCCTAGTTAATGGTTATGGTTTCGGGGTTTGGGACATATGTGTTCTCCGACTATAAAGGAAAGTTTGGGGAGGCCGATGGAATAGTAGTGGCGGCGGCCAAGATTGCGGTGGGGACGCTTCCCACTGGGCAGTGGGAGAGGCCAAATCGATGGTCCCAGCGGCGGGTGAGCCCACCATATCTCTTCTTATGCAAACTGATCCTCTCGTCTTCCTCCATCTTACCCATCTTTCCGTTTCCCCCTTAAATCCATGGATACCGAGGACTTGAGGTCTCCTCCTCTCACAACTTGAGTAGATCTGGCGACCCCAAGCCTCTTCCGACGAGTTGAGCAGCCTTGAGCCAGGTTTGTGGTTAGGGTTTCGAGGTTGGGGATTTATGTGTTCTCCGTCTGTAAAGGAAAGTTTGGGGAGGTCAAAGGACTGATGATAGTGGTGGTCAAGACTGTGGTAGGGGCGAGGCGATGGGGACGCCACCCGCCAGGTGGTGGGGGAGGTAGTTGGATGGTGCCGTTGACGGGGGTCTTCGTGAGTGGGAGGAGATGGATTTTGTGATTCGGGATGGCGACGGAGGCATCATTTTGCCGTCAGAGCCACGTGGGAGGAGACTGAGGTGGGAGCGTTCAACTGAGAAGATGCGAGCGTGCTATAATAGCATGACCATGCCTAAGTTAGCTGCTTCCTACTCTTATTGCTGGGAAAATAAAAGACACGTGTTCATATTAAGGTTTGAAGTATTCTAAGGCAGAATTTAATGTAGTTTAGCATGCTTTAACGAAGTGGAAAGCTTGTGATATTCCACTCCTTTGATTTTTTGTATCCGGTTAAATCTTTGAGCAACAAGGGTATAATGTTGTTGTACTGTCATTGTTGCAACCGAGTTGGTTTGCTGGTTTGTGCTCTTAATAATATACTATTCCTTAACCCATTTGATGACCGGAGATATCAAATATGTCATATACGAACACTTTGGACCTACCGCTTTTGTCAATGACTTACAAGGTTCCACTACCGTTATTTAGTCACTGACGACACTAACAGAACAACATGCAAGTAATGCAAGGTATGTAGAAGTACTTCAATATCACACCCACTGCATTTATGCTTGAGGTAGGTAGATTTTTCCACCAACATTTGTTCAAGTGCAAGCGTCTCCTATATAGGAGTATTTTGATGTGCCATCATGCAATGAACATATATAGTTTTTTTTAAGTATATATATAGGTTTTTTAAAAGTATATATAGTTTTTTTAAGTATGTATAGGTTTTGACAACCCTGGAAGTATATATATAGGTTTTTAATGTGGAAGCTTAATTTACTAATCTTAGATAACCACGTGAAGATGATACAATTATACAACCACTCTTGGGTTTTTATAGCTAAGATACACATAGCATAGAATTGTTAAGAAAATAAAAATAGCATGACACCCGATATCATGCCACATCGAGCAATAGCACACAACAAAGACTTTAGCAGATAACAAAATAAAAGAAATTAAAGTTTGATTAATAACAAATTAAAGCTATACACCTGACTTGTTGATAAAAGAGGAACTAAATTGAACTCCACAAATTAGAGAATATATGACCATGCACGCAATTAAATGTTGCTGAAATTGTGATGGTAAAGTTTGGGCTTGTCGGAACACATTTAATTTAGCCACTGCATTATTCTGGATTAATCTGTTTCCCTTTTATTTTTGCCATTTATAGTAGATACATTGCCGTGGAATGTGAAAAAAATGTGCACTTATTATAGGCCATCAAAAATCATTTTGCAAGTATATTTGATTAAATTGGAAGATTTCCTTTTGCTCTCTATATGAGCTTTGTTACGGTAGTTAGAAGTAGAAGTACTTTTAGTTACTTTCCTTTCTAATTTTCATTCATCGTTAATTTAAGGAAGATAATTAGTAATATTAGATTTATGGACTTAAGGATATACTTGGTTATAGCCCCTACCCTAACTCATGACCACATGGACCACAGAGGCACAAAACGGTAGTTAGCGCCGTCGCCCCGCTCCTTTGAGATCCCCATGCCCCGAGACTACCTATCACCTACTAGCCTCCATCTATCTCTAGTGAGTTGCTGGCCTCCATGTCCTCCACGGCTCCACCCACACCGTCGCTCTCGTCTTGCTTGCGTCGAGATCGATGATGCCCCCATCTGCATCTCTGTAACTTTATCCAATATGACCTAGCCAACGCCCTGCTCGGCTCAGGCACCATATAGTCCGTCTGATGAGGCTACCATCCGGCATCCGCCGACTAGCTAGTGGACAGCAGTTGTCGCCCTGCTTGGCTCAAGAGGTTCGGCTACCCCAACTGGCGTCGCTGGCTGTGGGAGTTTGTCGTTGCATCTTGTCCCATATATGCTGGTGGTCCACCATCGTGGCGCCTCGTGTCAGCCTTGAGAGTAGGATGACTCCTTGCTAGCTGCTCGAAGATGAGTTGCTGCTCCCATTTCACAGCCGTGGATGTGCTACACACCATGCTACCGCACACAACCGGAGTTCAGAAAGACACACCTCCGAGTATTAGGTGGTGCTCTGTGCCCTACACGTACCGCACTACAGGAGCAGCTTGTCATTCCATTGGTTGACTCTTTCTAGCTGGCTTAGTTGTCTCAGCCCCTGGAGTCACCTCGATGTAGACTCGCCCACATTGGAGTTTAGGGAAGAAACCTCTCCATCCGTCGTTTTACCCAGCCTCCTTCACCAGTAGTTGGCGCTAAAATTGGTATGTGTCTTTCTCAATCAACTCTCCTTTGTTGCGGTGCCATCGATCCTATCTATCCACACATGTGTCTTCCTTTCTGGAAGTCCAATGCATTTGGATCTTTTTGCTTGCTGCCATAGAAGCAGATCTTGTAGGTAGCATCATTTTGTGTACCTGTTTTCGGACACTAAGAAAATGCACTAAGGCAAGTTAAGATATCCAATTTTGTATATCTAGAGTGACCCCTATGTAGTCATTCATGGCAAACCACTTCTTCATTGGAGTAGAGTTCAAGTCATGTTAACTAGGTGAAGAAACATGGTGCTTTTATTTGAGTTTGAGGTGTAGAGTTGACAACTAGGACATCATGGATGTTGTCTGGCAAGAGACAAATGATAGAGGCTGTTAACACTTAGATTGCTCTGTATTGCACTTTACTAGCTACTACGTGTGTTCAACAAATAGTGGTCAGGATCTTGTTTTGCAAATACTAAAAATTGAGAGCTGATTGTTAATTATGTGAGTTTAAAGTACAATGAGATGAGATACAAGATTTTTTTGTGGGAATTACCACTCAACAATGCTAAACTTTGGTCATACATCCTTTGCATGCTGAAGGTAAGCCTGCAACCACCAATATATTTGAGTACTATGAAATTGTCAGCAAGATGTTTGTTAGCGAGAATGAAGGCTTTCTGTTTTATATCAAATATGCTCTTGATAAAGAGTTCAATGTGCGGAAAAGCTATGTTGAGTGGGACAATGCCAACCAATAGATTATCTTGAGGAAATTTGTGTATGGTTGGGAAGGTTTCCATGAGCGTGAAGCCAAGCACATGAAGAAAGAGAAAAAGAGATTAAGCCATGGAATATAAGTTGTGTTGGGTGTAAAGCCAAAATGGTCATTGCACGAGGCAAGGAATCATGGCGGTGGTATGTGAAGGATTTCATTGATGGATGCAACCATCCTTTGGCCACAAGAGACCTTGCTTTTCTGTTGTAGTTCACACTAAAGGATTACCAATGAGCAGAAAGCTGACATCGTAGAGATGGAAAATTCTAGGATCTAGAACCACCAAATCATCAACAAGCCTTGTCAAATGAATGACTGATCAACAGGTTCAATCAAAACATGCAAACACACCACATAATTCAGACTTCATTCACTTACTTACTACATCAGGACGTGAAGACATGGCATCAGGAACCAACAAGCAAATTCCTTTATTATCCCAGTCAAATTTGGTATAGTAGTCAAGAAACTAGAGGACATGCAGAAGGAAATATAGTGATTTAACCCTTGGTAATTATCTATCTTGAAGAGCATTGATAAGGTGGAAAAAACCTATAGCTCAACAACAAAATTTATGCCAAAACTTACAGCTATTGGACCATTCAGAGACTTGTCGAAGATATGGAGAATCTATAGAACTAATGTCTCCAAGGCATAGGTGGAAATTAAACCATGGTGGAGCACCATGAATGCGACTTTCATAATAACATCAGTCATTGATCAGCATTGTGCTTCTTTTGTAAGGTTTTTTTCTTCTATTTTTTTTATGAATACAAATGAAATTGTCATCAATGTGTTTATTAACACTGCATCCTGGCATAAGCAACTCCAAAAATGGCACTAATCCTTGTAGTCCAACCTCAAGAAGGAAGATATGGAAAAAATACTTTTATGTTATTAACTATATATTACGACTATCAGATCTGAGGTTTGATGAAATACAACAAAATGAACCATATTGTGGAAGCATGGGTTGTTATTGGAAATGCCTAGTGCAAAACATAGTTTTGGATACCTCATTTGTGGACTACTTGACTCTGTACGCTTTGTTTTATTAACTAATATTTCAAAGTTGTTTTCATTAAACCTCAAATCTGGTACTCATAATGGTTAATCTCTTAAAATAATTTCCCCATACTTTATTGCTTGAGGTTGGAATTTTAAGGATTGTTGTTTTTTGGTTTGCTTATGCTAGGGTGCAGTGTAGCACACTGTTAATAATTTCATTTATATTGATCAAAATTTTGGAAATAAAAATACCTCTTCAAAAGAAGCATAACGTTGATCAAAGACTGGTGTTGTTATGAAGAGCCGCATTCTTGGTGCCCATCATGGTTTAATTTCTACATATGACTTGGAAATATTAGAGCTATACTTTTTTCATATCTTCCACAAGTCTCTGAATTGTCGATAGCTTTTGGTATAAATTTTGTTATTGTAGTTATAAGTTTTCTTTATGACCTTACCAAAGGTCATCAAGATACATAATTTCATAGGGCCAAGATGTTGAGATGACTATCTACCCTTCTATAGGTCATCTCTAGGTTTCTTCACTACTTTGGCAAATTTGATTGGAATAATAAGGAATCGGCTTGTTTATTCATGTTTCCTTATCTTCACTTCTTGATCTATTCAGCAAGTGAATGAAGTATGAATTATGTTGTGTGTTCTCTTGTCACGACTGATATTATTGGTCATTTGATATGCATGATGTTCCATCACTACCGGAGACACATTTTCTCCCGTCGGCCCAGCCCACTCCCCTCGGCTGCACGTCTCCCGTCAGAGGCACAAAACCATCCCCCACGTGACCTGTATACCGTCCGGGAAGGTTTCTCCTGCCGTCACGGGTGCTCGTCGCCAGCCCATACAGATGATTTTCGCGGGCTACCGCAGCTGTTGGCCCACAGAACAGAGAGAGGAGCAGATCGAGCGCGCGGGATTCTGACAAAAAATTCCGATGCGCGCGTCCAGTCCGCGCCAACAGCCCCGCGTGACCGGCTCCATCCCCAATCTATTTTCCTCGGGTTCCTTTCCGCCAGCCTGCTCGCGCCGCATCCAGCCTGCCGCATCGAGCGACGCCGCCTGCCTCTCCCCACCCAGCGCCCAGCATCGCCGCCGCCGCCGCCGGCAGCCCGCCACCGCCCGCCCGCCGTCGGCCGTCCTCAGCCACCAGAACAGTCGCTGCTTCTCCTATTCCCTAGCCCCGGCGCCTAGAAACCCTAGCGCCGCCGGCCGCCGGCCGTCGGCCACCCGCCGCCATGCTGTCAGCCACCGGACTCGTCGCCCCCGCCCCTATACCCTAGCCCCGACGCCGTTCCCCACGACGTCCAGAAGCCAGGTACGAGGTACCACCAATTCTGTTGTTGCTTGTATGTGTTCGATGGAATTTTCCTTTTTTTTACTAAAGCAAATTCGTTCTTGCTTGTATGTGTACGGTGGAAAAGGTGGCTGCCTTCAATCTCACAGATCTGGTATAAGTTGCATCAACAATCCAAGTTCATCCCCTTGCTCTGTGATTCCAGGTACTCACGATAGTTCTGTTATCACCCCAACTGCTTGTGGAGATTTCTTCCTTTTCTTTTTAGGCCTGAAGCAAATTGTGCTGTGCATGTACAGAAGTGGGAGAGGTGAATCATGGCCTGAGAGACATTTTCTTAAGCACCTATTGACGACCTGGAATTTCTGCTAGTGATTGTCCAGTGAAGATCTAGTTGGTTAGTTCATCCTCTCAGATTTTTATCGATTCATGCTATACAGTATTTCTTCTTTGGTTTTGTCGGACATACATAAGTTGTAAATTTGTAACAGGTAAGTTGACTCGAGGCTATTGCTGTTGCCATTTCGCTTCTGGCTACACTGGGAGTTACCATTTAGTGGTAAGCGTTTCTTTCAATGAACCTTAATCTCAATAGTACTATAACTTATCTGAATTTTTTGGCATTGTTAAAACATTTGGAGTGTAGTTTTCGTTTCAGTATACTATCCTATGTTCATGTCTGCTACTTTCTTACTGGCACGGTAATAGAATTGTATTGTCATTTAATCTGATTGATTCCGTCCTTTGTATTGTGGTTGTGATATGACTTGTGACCGGATTTTGCTCTATTTATTATATCTCTGGTTTGCTTGAAATGGTTGGTTAGTTCTTCGCTCCTTAATTCCATTGTCATTCTCTATAGCCATCTCTTAAAATGGGTTAAATCATGTTGTTGATTCTGCACTGTATTAGTATTTAAAAAACTGACTTTTTTTGTACATTTCTTGTTTAGCAATGACTGATATTTTCATTCGATGTTTAACAGGTGTCTGACTGCTGATCTCATTGGTTGTTCTTGTTGCCATTCCACAACTGCTTCCAGAATTGTATGCACAGAATTTGATTTGCAGCTGGTTAGTAGTTCTAAACTTCTCATAAGTTTGCAGATAAGATATGGCAGATCGTGGCTGGATGTATAGTGGTTGGAAGCGTGGTAGGCCAACGAATGAATGGGTTGAGAAAACAAATGAGTTTTTGGATCGTGCCTACTCAATCCCTGAATTAGTTGAGTCTGATACAATTAAGTGCCCTTGTGCCATGTGTCGGAATTATTTCAGGCATAAAAGGCCTAAGATAGAGTTGCATTTGTGCCACAATGGGTACAAAGAAAATTACCAAACTTGGACATCACATGGAGAGAGGCGGGAAAACCATGAACATGTGATTGGTTTAGAGGTACAGCCTGAGGGATTTGGTGAGACGGATCGAATGGATGATATGCTTGTTGACTTAGCTGGTGGGCACCCACCATTAGATGAGGAAACACCAACTGGTTTTGCTGAAGCTTTCTATAGAATGGCTGTTAGTGCAGATGAGCGAGTACATGACCAAACCTTGCACTCTAGGCTCTCTACTGTTGCTCGTCTATTGGCCATTAAATCACAGTACAATCTGTCAGTAGCATGTTATGATAATTATGTGGGCCTTGTGCATGAACTCCTTCCCCCTAATTCTAAGATCCCCCAAGATTTCTATCGTTCCAAAAAACTGCTAGAGGGCCTTGGCATGCAATACCATAAAATTGATGTTTGTGAAAAAAATTGTATGCTATACTACAAAGATAACAAGAATAAGGATACGTGTGACATATGTGGTACCTCCCGCTATAAGGATGGATCAAACAAGGTTCCACGTAAAGTGTTGCGCTACCTGCCTATTACAGATAGGTTACAAAGATTATATGCACATGAGGGCACAGCAAAACTAATGCGTTCACACAAAGAAGATCATGTCGCAAGGTCTACAAAAATGTTGCATCCATGCCATGGCAAGGCATGGAAGCAATTTGATGATGATTTCCCAGATTTTGCAGAAGATGCTAGGAACGTAAGACTTGGGTTTGCAACTGATGGATTCACACCATATAAATTGAATGCAGCTTCTTACTCTTGTTGGCCAGTTTTTTGGGTTCCCTATAATCTTCCTCCTGGTGTTTGCATGAAGCCTGAGTACATATTCCTTGCTATGGTCATCCCTGGACCAGAACATCCTGGAAACAAACTAAGTGTATTGCTACAACCTATGATAGATGAATTGCTAAATTTATGGGCTGGGGTAAAAACATATGATGCTTCGGTGAAGCGACACTTTACTATGAGAGCATCATACTTATGGTCAATACATGATTTTCCAGCATATGGCATGTTTGCTGGATGGAGCACCCATGGGATTTTTGCATGTCCACAATGCATGTGTGAGGGCAATGCATATCGATTAAAGAAAGGCCTTAAGGCTACATGGTTTGACTGCCATAGGCGGTTTCTTCCTATAGATCATCCCTTTCGAAACGAAGCAAATGCGTTTCGCAAGGGCAAGGTAGTACATGAAGGACCCCCTAGGAGTTTAACCGGAGTGGAGGTTAAGGATCAGCTATACAGACTGGTCGATGATATAGACAAATATGGAAAACAACACAACTGGAAATATATAAGTGGCCTTTGGCAGCTTCCTTACTTTACTAAATTACTGCTTCGTCACAATATAGATGTGATGCATAATGAAAAAAATGTGGCTGAAGCTATTTGGAACACATGTTTTGATATTAAAGATAAGACTAAAGATAATGTGAAAGCTAGACAAGACATAGAGCTGCTTTGTGACCGTCCATCTCTTCATTTGTATAAAAGGAATGGGAAGTGGCAGAGACCAAGGGCCCCATACTGTATAGATAAGGATGATAAGATCAAAATTCTAAATTGGTTCCAAGAACTCAAGTTTCCAGATGGGTATGCTGCTAATATTAGGCGTGGGGTTAATCTGCTGCAAAAGAAGATTTTTGGTTTGAAAAGTCATGACTTTCATATCTTTATTGAGCGTGTACTGCCTGTTGCATTTCGAGGGTTTCTACCTGAAGGTATTTGGACTTCTTTGGCAGAGTTGAGTTATTTTTATAGGCAGTTGTGTGCTAAACAAATCAGCAAAGATTCAATATTATCATTGAAAGAGAACATAGCAGTGCTTATTTGCAAACTAGAGAAAATATTCCCCCCAGGTTTCTTCAATCCAATGCAACACTTAATAATTCATCTTGCTGATGAGGCATTATTAGGAGGCCCTGTCCAATATCGATGGATGTATCCATTTGAGAGGTGAACCAAAAACTTTCCCTTTCATCTATTTAGTATGGTACCTATTGGATTTACTAAATGGAATTTAACATGTAGGTATATTCTGGGCATTAAAAACAAAGTCCGAAATAAGGCTCGAGTTGAGGGCTCCATTGTTGAGGCTTATCTTGTTGAAGAGGCCACAAACTTTCTCTCTCTGTATTTTAGATCTAATGTACATTCTGTTCGAAATAAAACACCTAGATATGATGATGCTGGCTCAACTTCTGTAAGGGATTGTGGCATTGAACTGTTTGAACACATTGGTAGATGCTTCATCTCACTGGGTTTTCGTGACCTCACAATAGAACAGTCAAAGGCAGCAGCCCTATACATATTAACTAACATCCCTGAAATGGATGATTTCTTCAAGTATGCCTTCTACTTATATGGTTCAAAGTTATTTTTTGATTGATACTTGTACTGTAACAATGTCAAATATGTCCTTGTAGAGAATTTGATAATGAACAATGGAAGGGTCGCTCACAGCCAAGTGCACGGGATATTAGTAACTTAAGATTAAATGGTTGGAAAGGCACACGTGGCAGAAATAGAGGCCCCAATTTCTTTGATTGGTTCAAAAACATAGTAATGTCACAACTCAATTTTAGCAAGTTTTTTTTTCCTATTTAAATCGTAATAAACACTAATAAATGAAATGCAACTGTTTGCAGTGTGCAATCAGATCAAGTGTTCACAATGTGTTGCGTCAAATTTCATATGGGTTTCGCAAAAGGGTGTCCTCCTATGGTTGCTATGATGTGAATGGATATAGGTTTCGGTCTGAGAAGTATGAGAGTAAGCGGGCAGGATTGGCTACAACCAATAGTGGTGTTTGTGTGACGTGTACTGATGACAATGGAAATGCTCTTGAGTACTTTGGTGTTATTGAAGACATCATTAAAATTTCATGGGAAGGCAGGGAACAACTTGATCTAGTTTTATTTTATTGCCGCTGGTTTGATCCGACTTCTAGGGGTGTTAAGCGAACTGAAAATCTTGGTCTGGTGGAAGTGAAGCATAGCTCTAGGCTTCAAAATTTTGAACCGTTTGTGTTGGCAAGTCAAGTTACACAGGTTTATTATCTATCATATGCTAGTGACGACCCTAGTTTAAAAGACTGGTGGGTAGTGTACCATGTGGCACCAAGAGATCGTTTGCCTCCAATCGACATCAACAATGATTCCATTGAAACTGAAGGGCCAACAAATGACATCTCATTTTTCCAAGAGGATGGATTGGAAGGCACATTTGTGATCGATCTAGGTGACATTGAATTGATTGACACATTAGCCTCAGATGAAATAACTGATCCAAAAGAATTGGAACAGCTAGAGAAGCAAACTGTTGCTCCAGAGCAGGAAGAGATATTAGAAAGTGATGAAGAAGGCGACGAAGATGATGCTGAATCCTATGATGAAGACTGCTACGAAGAAGAGGATTTCTAAAAATGATTGTTGTATTTCTGAAATTATTGTACTAATGTTTAAGTCTTATTTCTATCTAAAATTTGGACTCATGTATCTTGTTGTTTAATTTCTATTTCTATCCAAATCTGGACTCATGTACCTGCTATGTTTCTTATATGTGTGATGCTATGTATCTTGTATGAGAATGTGACGGTTTTAGTTTCTTTATGTGCATCTTATTTGTGTTGCTATGTATCTTATGTATGCAGTTTTTGTTTTTCTACAGCTTGTACTTCTTTTTGTAACATTTTTTTGTGGCAGGAGATGCAGTCGTTCAATCATCGGACGGATAGGCGACCACGGTCAAGTGACGTCACAAATGACGTGGACAGTCAGCCCCCCGAAGCAAAGAGGATAAGGGGCCGCAATAAACCGCATAAGCCTCGCAATGGTCAGATAGCCTTAATACCTGAGGGTGACAAGTATGTGACCACTATTTTTTTCTCCCTAGTGTGGACAATGCTACTGTTAGAACTTGCTAATCCATTTTTTGCCTTGATTCACTTTTCTGATTGACGCAGCCAATTCCGCTACGCTAACTACTCAATTGATGATAAAATGAAGAAAGGCCCCATCCTTGGAGTGATTTTAAAGAAAGAATATCCCCCAATCATCAAAGGGACTACTAGAGATGGTTGTGAGTTCAAATATCATGCAAGCAAATGGTCCCACTATTCGCACATTGTAAGGAATGATGGTCAAACACCAGCTGACCGTGTGAAACAAGAGTTTTGGGTGAGAATTAAGTTTTGCCATTGCACTTCTTTCATGTTGCACAAGAATTAGGTTCTGTCCACTGCAGTATGCTTGATGGTTGTTTCTTGTGCAGAGCATATATTCAGTTCCTGAAGAACTTGAAGACGAAGCAGACCGTGTATTTGAGAAATATGCACACAATCAATGCAAGAATATGATGTACCAAGCTCGTCCAGATGCTGTCAAGTACTACTATCGGGAGATCATTAAAAGCCCAAAGACTGATGCATTTGCATCTTCTAAGTTACTTACTTTTGAAGAGTACATGCAGTGCAAGCCTGATTGGTTCACTGATGAATGCTGGGAGTCCCTTTGCAAGTATTGGTGCTCTGCTGAATACTTGAAGAAAAGGAAGCTTGGGCAAGATTCTCGGAAAAAAAATCCTGATGGCGCTCAAAATAGGGGTGGTTCTAGGCCATTAGTTGAGACTCAACAATTTCTGGTAATCTACTTTATCACAAGCAATTTCTTTCTGAATGACTTTGATTATTTATTAGGCATTAACATTGATCACTCCCATTTGAACATAGCTAGAAAGTATAACCAGCATTTAAACTTATCTGTACCTGTTCTTTTCACCTCTACTTAATGCAAAGGCAGAGCACCTGCCATTTCATGCTCAAAAAAACATTGATCACTTCTTTTTATGCCTTGAAGGGAGCAAAGTATGGACCTACGAAAGGCACAGTAACAAATGCTTTCTGCTGCATGAGATCTGGTGTTAAAAATTGTGATGCCAATGGGAATGCTGGGCCAATTCCTCAGCAGACAAAGAAACTTGTTGTATGTAGCAGAATTTCTATATACTTATGTGCTTTTCCATTCTTAATTCCTGGCTAACTACTTGTGTTGTTTTTAGGATGCCTACAATGAGGCATTACAAGAAAAATACCCAGATAACTGGCAAGAGCAACCCTTTGATGGTCATATTGCATACAAGATTGGTGGTGGCTTGGCCCATGGTCGTCTTGCAATAGGAGATGGTGCTGTGAAGAAGGCTATGATAATTGATGTTGCTAAGGCAAGTGGGACAAGGCCAACAACCTCAAGGGCTTTTCAGAATCTGTTTGCAAGATATGAGCATTCAGTTGCAACCGTTGGTCAGTTAACTCAACAAAACATGGCCTTGGCTCAACAAAATGCTGCATTGACTCGAGATGTGAAGCGTAATGCTCGTCTACTTGAGGTACAATTCTATTCTGGTACACTATCTCTGCAATGGAATTGAAGGTCAGATTGCAATACTAATAATTCTTCACTTGCAGCTCATTGTTAGCAAAGTACAGATAGAGATACCACCTCAACTACTGCAGGAAGAAGAAAATGAGATGGTGAGATTAAATCTTAAGTGTTGATGCATATTAAGTTATCACATTGTCTACTAGCAGCCATGCACGTAATATCTGAACTACTGCTACTCAAGTCTGATCATTACACTTATCACTCACTTGGGGGTTGGGGCTGATGGACATTGCACTAACTTGGGGGCTGGGGCTGATATTGATCAATATGAAGAATAATTATTATCTTACTGAAATTGATGTATTGCTTGGCCATTCCAAATAACATGAACCAGCAGCCGCAACATTTAGCATCTTTCATCTTTTCATAGTGCCTGATGTTGGTCCACATATAGATATGTTCCTTTCAAAGTTAATCATTTCCACAATTTATCTGGTCTACATATTCTCATGAACGGTCCAATTTTTTCATTTTGAATGTAGGGAGGGGCTATAGATGGATCCTCTCATGCGTCAGCCAACCTGGACAATAGCGATGGCCATTGATTTGTGTGATGGCAGGAAGTATTTTTTTGGAGCCGTAGTCTTTTGTTCATCAGACTACAGGTTTTGGCAACAACCAGCAAGTTAGAAGGGCAACAAAAGTGGATTTTGTTGCTATTCAAAGCATGGGTGCTAGTTGTGAAGTAGCAGCTGCATAATGCCTACTCAGAGCATGCAGGCTTGCGAAGAAACAGCAGCACATTGCCACCAAAGCTGCATTTTTTGGTTGAGAGAGCAACTAGCTACTAGCAGATTGCCTTCTCAAGGGTCAAGGCAACAACCAGCATGCTGTTTGAAGGACATGTTGTGCAACAGAGGTATGTTGGTTGTGAGATAGCAGCTACCTACTAGCAGATTGCCTCCTCAAGGGTCATGGCATGTCATCTTAAAGTAATAGATGCTAGATGCCTATTTTGGTTGGGAGCTATATATCGCCTTCATAGGTTCCTGTTATGAAACTGCCATTTGAACATGTGGCTGATCCTGTACTTCAAATTATGCTAGCTGTACCTAACTAGATGGCCAAGTAGGAGGCAGTAAGTGCAATGCAGCTTTGGATTGAGTGTTCGTGTGAATACTTGAATGATATTGGAAGACCATGGAATGTAATGTAAATGAATGGTTCAATGACTTTGTAATATTGCTGCAATTAGTTGCTGTTGAAAGTATTTTTAATGGCTCTAATAAGCTGTATTTTGGGAAAAATGAATTCCTGTCAAAGCTATACCGTCAGGAGTAGACAAAACCTTTCCTGACGGTAGGTAACCGAGAGGAAGGGAAAAAGGTTTCCCTGACGGTTTGATGGGTGACAGAGAAAGTTTGAGAAATTCCTGACGGTTAGACAACCGTCACGGAAAGTTTAAACCTTCCCTGACGGTTTAGTACCCGACAGGAAACATTTCCTGACGGTATGCCCATGAACCGTCGCGAGAGACCTTCCCCTGACGGGCCCAGCCGTCAGGAAACATCCCTGACGGGTTTCCGTCAGGGAAACTTCACCTTCCCTGACAGTCAATCCCTGACGGCCAATTCCTGACGGTTGCCGTCACGGAAAACAATCCCCGACGGTTTACACTATTTTTCCTGACGGTTCTGGCCGTCACGGAAAAAGTTGGCTGGGGTAGTGCATCCTTGTACATGGGGATACCGTGTAGACGCTACTAATATTGTTGCGGCATTGATCGATGACGAACGTGAAGCAGACAGACAAGGCAAACACACACGGGTTGCTACTGGAGCATGAGGGTGTACACCTACTTCTGCTACATTAACACATACGACGTTTGACCAAGACGCTCCAACTCTTCTTTCATTGTGTTTAGGGGTGGGCATAATTAACCGAACAGAAAGAATCGAAATCTAAAACGAAAGAACCAAAATAACCGAGGAAATTTCGGTTCCTACTCTTAGATAACCAAATTAACCGAGAGAACAGAAATACATGAATTGTACTTCACTTCTTGCATTTTGTAAAACTATGTTGGTTTATATGTGATGTCTCATATTGAATTGCTATGTATTTGTGTTACTATATTGCTATTGTTTCCTTATCAATTATGATTATCTAAAATAGAGGTAATGTTGGCTAAATTTGCCTTAGAACCCGCATATTTTTTTGTTGTCTTAATCTCTACTAAAAAATTCAATTAGTTCAGTTAGAACCAGAACCGAACCGAAATAACCAAAAATCGAAATGCTCGGTTCCTAAAATTTCTAAGAACCGATCTATTCCCGTTTCTAGGAACCAAATTTCTTCAATAACCGAGGAACAGAACCGAAAAAAACAAATGACAACCCCTAGTTGTGTTGCACAAGTCTAGTGGTAACGATCTATGATCTTATGCTCACATGATATCTTGGTTGAACGCGGTAGATTTATTTTGTCCTGGCGTAGCATATGTTCGTCTACATTGCGCTGCATCTTCTACTCATAGTAACCTATAGACTCACCCAACAGGTAGTTCACACATCCCATCCGTGGATTATATATGGTTCCACCCCTACATATTCATATAACTGTTGCTACAGTCATGGGCTCACAGCTATATACGCCTATACGTAATTTCAACATTTTCTTTTGAGTTCTGGTTCTTCATTCCTTGGTGTGGAGCATCAATTTGATGTAATTTTCCCAGTCTGAAAAGAAAGTGGTCCCAAGGAGCAAAATAGCGCATGGACAATGGATGCAAAATCCATCCAAAACAATGGGTGTGAAACAACTTGGCATCACTGTCCCTTCAATTAAACTGGAAGTTTTTTCGATAAAGGAAGATTTTTATTAATGTTCAAGAACATTACATCGAGATGATACAAAGTCTTGAAAAAATTCTTTCAGTCTCTATTTGAATAAAGCACATAATCATAAAAAGACAGAACACCATGAACACTCTAGTGATCCTAGATCGCCACCCCATGTGCTCGGGAAAAAATAACCTTGGCCGCCAGCGCCAACCGTTGTGAAGCCACTACAACCAAGTCTTCTGCAATGGTGTTCGAGAAAAGGAGGGGCCCTTTTCTCCTGCTGATATGTCACTTGTTTATACTCTTGCACCAACGATACATGGAAGTAACTGGACTACCTTTCTTCGTGCTGCTCATCCCTTAGAACTTTTATTTCCATGAGTAGATCGACTGGAGTGCATATCTTTAACCCCAGACTGGAAACGCGTACTTTGCCGAGGGCCTGAGGCTTTGCCGAGGGCCAAATATCGGGCACTCGGCAAAGAGACTCTTTGCCGAGGGCCAGACACAGGAGCCCTCGGCAAAGAACGGCCCTCGGCAAAGAGGCCTTTGCCGAGGGTACGGCCCTCGGCAAAGACAGGCCCACGGCAAATCAAATCTTTGCCTGAAACCCACATGTGGAGATGTCTGGGTTTCAGGCATCCGACGTCGCAACTCGCTCGAAGCCTTCTCAATTTTTTACCACAGCCTATACATGCGATAACATAACATCTCGCCAAGTTTCGTGATTTTCGGACTTCGTATGGATTTTATATAATTTTAAAACACTTTCCCGGCAAGTCGGTCACCATGTTACGCGAACAAGATGCGTGAAAATTTGATGCGAGCTCGTGGATAGGGACTCAACATGCACCAATTAATATGAATAACATTTTTCGAAACACTACATTGCAATATTCCATGCACCTGCAGTTCAAATTTGACATATTCAAAAAAAATCAAAGAATCGAAATAAATTAAGGAAATATACAAAACAAAATCAAAATTGGCCTGAATTTTAAAATTGAGTTCAAAACAATGTATTGTAGCACCACAAAAAAACTAGGCTAAAAAAACCAAAAAAATTGCCGAGGGCTCTTTGCCGAGGGCCTGACCTGTGGCCCTCGGCAAAGAATTTTAAAAATAAAAATAAAAAATCTTTGCCGAGGGCCGTGGATCTGGGCCCTCGGCAAAGGACCGAACCCTAAAAAAATTGTTGAGGGCTCTTTGCCGAGGGCCTTCCCCGTGGCCCTCGGCAAAGAATTTTAAAAATAAAAAATAAAAAATCTTTGCCGAGGGCCGTGCATCTGGGCCCTCGGCAAAGGACCGAACCCTAAATCAGGACGCAGCCCAAATTCCCGATCGGAAATTTAAAAAAAAAACATCGACCGTCTCCCTCCCCACGCGCCCGCTCGCGGCCAGCCCCCGCGCGTCCACCACCGCCGCCACGCACCCCGCCGCCGCGCGCCGCTACTGCGCACGCCGGCTGCCCCGAGCCCGGCCGCCCCGCACGCGCACCCGGGCTGCCCCGCGCCCTCCACCACCGCCGCCGCTAGCCCATGCCGCCGCGCGGCCGCCACTGCGCGCCCGGGCCGCCCCGAGCCCGGCAGCCCGCGCGCCCCACCGCTGCGCGTGCACGCGGGTCGCCCCGCGCCTCCACCACCGCGCCGCGCGCCCGCCGCCCCGCCCTCGGCCGCCCAGCGCGCCCCGCCACCCCACCACGCCCAGTGGCGGCCGAGGTCACGCCCTGCCTCCGTTCCCCGTCTCCGTCGAGCAAGGGGAGGTCGACCGCCCCGGCCAGCCCTCCGGTGGCTCCCCCTCACCGGCCTTCCCGCCCCAACCCCAGCCCCCAGGCCGCCCCCGTCGCCGGCTGCTGTTGGAGGGGAGGAGGCAGAGGGTGAAGTTGGAGGAAGAAGAGAAGGAGAAGAGGAGAAGGGGGAAGGGAAGAAAAGGAGAAGAAGAGGAGAAGGAGGAAGGGAAGAGAAGGAGAAGAAGGGGAAAAGGAGAGAAGAAAGGGAAGAGGGGGAGAGGAGTACTCCAACGCCGCTTGACCTCGCCGGAGAAGAAAGTGACCTCCGCACCGCGACGCCTGACTCCACCGCAACCCTAGGTAAAACTCTCGTTGTCGGCCTTCGTGCCGTATGTGGTTGTGTGGGCCTTCGTGCCATAAGTTGTTATGAGGGCCTTCATGCCGTTGTGGTTGTCGGCCTTCGTGCCGTTTTGGTTGTGTGGGCCTTTGTGCCGTAAGTTGATATGAGGGCCTTCGTGCCGTTGTGGTTGTCGGCCTTCGTGCCGTTGTGAATGTCGGCCATCGTGTCGTTTTTTTTTGCAGGTTTTGGAAATCTCCCCGTGCAGGGGAGGTGCTGCCGAAATTTTGAACAAAAAATAACCTATTGTCTTTTTATGCAGGAGAAGAGTACGTCGGAGGGGACCCGGAGGACCCCGATCGTCTTCGTCGACGTCGCGGTTCTACCGTCACTGCGTCGCCTCGCCACTGCGTCGATTCGCCACTGCCCCGCTAGCCTTACTTCACCAACACCCTAGGTATAAATAACCTCTTTTTGCGCATGTCTATCGTAGCCCGCGCGTAACCCAGTTAGGCGTCTCCCGTCCAAAAGAGATACGGTCGTAGGTATGCGGATCTTTGCGTATCTGCGACCGTATCTGTTTCGGATTGTCCACGTTTTTTGGACAGCCCGTGGATGCGTTGATGGGTTAGTTTCCATGGTCCGCTCCGGTCCGGGAAGGAGTTTCGGCAACACCTCCCTGTTGTTCTTCGGATACACACTCTCCCTTGTAGGACGTGTATCGGGAGAACAGCGGGGAGGTGCTGCCGAAATTCTGTCTCGGAGAGGAGCGGAGCATAGAAACTGACCTCATCTACGCATCCGTGGGTGGGATTAGGACCTATCCTCACCTATTAGACAGTAGGAACACCACGTAGATGCAATTGATGGTCACGATACTCTATGCTATAAATGTTAAAGGATGGAGGACCGTCAGTGGATGTACATGGGCTAGAGAAGCGGGAGTGACTACGACTATGAATGGGTGAAGGGGACAAATGGTTTCTTGAAACATGCATTTGGCCCAGGAGCAGGAGGACATTCTCTAGTTTGGTGTCCCTGCAGCAAATGTGACAACAGGAGAAAAGTAGACGAGAAGACCATGGGTAGACATCTTGTGTTCAATGGTTATATGCCTAGCTACCAGCAGTGGATCTACCATGGTGAAGCAGATCGTATAAGAGCGGCGGTGGTGAGAGCACGCCTCGAGGCTTTTGATGATGATGCCGAGGTAGCAGACATGCTAGATGACGCCCACCAAGCTCACTTCGCTGAACGACGTGAGAAGGAGGAGATGGAGGAATCCGCAAAGGACTTCTACAAAATGTTGGACTCGGCACAGAAACCCCTTCACGAGCGTACAATGATTTCTCAACTAGATGCGATTGGACGCGTAATGGGGTTGAAGGCCGAGTTAAACCTGAGTCGAGAAGGCTTTGATAAGATGTTGGCCGTGTTTGGCACCATGCTACCGGAGAAGCACACTTTGCCGACGAACTTGTACGAGGCAGAGAAACTCCTTCGTATGCTTAAGATGCCGTATGACAAGATACATGTTTGTCCGAAGGGGTGCGTCCTATTTAGGAAAGAACATAAGGATGCAAATTACTGTCCGAAGTGTAAATCTTCCAGGTACCTAGAGGTAGACTCTGGTGATGGTCAGAAGAAGCAGCTTTCGATCCCCACGAGAGTGCTACGTCACCTTCCTTTCCTACCGAGGATCCAACGGCTATTCATGACTGAGGAATCCGCGAAACAGATGACATGGCACAAAGATGGCAAACGGTACAATCCTAGGAAGATGGTACATCCGTCTGATGCTGAAGCATGGACGTATTTCAATGACAAACATCGTGACAAAGCAGCTAAGGCTCGTAATGTACGTGTCGCACTGGCAACAGATGGGTTCAATCCTTATGGAATGATGGCTGCCCCATACACATGCTGGCCCGTTTTTGTTATCCCCCTCAATCTCCCTCCCGGCATCTCCTTTCAACGGCATAATGTATTCTTGTCGTTGATAATTCCTGGACACCCGGGGAGTAATATGGGTGTGTTCATGGAGCCTGTGATTGATGAATTGATCCACGCTTGGGAGAAGGGGGTATGGACATATGATCGAGCTACAAAGACAAGCTTCAAAATGCATGTTTGGTACCACTACTCCCTGCATGACTTCCTGGCGTATGGGTTATTCGCCACCTGGTGTGTTCACGGGAAGTTCCCATGCCCAGTATGCAAGGAAGCCGTGAGGTTCATTTGGTTGAAGAAGGGTGGCAAGTATTCGTCGTTCGACCAGCATCGTCAGTTCCTCCCTCTAAACCATGAATTTAGAGAAGACATCAACAGCTTTACGAAAGGTGTCAAAGTGACAGACCCTAAACCGCACTTGACGACTGGTGCCGAGGTTCGTGTTCAGATAGATGCTCTCATGCCCAATGAAGAAGGTGGTTTTGTGGGATATGGTGAGGAACATATGTGGACTCATAAATCCGGCTTGACGAGGCTCCCCTATTTCGATGACCTTCTTCTGCCACATAACATTGATGTAATGCACACTAAAAAGAATATCACCGAGGCACTTTGGGGAACTCTCATGGACACTGACAAGTCTAAGGACAACATTAAGGCTAGAGTGGACCTAGCGACGTTGTGCGATAGACCGAATCAAGCGATGCAGCCTCCTAGTGGCCGAAATAAGAACTGGAAAAGGCCGAAGGTCAATTTTGTCTTACAGATTGATCAAAAGAGGGAGGTACTAAAATGGATGCAGATGTTAATGTTTCCAGATGGATATGCAGCGAATATTAGCAGGGGAGTGAACTTAGGCACTCTGCGAGTCAACGGGATGAAGAGTCATGACTACCACATATGGATTGAGCGGCTTCTTTCAGCGATGGTCCGAGGCTATGTCCCTGAGCATGTCTGGCAAGTGCTGGTAGAGTTGAGCTTTTCCTTCCGCCAGCTTTGTGCCAAGGAGATATCTCGGACCATCGCTCAGGACTTGGAAAAAGCGGCACCTGTGTTGCTCTGTAAGCTCGAGAAGATCTTTCCACCTGGCTTCTTCTTGCCGATGCAACATCTGATTGTGCACCTCCCGTCTGAGGCACGTTTGGGGGGCCCGTGTAGGCCCATTGGTGCTATTCGATCGAGAGATGTCTAAAGACTCTTCGCAAAAAATGTACAAATAAAGCCAGAATTGAGGCTTCCATTGCAGAGGCATGCCTTCGGGAGGAGGTGGCAAACTTCACAATGCTATACTACAAGCCGAACCTTCCTAGCAATCATAATCCACCCTCTCGTTCCAAGGCCAACTCGGTAGCGCAAGTGGATCAACCCCAAAGCTATTGGGAAATGAAGAGTGGCGCAGTATCATGCTATATGTGTTGAATAACCTTACCGAGGTGTAGCCGTTCATCAAGTAAGTTCTCAACGAACTTATTTCAATATGCCATCACTATTCTGCATCCAACCCCATTGATTCTCATTCGGACAGGGAATTTGTTCGTGAATTCTGGCATCAATCAAGGGATCCTACCTCGCATGAACAAGACACCCTTGTTTCGCGGGGTGTGGGAGCAGGGAGGCCTGATTTCATTTCTTGGTTCAAACAAAAGGTAATGTCCAATTTAGCTCGTACGTTCGATCGTCCAAGGTGATCGTACGTTTGATTAATATAACGATCTATCATGATTCACCTTGCAGGCCCAGACCGATTCGTCCATGAGCGACGAGTTGAAATAGGTTGCAAACGGCTGTGATGTTAGGGTGAAGTCATTTACCGGCTATGACGTGAACGGATATCGCTTCCACACAACAAGTTACGAGCAGATTCGGCCCAAACGAAAAACCACAAATAGCGGAGTTTGTATGTCCGGCACTGATGGCCTCGACTATCATGGTAGAGTTGAGGAAATCTATGAACTCTCATTTTATGGAGACGAACCTCTTAAACCTGTCATGTTCAAATGCCACTGGTTTAATCCTCGATCAACGAGACAAACCCCTCATCTTGGGCTAGTGGAGATTCGAGAAGATTCCATCTATCCTGGAAAAGATGTCTACATTGTGGCTCAATAGGCCGTGCAAGTGTATTATACTCGATACGCCAACCAAGACAAAGAGGATCTTAAGGGTTGGGCTATTGTGCACCAGGTATCTCCACATGGTAAACTACCTGCCCCAAACGATGATGATTACAACTTCAACGCAAACACATATGATGGACAGTTCTATTAAGAAGATGGGCTACCAGGCACGTTTGAGATAGTCTTACCCGAAGCAATCGAAATGGAAGTAGACAACGAAACGGTTAATGACGAGGTCGATGGAGATGTGGTGGTAAATGCCAAGGACATAGCAATGCTTGAGCGATTACTTCTAGGCAATGACGACGATGACAACATAGAACCTTCGGATAGTGTTGCCCATTTGGACAATTTTGACAGTGATGATGAGACCTATGATCCCAATCATGAAGATTATTCCTAATACATGTAATACTATGGTTTTTTAATTTATGTTTTTTTATATATTTTGAATCTATTTCTAATATATGTACTAATTAGTCTTGTTTATTCTTTGTGATTGCAGGTGATTGGACAAAGATGGCGAGCAGACGTCCACGCCGTGACATGCCCTCGGTTTACGGGAGAGACCGCCCTCTCCTTCGAGGTGAGGGGTCGTCGTCCGAGGTAGCGTCCGCAGGAGGTGACGAGAGGAGGACCAGGGGCAGCCACCGCAGGAGGCAGCGGTCTCCTCCCACGACACGTGACGAGGTGCTAGAGGAGGAGCACGTGATGGCCATGGCCTCGTCCTCGTCGGAGGACGAGAGGGGTCAGTAGACGGGCGAGGGAGACGAGGCGCTCGAGGGCGAGGGAGGCGAGGCGCTCGAGGGCGAGGGAGGCGAGGCGCTCGAGGGCGAGGGAGAGGGTACCACTACCCGGACTCTCTACGAGCGAGGTCCCGCGAGCCTCCCTCCGGTTCCGCTTCCTCACAACCGCTCAGTGATACGGCCTATGGCAAAGAGGTAAGTAACTATGGATGTTATCACAACTACTTCATAAGATATGTTGGAAATCTTAAAAGAAACTGATAAATTTTCTTAATCACTTGTGCAGGGCCTGGTTGGTTTTGTTGGGTACTCCAGCACGCACCCCCACGAGCATCCTTGGTGTTTTGTGCAGGAAATGGTACCCTGGCATTGTGCAACTGTCCGAAGAGCCGGTGGTGCGGGGGCCGGCCTCCAACTGGGACAGGTACGTGCTGGTCACGGATGACACTTACCGCAACAAGCAGGAGCAAGTATTGGCGGAGTTTTGGGTAAGTCTCTCTCGCACAACATTGCTTAATACATCGCATTCATTAGTTAAATCTTTTATTGAAATAATGAATGGATACATTGGTTTTGTATGCAGAAATATTTTAAGGCCGAAGAAGGACTTGAGGCCCAGGCGGATCGGGCGGCTACCGTAGCTTGTAGGAAGTACGTCACCGAGATGCACCACCATGGGCGCGTCCAGGCCCACATAGACTACTATAGGTCGGTACTTAGGCAGTTCCTCCCCAAGCCTCAAGCAAGACGGATTACGCTGACCCGGGACCAGTACCTTGAGGTAGGCGAATAACATTCATAATGATTCGTTCTGATATTAAGTAGGTTCAATTTCTTCTTATATGTCAAATACTCGATGACTTGTAGGTGATTCCCTGGTGGTGCCGATTGTATCCTGAGTGCTGGGCCATGATCGTGGACAAGTGGTTATCACAGGACTTTGTTGACACGCACGAGAGGCAGCGGGAATAGCGTCTGATGAGGCAAGGTCCAACTCACCATCAAGGCAGTCGTAGCCTCCCCGGATACAAACAAGCATACGTAAGTGATTTCTTTCATTTATTTTGACGCTCAATTCTATTTGATTTCTCACCATCTTCCCGTCTTTCTCGCAGGAGGCTGCGCACCCGGGCGAGGAGATCTCGGAGTTCTCTGCGTGGGCTATGTCTCACATGGGCAGGGCGTCGTCCTCTGTCTCCTTCGACCCGGCTGCCCCGCCCCAGGTGTACTCCGACCCGAACGTGTACACTAAAGTCCAAGAGTACACGTCAACGGTAAGGGGGATCTATGAGGAAGATTACAATGTGCGCACTGAGCCCATTGATGCAGAGACGATCATGAGGCTCGGAGGAGGCAAGAAGCACGGGCGGCTGTGGATTGCAGACGGCGCCATCGACTCCACCACTGTTCCCTCCCTCGATGCTATCCGAGCACGGAGCACGAGCTCCAGCCAGCCCATACGTCCACGGCCGTCTCCAGCACTGCAGCAGGTCCAAGCACTCCAGGTAATTCCTGTTTTACTCATCGTACGTACATATTTAAACACCTAAATTAGATTTGCATTACTGATACATTGGAGTGAAATATTACAGGCCGAGCTGCAAGAAACAAAAAGGCAAAGTCAAGAGCAGAACACGGAGCTGACCGCACAGCTGCAGGCCCAGAAGGTCGCGTTCGAGGCCGCGCAGAAGCAGATGGCGGAGATGATGGTGATCATGCAAAGTCTTGGGCAAGCATCGGGTGTACCTGTGCAGTTTTTAGCCCCTCCACCTCCTACTCCTGCAGCTACTCCTGTAAGTATGAAAGTTCACTTTTCGCTTGTGCTTTGCATGTATGTCGGCCTTCGTGCCGTTGTGGATGTCGGCGTTCGTGCCGTTGTGGATGTCGGCGTTCGTGCCGTCGTTTCTTGCAGGTTTTGGAAACCTCCCCGTGCAGGGGAGGTGCTGCCGAAATTTTCAATTGAGTCTAATCTTTTTGTATTCCTACAATACTAGATGCAATCTCTAAGTTTCAAAACTGTTTTCCCAGATTACTCACACATGCAATCTCTGCTCCTTTGTGCAGCTTCAGTTCGCGGGTTCCAATCAACCCGCTAGTGCGTCACCGGATGATCCTGCTTTTCCTTCACCATCGTCTCATAGGCTAGCTTGATGAGGACTCGTGCTAGGTGATGTGGTTGGACTTTAGCGTGATTTGTGATTTATGGTTGTGACTTGTGCTTGGATTTTATTAACTTGTCGTAATAAACATGTGAATGATGATGAACATGTGACTTGTCGTTGTAATATATTGTGATTTGTGGTTCACAATTATGGTTGTGATATATTGTGAGAAAATAGGTTCTGTGTGATATGTATATATGTATATATATGAAATGCTTGTGTCGATGGAATGCAAAAAACAAAAAAAATTAAATTTCTGCCTCTTTGCCGAGGGCAATGACCAAGGCCCTCGGCAAAGAAGTGTCCTTTGCCGAGGGCCCAAGCAATAGCCCTCGGCAAAGATTTTTTGGAAAAAATCCTGCCAATTTCTTTGCCGAGGGCCAGGGAGTAGGCCCTCGGCAAAGAGTTAAAAAAAATTCAAAAAAAACCATTTCTTTGCCGAGGGCCGGCCCTCGGCAAAGAATTTTTAAAAAATCCTGCCAATTTCTTTGCCGAGGGCTAGGGAGTAGGCCCTCGGCAAAGGGTTAAAAAATTCAAAAAAACCATTTCTTTGCCGAGGGCCGGCCCTCGGCAAAGAATTTTTAAAAAATCCTGAAAATTTCTTTGCCGAGGGCCATAGAGGAGGCCCTCGGCAAAGATTTTAAAAAAAATAAAAACTTTTATTTGCCGAGGGTCGGCCCTCGGCAAACAAATTCAAAAAAAAAACTATTTCTTTGCCGAGGGTCGGCCCTCGGCAAAGAAACCGCCAACAGCGCCGGCATCTGACGGCGTCTTTTCTTTGCCGAGGGCCATCCTGGCCCTCGGCAAAGGCTTTGCCGAGTGCCCGATAAAGGGCCCTTGGCAAAGACCCCTTTGCCGTCTAAAAATTTCCCGAGGGATCTTTGCCGAGGGCAGCCCTCGGCAAAGCCTTTGCCGAGGGTTTCTAGTCTTGTGGAAGGAGTTTTGTTGATACTATGCCTCCAAATCGGCTGTTGGTTTCATCTCTGATGCTAGCGTCCATGCAGATTTAAATGTTGCATCTCTGAAAGAAACAGGGATCTAGAAGGAAAACAAGCAACTCACTGTCAGAAGTGCATATTTTGGGCACTCTCTTTTTGTGTCATTTTACCTTGTTTACTACTTCAAGGAAAGCAGGAAAACAATACATCACTCATGCTTTTTTCAAGAACACTACATTCTATCCACTTTGTTCCACATGGCAGCTATATACGGACATGTTAATCTCGTTGTCAAGCAAGAAAAGTACATCTGAAACATGCCATCCCGGCATTCCTTATGGCCCCTGAAACTGAAGAAACCATTAATGAAAGCTTAACAAGATCATGGTCCACACCTTTTCCCACTTCGCCGTCGACGGATGGTCACCCTCAGCAGTTGGCTACAAGTTTGTTCCTGCAACAATCAGTCCATATCGTGTCAAGGGTATTGAACGGCACTGCAAGAAAATAAAGAAACCCTTAATTTATATATAAATTACTCACCTATGCTTTTACAAAATATAATGCAAGTATCCCATAAATTTAAATCTAAATTATCCATGTTTGTCATTAGAAAAGATAATATAAAGTAACACCTTTAATTTTATATAAATCATCCACATACACCAGTAAACTCAAACAGTTTGTCAGCACCCATGTTCCAACTTTTCTCATACAGAAATAAAACGGTGTCAAAACTATAATTGAACCAAGAATGAGCTAAAAGAACTGGACACAAAACAAGAGCATGTACCTTCACCGTCGTTTGCTCCAAGAACAAAGATGGTGTATTTGAGTAGTGGTTTGAGCGTGAGGCTCCAGAAGATGAGAAACAGCACCCCAAGGATCTCCTCGCCCTCCTTATGCAGACGCAGCTTCCCAGAGGAGATGTTCTTGTACACATATACAGGTGAAATGCAGAGGGAGATCACCATAGCCCATACACAACTCCGAAGCTCTAGTGTGCCGGTAAAAGCATCGCTTTCTGAAGTCCCTGCACCAACACGAATAGTATAAGTTTGCAGTGTTCTATTTTTTACTATTCGTAACTTTTAATCTAGTAAAACAAACTGTAAATGCTAGGGTGTGGCTGTGGCACTTCTTAGGTGCCTTCCTGTTCCCCGACACATCGGGTAACATCATCAGCTGGGCCTTCCTCAACATACTGAGCCAGCCATGGAAGAATATAGGAGCGTACAGCTGGGGCAGGTAAACCGTGAACAACAGGCCTCCCGACTGGTCATCACTTCCAACACCAAACCTGTAGTAGGTGGGAACAACCTCCTAGGTTGGCACCTCCTGTACTGCGTCGGCAGGCAACGCAGAGCTGACGATAGATCCATGCTATCATATTCAATGCAGTCATGGAATCACGTGGACATAGGACCGACTGCTCTGTACGTCTGGCAAGAAGCGGAGGTAGTTAGAGGGAACCCGAAGCGGTGATACAGGCAGTACTCGAACACGCTAGACGTCCTGACACAGCACCAAGTAACGACCACTTTGATACTGCTAATCGGTGTTGTTGCTTTTTTATTATTCCAAAAACCTAAATGTAGTTACCTAACTTTCAGGTGAATTGGTGTCCTTGGTCTAGATTCGAGCTAGAGGGGTATCTGAGTCCTCGCACTGAGGAAGAGTCGGATGAGTGGCTTTTTAATGGGCCACTAATTTTCTTCCACGTGGTCGAGATGCACTACCCTATAAGGGTATATTGGCAGTTCGGAAGATTGCAGCCATGCCCACCGCCGCTGTACACAACCGACAGAAAGTTACACGGGTGCGACGACTGTAACATAATAATTTAGCAATCATGTGCATACATACAACCATTAACTAACGTTAAACTTGTAGGTACGATCGAAGAAACAGGTACAAAGAGAAGAATTGGGTCATGACGCACGCGGGGTACATGCACGACTGGGAGAATAGGCAAAGGGTCCTGATCGTAGAGAAACCGCCGCACGACCAACGCAACTTCGACCGCTACCTCCAATGGTTGCATAGGAGTACCCGCACACATATACAGGCCCCCTACACTAACAAGCCAATTGATGAGGACGAAGACGAGGATGACATCGCTGATGCGTATGACGGGGCGACAAGGATGGAGACACAACTTCAGAGAGCCCCGCTACAGAGATACGTGGTAAGAAATTTGAATTTCAATACAACTGCACGTCGGCGTTTCTATAAATTGTAGTGATACGAACTTACCTCGATTGTGTATGCAGACAACACAGTTGACAAGTCTGTCCAACGAAGCAGTCGTGCGACTTCACGAGACCAGAGGGGAGCCGCACAGCATTCTACACGTCTTCGTTGATGTACATTCTATTCTCAAAGCCATGACACTGGTTAAATGGTTCTCATGACTCATTCATCCTTGTTTTCTTTTTTTTGCCGAAAGTGAGGACCTGCGAGAAGCTGGCACAGAAGCTCAGCTGCGTGGATACTCCGTGGGAGATGCCTTATGACCCGGACCTGTCTAGTTCCTTATGCTCGAGCACTATGTCGACAGGAGCAGGTTCCTCCAACACGACGGCTGTTGTGACCTCTTATGTTTGTACTACCGGCAATACAGGCAAGGGTCCTGCAGAGCACGACGTTGAGGAGGATGAGGAGGACGAGGACTACGATGAGATTGGGATGTCTCAGCTTGGTGATGCACCATTTCCTACACAGTTCGATGAACAGGTACTTAAAACAACCCTTCGCCATATACGTCACAATTACTTAAACATTGTAAGTAACGATGCCTATATTGTAATTATAGGGTCCTAGTTACACTCAGCAGTACCGTCGGGTGTACCGCCAGCAAGACCGTACCGACGTTGGGTTCACCCCCAACGTGATGCCTTCACGTCCGAAGAGGTAGCGACGTTCACGGTACCCATATACTCCTGGGTCATAGGAGTTCTTTTGGATGACATGGTGCACTTGTACTCGGACACCCATATACTCATGGAACATGTAGTATGTTGAGTAATGTCGAACTTATGTATTGATGAACTTGTGTCATAGTTATGACTTGCTGAACTTATGTCGAACAGAGGTATTGTCGAACTTGCGATGAACTTGGGACGTGTAAAAGTTAGTATTGTTGAACTTGTGTATTGATTGTCTCGTGCACTTAACCTTCTACTGACCTATTCGTTAAACTGACACGACGAAATAACTTGAAACATGTGAGAACATAACAGAAGTGCCTTGTTCCATTTGCTGCCGCTTTTGACCTCCGTGTCATGGCTGGGAGCGCGTCAGCCTTGTCGCGCCATGGCGGCTGGCGCGTCAGTGCCGTGCCCATATCCACGGCGCGGCAGCCCCGGCCACGTCATCGTTCAGTGGCCTTGGTCGCCGCCACGTCGTCACTCCTACCGCACCCCATGCATGGCGCGGCAGCGTGATTTTGCCGCGCCATGAAAACAGGCGCGTCCAAATATGTTAGTTTTAAAAAAAAAATAGTGTCAGATTTAAAAATGTGTTAAAAATAAAAAAAAAATCGAAATTGAAGTCTCTGGCATTCCAGCACACCTTTGCAACAGCAACACACTCAACCAAATTATGCCAGATTCCTTTCAGATCAAACACATTCAGTTTGCACACTACACATGCTACGTCGAAGGTCACACAACAAACATCTCAGCAATTTCAAACACTGCAACTATAGCCGTGAAAAAAAAAACACAGCATGGAAAGTTTCTGAGCGTGTGGCCAATATGGAACAAGTTCATGGAAATGTTTCCTTTCAACGACGCAGACCCTGAAGATCACCACCCTCCAGCAGCACCGAATCAAGGTACCGATCCACCAAAATCCTCTATTTTTTTACTGCAAACCGCACACACAACGCACCCACACAAATATGTTTCTTACAAATAACAAGTTCGCTTGCAGGAAGCCCCTATAGACTCAGATGCTGCGCGGGAAGGCTACATATACAATATGTGGAAGGTATGTAACAACTGCAAGCACACATGAGGAACAAATAAAAGAACAGAAAAATATATTGGTCCATAAATAACGGCCTCTTCATTGCTAACAGAACGAGAAGGCCCTTCTGCTTTCCACCCACGAGGTGAGTCATACCACAAACACAGACAAATATCAGCTATTCTTAGAGCTGCATAATCGTTCCTGCCTAATTCTACAGGTCCCTCAAAGGGCATCAGTGAAAACACAGGTAAGAACCGATATGTGCCATAAGTTTTGCGTAACGTTTTATAGCCAAACATTTGTAAAATCCCTCGCTTTTTATCAATGGGAAAGAATAGTTCGCTTTGTGCTCACCACGCAGCTCACCTGCTGCATATAATATGTTGGATGGTTGGCTAATCTGCACCTGCTGCGTATAATATGTTGGATGGTTGGTTAATCTGCGTATAATATGTTGGATGGTTGGCTAGACTGACCGGTGTGGGACTAAACGTCATTCCCCGGCCCCCATGGGCCGCATGGGGCTTCTAATGGAACTACTGGGCCGGCCTTGCAGTTTTAGGCCGATAAGATTGTGCGTACATTCCCGCGTGGGCCATATGTGAGACTTCTAAAGGCACTACTAGGCCGGTCATGTAGTTTTAGCCCAATATAAAATTAACGTGCACATGTAAAACGGGTGGGTGGTATATTCTCGCTTAAATCTGCTTACATAATGCTTGTTCATGATAGGAATCAAATACAAGATTGGCTCGATGGCAAAGTAGAGAGCTGGGACACTGAAGGAGCTAAAAGGAGATGGAAATTATTCTAGAAGGTTAAGGTACCATCAAAATTCATATTTTTGCTTGGACATAATTCTTTAACAACCGGTGAAGTTCTTAAAGAAAGGTCAACCTGCAAACGAAGTGGGTGCAAATTATTTGGTGCTATTATCAACTCGTGGCGCCATGCTCTTTTCTATTGTACAATGTCAAGATGTGTTTGGGCTCTAGTAGATGAGGATCTCACAGAACATATTGTTACAACTGAAATTATTGATAATCCAAAGACATGGCTGTGTTTTTATGCAGGTGCAAAAGAACTTCAAAAACTTCTAATCATATGTTGGGCAATCTGGGCGGGCGGAGAAAGGCATTACACGAGGATATATTCCAAAGCCCATTATCAATATTCAGGTTTATTACAAAATATCTTGATGATCTCAAACTGACTGGATTGATGGACGACAATGAAACAACCAAGTCAACAAGAAACAAGCAACCAGCTTCCAAATGGATACCTCCTCCTGAAGCTTTCTTGAAGTTTAATGTTAATGGCGCGGTGGCGCGATCTGGAGATAAGGGGACTGTTGGTGTGGTGTGTTGGGATAATGTAGGGAATTATGTTGCTGCAAGTGCTATGGTCATTGATGGTTTAACTGATCCGTCATATTTGGAAGCTCTGGCTTGCAATGAAGCAACTTCCTTGGCCATGGACATAGGTGTGCGCAAGTGTGTATAGCTTCAGATTGCTTGGAAGTGATTACGAATCTTCAGAAGCAAAGTTTGTGTGCTTATTCCTCAGTCTTGAAGGAAATTAAAGCTAGGAGCACTTTGTTTCAGGAAGTAGTTTTAAGCACAAAGGTAGAGAATCAAATTGTGAGGCCCATGATCTTGCTATAAGTGTTTGTGAATTGGCACCAGGGAGAATATGTATGGCTCCTTGGGCGTCTATAAATTTTGCATGTACCTCAAAACATTATGAATTAATAAAAGTCTACCTTCCTCTCAAAAAATTTTAAAATGGGTGGGTGCAGACCGCGGACTAAAGTTTTTTTAGGGGCGTTGGCTAGCGCTCGGACGCCCAAGGAGCCCGCCCTCGTCCGCCTTCGCCCCGACCCCGTCCGCCTTCGCCCCGCCCCACGCGCGCACTTCGCCCTGTCTTTGTGCCCATCGGTTGCCCCTGACCCCCTCCTCTCTCTCTCTCTCTCCGCGTAGGCGGTACTCAGGAGGCAGGATGAGCTGCTGAGGAAGAGCACGCCCCCAGCGTGCCCCAACCACAGCACTACCATCCATCGGCCCCCAGCGCCCCCATCCGCCGCCCCTCCCCCGCACACCGCACGCCCAGTTCCCTCACCCCCGGTCGAACAACATGAAACATTGCAACATAAAAAACACTTGAATGCAACAAATAGATGAAACATTTGAACATGCACTTGCAACGTGTGTGTGAAACACATGAAACATCCAAAATTGCCACTTGCAACATGAAACCACTTGTTGCAACATAAGACTGAAACAACAGAAACATTTGGAACATACTGTTGCAACATATGTGTGAAACATATGCAACATCCAGATAAAAAATGATTGCAACATACGTCTGGAAATAGATGAAATATTTTGAACAAACGCTTACAACATGCTTCTGAAACACTTGCAACATATGCAACATGTGTAACATACCCCGATCTACTTATGCAACATCAAGATTAAACAATTGTAACATACATCCGAAACGTCTGAAACACTTAAAACATACATATGTAACATATGGGAGGGAAAGGCCGGGGCAGCAACTGGGAAATCGGGCTTCGAAAAACACCATGGCAAGCCCTGCGAATCTATGCCAGGATCCGACAACCGAAACATGCCCGATGACTATACGTGAGTCACGGGGCAGGCGCACGCAACTGAGTAGGAGTGGCAGCCGGGTACCTTTGCCGAGTTACCCTGGACCTCGCGAAGCACGACCTTGTCGAGGTCATTGACGCCCTTGCAGTGCCTGACGAGCGCCACCTCCTGCTTCTCCTCGCCCACTGGCGGCAACGACGTCGAGGCCGACATGCTGTCCTTCCGTCGGACCGAGCTGCAGCGAGCACCGCACGCCGAGGCCGGGCAGAGCAGTGGAGCTAGAGGGGGGAAGGGAGAGGGAGTGGAGAGAGGTCGGCCGGCGGGCAGATGGGCTGGCTCCAGGTCAATTTGGGAAATTTTCGGATAGCGCACCTGTGCATGCGTGTTGGTTTTTGTGAGAGCGGATGAGGATAAGCCGCATCCGGGACGGATGGGCCAGCATTATCGTTTTTTTAAGCAAAAACCGTGGGGGAAAATCCCCCGGCAGCAACGAACTGCATTAAAACTCACAACCCAAACCGGCTATGTTTTCAAAAGAAAAACAACCCAAAACGGCTACAGAAGGACAGGCCAACCAGAAGGTGACCACACCACAAAACTCACACAAAGAAAGAAGAAGAAAACAAGAGAGAAAAAAGAAAAAGGCTAAAGAACTAACAAACTAAAGAACTAAACTAGGCTAAAAAGGAAACAAAAATTACAGGCCGTTGAGCCAAGACTGAATGGAGGAAAGAAGAGAAGGCTTGATCCTATGCAAGCGAATGGAGACTTCACGCTTGAAAGCAGCCTTCCAGGAACCCAGACTGTAAGGAATTAGCAAAGCGTAAATGAAGAATTATTTAATCAGCAACATAACCCCATAGGTTTGCCATGCCAATTCTTACAATAGAATAAGAGCAAACAGTCAAAATTAGCAATTTTTTTATTGCAACAAATTATCCAGCAAAAGCTGTAAACACACAGAAAAGATTCAGATCTGGACACTACAACAATTCAATATAGTCCAGGCAGTCACATTGACTTCCAAAAAAAGTTGAGCTAAGAATACCAGCTTATAGGGACATCAGTGGAAAGCAGGCAACAAAACCGAGTGTCAGTACAGAAACCTATCTTATCTACCATCTCTGTGCCTTCTCTCCTTGTAGGACCTATCATCAGACTGCTGGTTCTTCACATGGTGTCCTCCATCTTCTCTTCTATGTCTACTATCTGGGCTCCTTTTCCTGTGGTCATCTTCATCTCTCCGGTGGCGATTGCTCTTCTCGTAGCCGTCATCTCTATGGCGCCGCTCGGCATCAGATTTATCCCTTCGTCTGTAGCCTTCCTCTTCCTCCCCACTTCTGCTTCTATTAGAGTGCTTGCTATAATCACGATCATCATATCTACCAGAGCTTCTATCACCGGATCTACTGTAACTGTGGTAGTCATCATGTTTCCAACTCCCTTGGTTCCTATCATCTTTCCCATGCCTGCTTCCTTTCTCATCACTGTGCGTTCTCTCATGGCTATTTCTATCACGATCACCACGAGGTGGCAACTCTGATTTTCGATCATCTATTCTTCGATTCTTTCTTCTGTGGCCATTTTCATGATCTCTCTTATCAGAATAATCAGCTTCATCTTCGTCAAAGACTAGATCATAGCTGCAAAATAAAGAGTGGAGTATCACAGTATGGAACAGCATTCAATGTTTTTTGTGAGGGTAGGGACTAGGGACTGACCTTCGACGGTGATTTCCACCACGCTGTGTGTTTTCATCTTTTAGAACATAATTTGGGCCTTTGTTTTTCTGCTCACCATCTTGATCGCAGTCTCTGGCTAGGTGATCAGGGGCGCCACACTTAAAACACCCATCTGCAGTGAGAAACAATGGTTCAATGTAAGACTAAAGATGACAAAACTTTCAATACAAATAAAATGGACAACCGGGTTATGGACAATATAGTTTCAGATCTTTTACCTTTCTTTGCATTTCTTTTGCTTTGTCTGAACTGACCCCACAGCTTCGAAACACTCTGACTAAAATCAACATGGATCCTTCGGTCATCAATCAGACAATTGTCCATCTACAAGCATAACACCGTGTAAATAATACTCTCTTCAGATTATTCATAATGGAACACCACATGAGAACCAATATGGCCATTGTGTTAGATGCAAAACTCGGACTCTCCGCTGGGCAAAAAAGTTCACTAAGCAGTCTTTTAAGCTCTTTGTTTCATTTTCCACTCTTTTTTTTCAGTTCACAGTTCTTGCAGTTTTCATTTTAGTTTTTTTAGTTTCTTTTCCTTTTTTTCTTCTTCTATCAGGTTGCTTTAGCTTTGTTCAGTCTTTTTTTTTCTTGGTTTTTTGCACTGCTTGCATGGTTAACTAAAATCAATGGAACTATAAGGTTGACTCTACCCTATCCTTAAAAAATGTATATAGTCATTGTTGGGCACATCCTAAGTAGGGCAGGACTCTATCATGGAAAAAAATAAGGGATAATTGGTTTCATAGCATTGAAAAATCAATGCATTCGTAAAATACCATCAAAAGACGGCCGTCACGTAAAATACCACTAAAAGAGTGGAATGTTACCGTCAAATAGCATTCCGTCACGGTAGACACCAATGCCGTGAATCCCTCCGTCAAGCCCTCTTCTTTCTCAGTCTAGCAGCTTCTCCGTTCGCATACAGGAGGTATAGCAGCTCCGTGCCCCTTGGTCTGGCAACAGGGTGAGCGCCGTGCCTGTACCCAACGCCGCGTGAGAGCGCTCCGTCGCCGACGCGACCAGGGTGATCGAGGCCTGGGACCTGCCCATCGAAGTGCCACGGCGAAGCAGTGCCAGGTCAACGGGGAAGAGGCAGACGACAGCAGCGGGCACAGCGATGGCAAGGAGGACGAAGACGACCTAGGAGCTCATCGCCTAGCTAGGAGCGCGCAGCCACTCGGCCATTGGGATTTTCCATGAACCGCTGCAGCGATGCCTACCAAGAATATGGACATGTCTGTGCCAGGCATCAGAGGGAGTACTGCCACCGTGCCCGTAGAATGCGCCTCCACCGCCGCCGTACGCATACTAGCATGGCAGCATCTGTGCCGTAGTAGTCAGTAACCGCGTATAGTGATAAATGCCGACATGAACACAAGCACCTTGAACGATTGGTCGCTCATGGTCTGCAAACACATCCTTGCAGAAGAGTAGTAAAAAAGGTAGTGAAAATCACGGAGGCCAGTGCAGCCACCATCACGAGCACCGCCGCTTGCATGTTGATTATTTAGCTGTGTTCGTGCGGGATGAAAAAATAGTGAAAATCACGCTGGCCTGGCCGGGGTCTTCGCGGTGATAAAGCGTTCCTAGGTTCCGCAGTGACGTAGTCCAGGTTCCTTGCCATGTCCACGGCAAGCAGCATAAAGGAACAGCTGATGCCGGCGGCGGCGGTAAGCAGGACGCAGTGGTCAATCACGACGCCGCCGAGTAGCCCGTGGTAGGGTCCCGCCCGATGTCCGGCGCGGCGAGGAGGGGAGGAAGGTTCGATTCAAGATGGTTGCGGCATCGGTGCGCGCTGCGATCTCCCAGGAGGTTCACCGGGAGCTTTGGAGCCGGTGGTGCGCACGTTCAGCAAGGCTTTGCGTGCGGGGGTTGTTCGCTTATACGTGAGGTCCTTCATCCTCGGCGGTGTTGCCTCGCGGGGACAGAGGAGGCGAGGAGCTGCTAGATGGAGAACTCATACAGACGATGGAGGAACCGCTGGATTGGGGAAGAAAGGTGCCTGACGGGGGAATTCATGGCGATAGCAGCAACCGTGACAGAATGCTGTTTGTAGGTAACAGTGTACTCTTTCAGTGGTATTTTACATGACATTTTACGTGACGGACGTCTTTCGATGGTATTTTCCAGATGTCGTGATCTTTCGATGCTATGAAACTAATTTTCCCACAAAATAACATGTAGCAAGGAGTAACCTATAAATTATGCATGAAAAATGCTATAGTACCACTGTAAATACACAGCCACATGGCAATCTGAGATACTGACCTTGAAATATGCACGCTCACAAGCCTCCTTTGTATCGAATTCTGACAGATCAAGATAAATTGTTAGCATGTCAAACTAGGCCACTCAGCTAAGAGCTAAGCATCATGAATCTAGGAGCATTCACAAATACTGTCAGCACATGAACTGAACCTAGCTAGATTGGTGAGAATCTGAGGTGTGGGTGTACACCCCCTACCACCAGGTTCAAGTCCTCTTTGGCTCAAATTTGGGTGTATATTTCTTATTTACAACAACACCTAGTTCCTCCTAGGTTAGTTGAGTTTTTTAAGTTATTATCATTGTCAGCACATAAATGGCTCCAGACTGTACCAAATGAAACTTTGAGGAAATACTGGGAGGTTTTCTACTTTTCAATAAAGTGCAAATCTTAGAATATGTTATTTAGGAAATAAAAAAGAGAGACAGAAAACAATACTTTAGTAGATGAGCAAGGAATTGTTTCTTTCCCTGTATACTACTCACTCATCTTTCAACCTCGTACAATCAGCAATCCCAGTTGCCCGTTCAAAGGATAACCAACTATCCTAAAGAGGCTAACACATACATGTGTAACACAGCTGACAAAATAGATCACAGTTGCCTCGGCCAGCTACTTAAGCCAATGCAACTGTGCAATGAACAAACTGGAACTAGGTATCTAGCCAAATAGCAAATAGTACTTGTCAGCACAGTAAGAGTTTTCAAAGGACGAAACATACCAATAAAAGCATAGCATAAACTATCTCCAGTCTTGTAGTCACGAATTATTTCAGCACTGCAAGCAAAAGTTAAGAAATTGAAAGATGAGAATAAACAAGTAAATGCACACAATTAGTTATAAGAAAGGCACTCACGATGTCACAGTTCCAAAACGAGAAAAGATTGTGTATAAATCTTCATCCTGCAAAACAATTGAAGTTAATCAGCAAAAGATGTTCAAATTTTCAGGCCTAAAATGATCAGCAATGTAGGCACAGCAGTAGAAAACCAAACACTTGTATGAACAAAAGCTGAAGAAATGTACGAGTACATCTTAAAAACTCCAATGAAGTGGAGAAGTGGAAGGAAGGCAAGCTGCAAGCAATCAGGAACTAACACTAACCTGTGTTACCGGGTTGAGTTTACAAACAAATAAGACATTTTCTGGAGGTTTCATCTCAGCATCTGGAATATCTGCCAACTGCACAAAAAAGGTGTTAACCATTCATAAAAAATGATATAAGTACTAATTAGAAATAAATAAGTTGCCAACTTTCATATGGAACCAGGACTTACACTCTCAAGTATTACTGCATTTGTGTGTGCCTCTTTAGAGCGGATCATCTCCTCAAGTTGTTCAGGGGCCACTGTTTGGTCCAAAGGAACCCAAGTATCCTCTAAACGCTCTTCTGCAACCTGTCAATTTGAAACAAAAAAAGGGAAAAATATGAGGAAATACTCATGTTGGTATGTTGCCAGATTACTATTGGATTCAAGATATGATCTCTTTTATAGGGTTTAAATATGCCCCAACCCAAGTAGCACAAGTTGGTATAGATAGAACACGGGGAAGATTTCAATACTAAATGAAATGAATGCACACTCAATAACTACCATGCCCAAACTTTCAAATGAAATTAAGAGGTACACAGACAATAAAAGGAAATAGGTGAAAAAAACTGCAGTCTGCCTCAACAGTAATTTGGAATCAAAATAAAAACAGGTGCATGGACAAAGAAACAGAATTCTTGACATCTAATGGTTCTTAACGATTGCTAAATTAGGAAAAGAAACCAAAAAGAGAATGAATGAACCATGGCCTGTGATTAAGAATGATGCATCTCGACTCTTCCTCTCTTATTACTGAAATGAACATGATTGGGATACTCAATTACCTCATCACGTGGCTTTCCTGTAGGAGAATTCTCAGGAATAAGTTCAGCAAGCTGAGGAGAATCATCGAAAGGATCATCCAAGACATATGTATGCTTAATTCTGCAAATAATTAAATTGTATAAGGTCAGCAAACAGGAATTAAAATGACAAAGGAGACTAATGCTGGAGAAGTGAAACATTCATTTAATGTTGTAACTAAGGCATTAATCAGTGCTCCACCTTATGTCCTTGAATGGTCTTCCTTTATCATCAACATAAGCTTCATTTATTTTTGTCAGCGTATCAAAACCTTCGGCAACCATCCCAAACACCTATGGTCAACAGAACAAACACAGGAATTGTTCAAATAAAGGGATTCTGTTCATAAGAGAAAAAATATATTGGTTAACAGAATCAAGTACTACTCACAGTGTGTTTACCATCAAGGTAATCCACGTCATCCCGCAAGGTAATGTAGAACTGAAAACATTAAAAAAAAACACATAAATAGAAGGCCAAAACAAGCAACAAAATACTGAAAAATGGAACATCCAATATTATCAATTAAGACGCTGGGGCAGGCATTGCACCTGCGAGGCATTGCAGTTTTCACCAGCACTGGCCATAGCAACAGTTCCAGTTTTTGAATGCCTTAACTCAGGGCGGATCTCATCATCAAAAAATCGAGCTTGATCACCATACAGAAATCTGAGGAAATAAGATATAGTTTTCAGACATACATTTAACAATATGTAATAATAAGATACCTCAATAATAATAACTGTATACATATGAAAACGAGCAAACATCTAAGAAAGGCTCTATCAAAGCTATACGTGTATTGTATCCATTGAAGACACTAGTTATATCTAGATGCAGGATACCGCATTATATGGTTCAGAGATGAAACTTTGGAGACATTTCAAATGTTCAAATCAAAAGAATCACTTACTTGTATACAGAATCACCACCGGTGCCAGTTCCAGTTGAATCGCCAGTTTGCGCCAAGAAATCCTTCTCCACCTTGTGGAACAGACACCCATTGTAGTACTTCATTCTGGTCGGTCAAAGAAGAGAAACAGAGAATAAGTAACCTAAATGATAATCTCAAATTCATGAGATGGTATTTTCCATTATTAAGTGATAACAAAAGAGCAGCCAGGCATAATCTTCGATTCTTCAAGCACTTCACCAATGGTGAAAATTCAAGATTCTGTGGAAGAAATTGAGTGCAGGAACCACAGTAGAAGCTAAATCCAGTTCCCATAATGCCATAAAAATTGATAAGAAGAAACCTAAGAAACAGAACACAATCCTTTGATGTCGACTACGGTCATCGCTGTGGCTCTATCATCTCTATAAAGGTCCAGTACTAAGCCTGCAACGCAATAATTTCGAAATTTCTGGTAGCATACCTACGAGCCTAGAAGTCAGTAAGCAGCTAAATACATTTGGAATTAGGAATCCCACGAAACTAGATGTAAATTATTGCGAATAGATGCAGGAACACCACTAGCGACTAGCTTCACCAACTTATACCTATTGCAGTTGCAACCCACAAATTACAATCAAGCCAATAGTGGCCCTACAACGCCGAATTGGACAACTGAACAGCTTGATACAGGACAGTACATAAATCATCAACCGTGCAGTGTTGTCGGAAACTACAGACGAACCCGAGAGATCGAACAAGCCCTAGACGCGGGACGGGATGCTTACTTGCAGAGCTTGAGGAAGTTCTTGGTGGTGAGCGGGCACCGGTCGGTGTGGAGATCCACCTCGATGTCGCCCACGCTGGTGACGATGAGCACCGACATCTCCTGAACTTATCCGCCTCTGCCCTCGGCTATCGAACGGCGGCGAAACAGTGCTTGGGGGAGAACGAGGCTAGCGCGAGCGCCGGATGCTTCTGTGGTTTCGTCAAAGACTCAAACCAGGCTGCAGCCGTACAAGGTGGCGCGTTGGTCCTGCCCTAGCCGGTATGTAGGAGGCAACCCCACGCGGACCGGCGGACGGGAAGGGAGCGAGTACAGGGCGGCGACCGGCGAGTGCGTGCAAGCCGTCGAAGAGAAGAAGGGCGGCGCGGAGCGGGCCACTAGGGCCGCGGCCAGACGGGCTCCCGCGCTCTTGGACCGACTGGAAGGCCCAAACCAAAAGCCTTGTTAGGCTCCACCAGCTTCGTGATGTTCTGGGCTGAGAGCTAAACGTTCGGTAGAGTTTCAGATTCTTGTATATTTTAGATTCTTTCGAGAAACATTTCTTCGTGATGTTCTGGGCTGAGAGCTAAATGTTCGGTAGAGTTTCAGATTCTTGTATATTTCAGATTCCTTCGAGAAACGTTTTAGATCAGAATCACTTTGTAAGATCGTTTGGCTGGTAGTTTGGACTCTGATTCACAAAACAAATATTTTCCATAAAAAATCATATAAATCAAAATATTTTATAAAAAAAAATCAAAACTTTTTTGTGGGCGAAGAGTAATTAAGTACAATTTATTTTAACTTGTTCCACTTAAAAAGAACAACGGGAAAAATTGGCCATTAGTGCAAAGGAGAGGCCAGAAATGAATCGGAGGAAACTACTCCTAGGCCCTTTCGCGTGGACAGTATAAAAAACAAGAACCAGGTTTCTGGATCCAAACGCTACCACTAATCTCCGTTTGGCTCAGATTCAGCAGAATCCGAACGGTTCCGGCAAGCCAAACGGGCCCTAAGCGATGGTGTGATGTTCTGAATGAATCCGCAGGTGCGTAGAGGGCTTGACCCAGCTGAGATACATAGCATTGCCTTGTCACCAGAACTGCAGTGGTTGGCGGTGTGCAACGACAAAGGAACCCTGCATGTTTTCAGCTTGAGAGTTATTAGAGTTTTTTTGAACGGAACTTGAGGGGTTTGCACCCCTACAGTGATTTTGACTGTGTTCGGCTGGCTGGCTGGCTGGTTGCCGGCTGGCCAGCCACCTCACAAAAACACTATTTATGTCCTGTCAGAACAGTATTTTCCTCTCACAACAATCAGCCGGAACAGTATTTTTCAGTCCTGCCGAACATGGCCTTTAATAGCAAAATCTTAAAAAGAGGTTCAGTACAAGCAGGGGAGAAAGAAGCTAAAAAGATACAAAAAAGCAGAGTAGAGTAGAGCAGCAGAGGGAGGAGTTGAGAGTTATTAGAGTTAGGGAAAAATATGCAGCTGGTCACAAGCAATCTGCTGATCAAGCAGCACCTTGTGTCGTAAAAACAAACACTGCATCCAATGCAAGATCATCCTTGTCTTTCATGAAAGGTAACCAAAAGAAATCCTTTTCCATTTATTTTCCTTTTTTGTTTGTGATGCTTGGTTTCCTTGCTCTTTTCAAATCCGTGCATTAGGCCTCTGTAGCCGTGTGGGGGCGCGGGGCCGAGGGAGAGGAGAGCGCTAGGCCGCTAGCCCAGTTCCTTGCACGTGACTACGTGAGGGGCGGGGAGGGTGGGGCGGCGTTGTCTGCAGGAGCACGCAACATCATAGTGTTTGTTTTTCCTACCACGTAACAGTACCATTTTACATTGAACAGGGCAAGTATTACATGGGAAAAGGCTGAAGAGTAGAAGAAGGAGCATTGTTATATAGCTCTTGATTATAAGGCAGAGTTGCAGATATTTAAAGTAAGAAACTTGTATAGATTTTTCTGTTCTTATATAAAGCTTGGAAATTGTGGGTGATTTGGTGGAACCAATTTTGTCTTTAACGATTTGGTGTCTGCAATTCATTGCCCTGTTCGCTTGGCTGATAAGTCATGGCTGAAAGTACCGTTGGCTGATTTGTTGTGAGAGAAAACACTATTTGTTGGCTGAAAAAGTACGGCTTATAAGCCAAGTGAACATGACGCATTCTGGTGGATCATGACTATAGGCCATAGGCCATAGACAGGTGTCTGTAATCTGGTTTCCAGTGAGGAAACTACTTTTGGGTCGAGTAGTTTTGTGCCGAACTATGATGTTTTCTTGTAGTTGTGCCCAGGGAGGTAAATTGTTTTGGGAGCGCTTGCATTTTGGATGAGAAACGGTAAGTGGACATTGTGCCAAATTACTCATGTTCGATCGATGTTGTGTTTGTGTGCATATATATCGGATGGCAATTCTAAGCTACAACTTTGTTTGGAGAAGCATGAATCTTCAGTGAATGCTGTGGAAGATGAGAATTCAGATTCTTTGATTACCCAGGCTATTTCGGACTTCGTGCTTCCAGCCGGGTTTCCAGGTGATTGCCGGTCTGGGCTTCAAATGAACGGCAGGTTTGGTTCAGGGAATTCTCGATCGAACTCATCGTATTCAAATCAATAATCTGTGATTCACGTGCTAACATGATGTGTCCATGCTAAGATCGTTTTTGACTTTAGCAAATGATCGAATTATTATGTAGTCATTAACCGTGGAGATGGATGAGCCTACTCTGGTTTGAATGCTGCGTTTGGCCTGTCGAAAGTGACTGTGTAATGCGAGGCTTGCTAAGAGTAGCTTTCCATCTCCTTTGAAATACAAGCGCATGCATTGCTTCACAAATAGCTTTGAGTGTAAGATTTGGTTGGTTGGTCCTACCAGTGTTGCTTAAAAACATGATTATAAGCATTTTAGAAAGTGATATTCAATTTTAAGTGTCTAATTATTAGATTTGACGAGGGCATATTTATTCTTGATGTTTTTCCTATATACCTGCTATATTTTGCTAAATTGTATGTGATAGAAAGTGATTGGGGAATACTCAATACATTACTGTGATTGATTGTCATACATATATATAGGCTTGTGGACAGGCTCACTTGCCATATTACATTCCAACACTCTCCCGTAGTCTAAACTGGGAGCACCGCGAACATTGAGACTGGACCTAAACTCCGTGAAGACAGACGTCGGCAGACCTTTGGTGAAGATATCGGCATACTGGGACGTAGTGGGAACGTGCAGGACGCGGACTTCACCGAGGGCGACTCGCTCTCTGACGAAGTGCAAATCGATCTCAATATATTTGGTTCGCTGATGCTGAACCGGGTTGGTGGAGAGGTAAACGACGCTGACATTATCACAGTAGACCACTGTAGCGCGACGGAGAGGGCAGCGAAGCTCTGTCAGGAGCTGGCGCAACCAGCAGGCTTCGGCGACACCGTTCGCAACAGCTCGATATTCCGCCTCTGCACTGGACCGTGACACTGTAGGCTGACGCTTAGACGACCAAGAGATGAGATTGTCGCCGAGAAACACCGCATAACCTGAGGTGGATTTGCGTGTGTCGGGACAACCTGCCCAATCTGCATCGGTGTAGACAGTAAGATCAGCTGGAGAGGTCCGGTGTAAGTGCAATCCAAGATCCAGGGTACCCTGAAGGTACCGGAGAATGCGCTTCAGAGCACTGAGGTGGGGCTCCCGGGGATCATGCATATATAAGCAGATCTGCTGAACAGCATATGCAATGTCCGGCCTGGTGAAGGTGAGGTACTGAAGAGCCCCAGCAAGACTGCGGTACTGACTGGGATCAGAGACAGAGACACCATCAGCAGGAAGCTTGGAGTGAGTGTCCACAGGAGTGCTGCTCGGCTTGCAGTGACTCATACCAGCTCGCTCCAGAATATCCAGCATTTACTGCCGCTGAGAGAGAAATAAGCTATTACCTCGGCGCTGAACGCTGACACCCAGAAAGTGGTGAAGGGGCCCCATGTCGGTCATCGAGAAAGCCTGACGAAGTGCTGCGATGATCCGGTGAAGGAGGCTCGGAGAAGATGCAGTCAACACAATATCATCAACATACAGTAAGAGAAAAGCCATATCAGCGCCTCTGCAGTAGATGAACAACGACGTGTCGGATTTGGCCTCAACAAACCCAAGTGAGGTGATGTGGGAGGCGAAGCGACTGTGCCAGGTGCGAGGAGCTTGCTTCAATCCATAGAGTGACTTATTCAGGTGGCAGACATGGTTGGGCTTGGAGGAATCAACGAACCCAGTCAGCTGGATGCAGTAGACAGTCTCACGCAGGGTGCCATGGAGAAATGCATTCTTCACATCGAGCTGGTGAATCGGCCAGGAGCGAGACAGTGCCAGAGTGAGGACAACCCTGATGGTAGCTGGTTTGACAACAGGACTGAAAGTCTCATCATAATCAATGCCCGGTCGCTAAGTGAAACCACGAAGCACCCACCGTGCTTTATAGCGGTCAACAGAACCATCAGACTTGAACTTATGACGAAAAACCCACTTGCCAGTGACGAGGTTGACGCCAGGGGGGCGAGGCACCAACGTCCAGGTGTCGTTGCTCTGGAGAGCGTCGAACTCGGCCTACATAGCGAGGCGCCATGCTGGGTCCGAGAGAGCAGTACGGACGGACGACGGCACTGGAGAGGTAGCGGAGACCGTCGTGTGGAGGTTGAGGCGATCCATAGGTTGCCGAAAACCGTCCTTGCCACGGGTGCGCATGCTATGCGCATTGGTGACGGGGACGATTGCCTCTGGAGCCGTCGTGGTGGTGCGGCCGGTGGTCCGTCCGGCGCCGCTGGCAGCAACCTGAGACACCGACCGAGTCCGCAGGGGCAGCAGCACCGTCAGGACCAGTGGACAGTGAGCCGCCGTCGTGGCCGCCGTGGCCAGCCTGACTGCCGGTGTGGCCGGCTGCGTGGCTGCTGTGGCCAGTGTGGCCGCTGGGGCCGGCTGCGCCACTGCCATGGCCGGCAGGGCCGGCTGCGCCACTCCCGTGGCCGGCTGCGCCACTCCCGTGGCCGGCGGGGTGACCAAGGGCCCCGGGGGCAGCGTCCATGCCATCGGGAAGACGAGTACCTGCAGTCACAGCTCTTGGCCAAGTTGGCGAAGAGGAATCAACAGCATCATCCAGAAAGTCAAGTGTGTGAGGGTCCTGAGGGGTGGATGACATCTCGGAGAACGGAAACAATGTCTCATCAAACACGACGTGACGAGAGACAATGATCCGATTGGAGTGGAGGTCGAGACATCGATACCCTTTGTGATCAGATGAGTACCCTAGGAAGACACACAAGGTGGAGCGAGGCGATAATTTGTGGGGAGCTGTGGACGTGAGGTTAGGATAGCAGGCACACCCAAAGACTCGAAGGTGAGCATAGGAGGGCTGTGTGCCGTGGAGAGCGAAAAAGGGGGTGTGGCCGTCTAGTGTTTTAGTTGGGTGACGATTAAGGAGATAAGTGGCGGTGTGAAGTGAGTCAGCCCAATAAACAGGAGGAAGACTGGCCTGGAACAGAAGGGACCGCACGATGTTGTTCACAGTGCGAAGAGTGCGTTCAGCACGTCCGTTCTGTTGGGAGGTGTATGGGCACGACATCCGAAAGACGACTCCATGGGTGAGGAAGAACGTGCGGGCCAAGGAGTGGTCAAACTCGCGGCCGTTGTCGCACTGAACTGCCTTGATGGTGGAGTCGAACTGCGTGCGAACATATGAAAAGAAGTTAGAAATGATGCCAAAAGTTTCAGATTTGAGGCGTAATGGAAACGTCCAGGTGTAATGAGTGCAATCATCAAGAATGACTAAATAATATTTATAGCCAGACACACTAACAACTGGAGACGTCCAAAGATCACAATGTATTAAATCGAAAGGATGAATAGCACATGAGTTTGACACACTAAATGGTAGGCGCACGTGGCGACCTAGCTGACAGGCATGACAAACATGATCGGTGTTGTGCTTATTACAGGAAATAACATTGGAACTAATAAGCTGGGATAAAGCCGCGTGTCCGAGATGACCGAGACGACGGTGCCAGAGGGAGGTGGACGACGTGGTAGTGGTGAGGGCAGCAGTGGTGCTGGATGGTGCCGGGAAGAATGGGTAGAGGTCACCCGTGCTATTGCACCTGGCGATCACGCTCCGTGTCTGAAGGTCCTTCACAGAGAGGCCAAATGGGTCAAACTCAATGGAACAATTATTATCAGTAGTGAAACGACGTACGGAAATCAAATTCTTAATAATGTTAGGCGATACTAAAACATTAGAAAGAACAAGAGGACGTCGTGTGGTGGGAAAAGAGTGTGACCCAATAGAAGTAACAGGAAGCGAAGCTCCGTTACCAATAATGATAGATGAAGGACTGGATGACAATGGAGGATGAAGGCTAGAAAGTATACCGGCGTTGTTGACCATATGAGCTCCGGCACCGGAGTCAGCATACCATTCGCCCGACGGAGGAGGTGTCAGCGTCATGGTGTTGAAGTTGCTGACGAGGGCGGACGGATCCCAGGACATGCCCTGCATGGGCGTCCAGGGCTGCTGCTGCTGCTGCTGTGGTGGCGGCGGTCCTCCGTAGCCGAACCCTGGAGGAGGCCCAAGGGTGTACGGCTGCTGCACGTACTGCTGCTAGGCGGTGAAGGCGGCCGGCGGAGTTCGAAATGGTGTCCCGGAGGCGTTCGGCGGGCACGGCCAGAACTGAACGTGGCCCGCCCACGGATTGTAGTACGGCGCCTGGTGTTGCGGAGCGGTGGTGTTGCCGGTCGGCTGCTGCTACTGCTGCTGGTTGCGGCCGCGTCCACCACGGCGGCGGCCGGTCCGCTGCTGGGCGGCACTGCCGCCCTGCCCCTGGCCATAGTAGCCTCCCTGGCCGAAGGCATGCCTGCCCTGGCCGTGACCCGCCTGGTTGCCCTGGCCGTGTCCGCCGTGAGGACGTCCGGCAAGAGGGCGTGGAGCGGCGACGAGGGCGGTCGACGAGGAGGAGGCCGGTGGATCGGAGGCCCCGGCAGCCTCGCCGGCGGCGATGTCATCGATGTCGATCTCCTCGAGCAGAAGAAGCGTGCGAGACTCCTCGAAGGTGGGGAAGGGCTGCCGCATCTTGAGGTTGGAGACCATGGGTCGGAACTTGCCGTTGAGGCCGCGGAGGAGGGTGAGGACCAGGGTCCGATCCCCGATCGGATCGCCGAAGTCACTGAGGGTCGCCGCCATCGTCTCGAGGCGTCGGCAGAAGTCGGTGATCGAGGACGACCCTTGTTTCGCCGTGCGAAACTCCGCCGAGAGCAGCAGGGCGCGCGATTCGCGCTGGCCGAGAAACTCGTTCTCGAGGTAGAGCCACACGCCGCGCGCGTTCGGCTTGCGGTTCATCGTTGACTGCTGGAGGTCGGCGTGGATCGTGCAGTAGATCCAGGTGAGCACCGTGCAGTCCATCTGCACCCACGCAGGGCGATCGGCGTTGACGACGTCGGAGAGGACGTGGTCGGTGAGGGCGTACTTGCCCAGGACGGTGAGGAACATGGCGCGCCACCGGTTGTAGTTGTCGGCGGCGCGATCCAAAACCAAGGGCACGAGGACCTTGATGTTGAGGACGGCGATGACGGCGGTGTGGACGGCGGCGTACTTGGCTTCGTACACGTCGAGGGCCACGGCACGATCGGCCTCCGCCTGGCGGAGGCGGGCCTCCTCGGCGTTGCGTTCGCGCTGCTCGCACGCCTCGCGGGCCTGGCGCTCGGCGTCGGTTTCGGCCATCGGATCACGCGATCCCGAGGGCAGCCGGGCGAAGGAAGCAGCGATGTAGATGTACGTGACTGGATGCTGATCACGTGGTGTAGACGTACGTGACCTGATCTGGCCTGGCGTCCGATCCTTCACGGCCGCCGCGGTACGTCGCGATGGAGGAGTCTGCGATGCCGCGGTCTCGCCCGTCGCGAAGTAGAGGACGTCGGGCGTCGCGGTACCAGGCGAAGTCGCAGTATCCGGCGAAGTCGCGGACGTCGCGATCAGGCAGGTGAACCAGACGAAGTCGCGGACGTCACTCGCGGATGGACGTCGCGATGAGGGGCGCGTCGCGCAGGCGCCGTGGGCGCGCGCGGTCGCGATATGTCGCTGGCGATCGAGATCGTAGCGGCGGCGGCGCGGCGCTCGTGAAGAGCAGGCGCTAATTGCGGAAGCGAGAGGAACGGGGATCGTTACCGTCTCGTGATACCATGATAGAAAGTGATTGGGGAATACTCAATACATTACTGTGATTGATTATCATACATATATATAGGCTTGTGGACAGGCCCACTTACCGTATTACATTCCAACAGTATGCACTCTAAGGCTTCGATATTGTTACTGTGGATTGATGCACCTTTTTCACTTAGAATTGACGAGCGAGGACATATCATGATTCACATTTTACCGGTGCCTTGATCCGGCCTGCTGTTGCCGGCAGCCCGGCACACAATGCTCGGAGAGCAAGACGTAGAACCGCATTCGGCGGCAGCGCAGGCCGGTTATTAGGTCCTGACGGCTGCATGGCAGCATGGGGCACGCGGGGAACGCCATTGCCAATGGATCACCCCTCGCGTGTCTGGCACCAGTTTTGCTGCTCTCATTCACAGCTGCAGCAGCTGCTAGCTAGAGAGCAAAATACTGTACAAAAAGCAAAATAAGCCGCTGCAGCGCTGAAGAAAAGACCAGAGCTGCTTCAGACGTGGGAAAGAAGTGCATGTGCGGATGTATATAGTCTAGATGAGACTTATCGCCTTGTGGGTTGTCAGCCTAGAGTGGGATAATCGAACTGTTTTATGTGTATTTATAAGTATATGCACTTGCTATACACGTAAGATGGTTTCCAGGAATCTGGCTCCGCCCATGGGTTTGATGCCAGCGAGGATTGGGCAGCCAGGCAGGCACCGCCGCAGTCCGCACTCCGCAGAGCAGGCAGATCGCCCATCGTCGTCGTCAAGCTCCGGCCATGTCGTTGTTTTCTCCAACTCCTCCAGCGGTGCAGGTGACTGTTCTTCAATACGAACATAACCTTCTACTGGTAGTTGATTTGAATATCCTCGAGGCATCCATGCCCTTGATCGAATGCACGGTAATAGTCTTTTGTGAAATTTGTAAGAGTACGGACCATGCTATGTGCAGGTGCCCAATTCTCAAGCAGCTGAAACCAATGGCACAGTTGGTTGGACAAGCTGTTGATGCACTTGCCGGTTTTCATATTCCGCATGGACCAATCCAACCGACAAAGAAAGATTCTAGAATGGCTCTAGTCTCGACTTCAGGCAAGAACTTGACAGAGGAGGATGTTGCTATGTTTTTGCGGGTACTGGTTTCTGACACTTTTGCATGGGAAGTGAAACGGCATAATGGCTCTGAGTTTAAGGTTCTCTTTCCTACAAAAGGGGATCTTACAAAGATAACAAGATTCAATGCCGAGATGAAGGAAGGGGTGACTCAAATTTCAAGAATTCAAGGAGGATGAGGAATATTTTGGACATGCTCTACCAGTGGTATGGATGCGAGTCAAGAACCTGCCAACAATCCTAAGGGAGTACGTCATTTTCTGAGCGCTTGGAATTTTTTTTGGTGTCACTCAGGATGTGGATGTGGATATGGTCACTATCAGAGCAAGCAGTTTTGGAAGGTTTGCAGTGGCAGTGCTAGAACTTGAAGCAATTCCGACCAAGCTAGATGTCATCATTGATAATAGATACTTTCAATTGATTTTTGAGGTTGAACCTTTTTTGCCAAATATTGGGTTGCGGAGCATTTGGAACGCTCGGAATGATGGCAGTGAAGATCATGGCAATGGTGCAGCGAAGGACACTGAGACGAGGGAGGCACAAAACAATGGGGACAAGAATATATCAGATGCAAGTGCTGGAAATGCAGAGAGGAATATCATGACCTCATGACTGGAAACGAATTTAAGGTTCCAGAGGCACAGATGGACATAGGTTTTTCAGAGGATGACTTGCTAGGCGCGCGAGGAGAATGAGCTCAACAAGGCAGCATGTGATTTTGTAGGAATTAAAAAGGGAGATTCGGTGAATGTGAGGAATGCAGCATCACTTGCACCTTCTGGCTCTTTTGGGTCATTGTCGGCTCCAGCACGCTTGCTGCAGCGGTCGCCACAGCTTGGCCGGTCGGGCGGCAAGCCGCCGGGTTCGGCCATGGTGGCTCAGCCGAAGACCACGGTGGAGGAGAACTTGGCAATGGTTGGCTCCACGGATCAGACGCTGCAGATTACAGAGAAGGGGCTGGCGGCACATCAAAAGAAGCCGACCATGGTTACTGTGGCCGCAGCTTGTGATTCACAGCAAAATGCATCTTCCAAGCTGCCGTCTATAATGAACGGTGAGGAACAATTGGAGGCTTCAGTGGGGCAGTTCGATGAGACTGCAGAAGGAGTGGTTGTTCACAGTGAACAACACCTTGGTGCCCTTCTCGATGCCATGTTAGGAGCCGGAGTGTCAGCTGATGGGGGATTAGATAAAGAGATGGGGAGTGTCATGAAAATGGCGGTGCTTTTAGAGGGAGAACTTACATCAGTGCGGCGCAGCAAACAGAATACGGACGTGGCTGACGTACACTCTCTTGAGAAGGTAGAGAAAAGAGTTGTTGTCAAGAACCTCGAGGTCACCCAATGTACATTTATAAATTGAGTTTGTTCTTTCTCTAATAATCGTATTGAGGAAAACTTAGGGAGAGTGGGCATTACTTTGGGTGACAAAGAAAATTTAGTGCTTAGTTCTGTTGCTTTAATTAAAGATGTTGAGAAAGAGAGAGTGAAACCTTCTAGTTATTTCAACAAACTTGAGGTCGAGCATGACTTTGACAATGAAATTGATTTTGAGGAGGATGAGATCGATCCTGACACCTCCACTATCAGTCAACTTTGTGGCGACTTAACGGAGGAGGTGATGGACGATAATAATGTGGACCTTGGTGGAGTACTCGTAGATGTACCTGTCAAGGTGGCAAAGAGTAAAAAGAAAAAGAAACTCCTCGGTAAAAATACAGTTGCAAGGAAAAATATATTGTTCTAATGAAAGAGGTTTTTTGGAATTGCAGAGTGTCGATGTTTGACCACCGATAGCCTGCCACGGGGTCCCCGGGCAGTATGTTCGGGCTTCAGCGTATGCGAAACTCGATGGTTAACGCAAGAGACAGTCGATTTATCCTGGTTCGGACCCTCAATCTTTGATCGAGTAATAGCCCTACGTCCAGTTCGGCGTTAGCCTTTGCGTTGGATTGATCATAAAGTGTTGTGCTGTACAATTGTTGTTCTGAACTCACCTCCGATCTAGGATCCTTGCCCTCCTTTATATAGTCCAGGAGGCAAGAGTCCTAGTCGGTTTACAATGTAGAAGTCCTATTAGGATTACAGGGTAGCACTACTACTAGGATTACATGGGAGGAATCCTAGTCAAACTAGATCTTCTCTTTTCCTTGCGGGGTATCGCATGGGTTCCGCACCGACAAGCCCCCGAGCACTTCATGGTTGAGTTCTGGAAGCCTCGTCTTGTTCCTTCAAGTCTCGTCGAGCAGGAACAAGCGTCGTCCGAGTGCTTTCTTGAGCGAAACTGTGTAGCGTTTCGTGAGATCTTTGCGTGGTGTGTACCTTTTTGAAGAAAAAAGTACTCCCATTTGGATATAGCCTCCGAGCCTCTTGCTGTTTGGCACAAGGAGCTTGAGGGTCTTTTCTTGAAATCGTCCTGATTCTTCGTCGAAAGGCTCCCGAGCATATACCCGGGTTCTTTGTCGAAAAGAGCTCGGATATAGTTATGTCTGGGTTCTTTTTATCGTGTGGTCTTGAAGTCGTCTGTCTTGAAGAAGTCTTTTGAGTGACGTGTGCTCTTTCGAAGAAAAAGTGCACTCACTGAGTGTAGCCCCCGAGCCTCTTGCTATTTGGAACAAGGAGCTAGAGGGTCTTAAATCTTATGTTGTTTGAAAACTGCTGTCTTGAAGTTTTAGCCCCCGAGCATCAGCTTGCGAGTACTTGGACATGAGCTATCGAGTAGTTGGTCACCGTAACCAAAGTAGTCGGAAACTGTGACGAGTAGTTTTTGTGGCGTCCGCCCCTGAGCTTATGCGCCAGGTGAGCCAGAGGAACCACGTCGAGTACTTATTGGCACTTAGCCCCCAAGCTTGGAAGCTAGCAGAGCCATTGGAGATGTTTCGAGTAGTAATTGGTGCTTAGCCCCCGATTTCGGGAACTAGTCTGTGCCTTTGGAAGTATGCTTAGCGTCCTGGAGCGTCGTCGCCGAATCTTGTTCTGAAAGAAAAGATGCATACATTATGTAGCATATTTGTAGAATATTGAAACTACTGAAATTTATACAGTGATCAATATAAACATTTTGTGTCATGCTCTTAGTTCGGCCATATCTCTCCTGAGTAGTTAGCCTGTTACGTTTAGGCTCTCAGTCCCCGTTTAGCCGCAGCCATTGCGTGTGTGAGATCTTTGTCTCGTATACGCGTACGGGCACTGCCATTTGCACAGCTAAGAGCTTTGTCTCGCGTATGTGTGCTGGCACTTAGGCGTAACAGGTGCACCAGAGGCTTTCACGAATTAAGGCGTGTTCAACTCAAGGAGATTATCAATGGCTAAGAGAAGACAAAAGTGAGTAGTCGACGAGAGCGCAATTGCGCGCAAGAGTTTGCTGCCCTCCGGCAGAGTAGTCAGCGAAGTGTAGCTCTGCGTGCGGAGAACAAGCTGGAAAATTAATTAGAAAAGTAACTTAGCTTATTCGTGGACGATTGTCGACGAAGCCGTGGCGGTCGTCGATGAAGCTGACTAGTTGGAGTGGATTCCGACTAGTTGCCGATGGTGTCAAGCCTGCCCCCGGCTAGTTTTCTAGTCGAGATGAGTAGTCGAGGTCGTTATCGGCGGGCTTCACGGCGTAGTCGAAGTAGTCCGTCTTCGACTAGTATTTTAGTTGAGACGAGTAGTCGTCGGCAAGTCCGTGTCATAGTCGAAGAAGTCGTCAGTGAGCCGCTCGTAGCCGTTGGCGAGCCCGCGATGTGATCGAAGAAGTCGTTGGCGAGCCGCCCGTCGAAGTAGTCGTTGACGAGATAGTTTGCGGCCGGATGTCGATGCTGCCGATTTGATGCAAATTTCTGGTAGAGCAGCCTTTAGTTGCTTGATTGCTTGGACATGCTGTGGCAGTGTAGCTCGTGGCTTTGATCCCGTAGGCTTGGATGATTCGTAACCTTCTGGTGCCTTTTTGAAGTGTACGTAGTCAAATTTCATTAATTTGACCTGCAGCGGTGGGGAACAGCTGGTTGCCATGGTCTTGATGGCTCCCTTTTGGATTGCGGCAACACACTTTCTGACAGATACAACAGGCCAGCTGACACCACCGCCTTGATCTTGAGTTGTTCTCCGCTTTGGACTGCTGAGCTACTGTCCGCTTGCGACACGCTTTTCAGCGCTTGGCCTCGAGCAAAAAGCGGACTGCCTCAATAGATGCCTTTGAACTCGACGGACAAGCGAGCGCGGAAGACCGTGACTTGAACTCGACGCAGACGCGCGCTGATCCGCCGATCGATCTCGTACGGAGCATCATTACACTGGATTCAACTTGTACAAGGACCCGTGACTTCTCTCGTTGAGTAGATCGATCTTGTATTTTGGAGAACCTTGCCGAGCCGGCGAGTTGTGCGGCACATAACTGCAACCATGCCGTGCCAAGTAGATTGATCTTGGTGACGAGGTTCGTCGAGCTCTTGGATGCAAATACGCCGAAAGCCCCTACCTGGCGCACCAGCTGTCGATATTTGACCATCGATAGCCTACCACGGAGGTCCTCGGGGCAGTATGTTCGGGCTTCAGCGTATGCGGAACTCGACGGTTAACGCAAGAGACAGTCGATTTATCCTGGTTCGGACCATCGATCTTTGATCGAGTAATAGCCTTATGTCCAGTTCGGCATTAGCCTTTGCGTTGGATTGATCGTAAAGTGTTGTGTTGTACAATTGTTGTTCTGAACTCACCTCCGATCTAGGATCCTTGCCCTCCTTTATATAGTCCAAGAGGCAAGAGTCCTAGTCGGTTTACAATGTAGAAGTCCTATTAGGATTACAGGGTAGCACTACTACTAGGATTACATGGGAGGAATCCTAATCAAACTAGATCTTCTCTTTTCCTTGCGGGGTATCCCATGGGTCCCACACCGACACAGAGGTCTGCGTGAGACCTAGCCAAACATACGTTCTTACATGATGTAGCCAAGGACAATAAACTTATTTCATAGCACTATCAGAAACCAACAAAAATAGCTTCTCGACTCAGTGTCTGGAAATTTCTATGTGGGGGCTGATTTTGTCTGGCATTGGTGGTGTCCTCGGGGTATGTCTAGAGGGATGCTAATGGGGATAAATCAAGGATGTTTTGAACTGGAAAATATTGTGGATGGTGATTACCATATTAAGTTTATCATAAAAAATAGAGTAGATGGTTTTCGATGGGCCCTTCTGTCTGTATATGGCACAGGACAAGAGGAGCACAAAGAACACTTTCTATCAAAGTTAGTACGAGCGTGTACTAGCTGTGGGGATCTACCTTTCTTAGTTGGGGGCGATTTCAATATAATTAGGAACCCGTCGGAAAAGAACAACTCAAGATATAATAATAAGTGACCACTGTTATTTAATGCTATTATTGAAACATTCAACTTAAGAGAGCTAGAGATGACGGGTAGAAATTACACATGGGCTAATTATGCAGAGGTTCCAACATATGAAAAGTTGAACCATATTTTGGTACCAACAGATTGGGAACATAAATTTCCACTAGCTTCTGTTCAAGCTCTTACACGAGAAATCTCAGATCACACACCGCCATTGCTAGATGGAGGGGAACCTTCTCACAAAAGCAACACTAGGAATTTTAAATTCGAGCTAGGGTGACTAACAAGGGATGGTTTCTTTTGAGTTGGTGAAAGAGGTTTGGGAATCTAAGAATAGGGGTCGGTCACCAATGGAACGGTGGCAAAATAAAATTAGGAGACTGCGACGTTTCCTTAGAGGTTGGGCTAGGAATTTAGTCTCACAAAACAAGAATAAAAAATCCAATCTATTGACTGAGATAGATATCTTGGTCAGAAAGGCAGAGACGAGTTTGCTGTCACCACAAGAGGAGCTTAGACGTCATCTCAAAGGGCAATTAACTAAGTTGCTGAGAGAAGAGGAGATTTACTAGCTCCAACGATCAAAATCAACAAAGTTATTGTAAGGGGATGATAATACTAAGTATTTTCATATGGTGGCAAATGGGAGACACAGGAAAACAAAAATTGTTCAGCTACAACAGGAAGAAGGGATTATTGTTGGGGATGCAAACTTAAAGATTATATAACCGAGTACTATAAAGGGTTGTTTCGATCGCATATGCAGATTTCTTTCTCAATGGACGAGACTTTGAGGCATGACATATTGGAGGAGGAGGATGCGGCATTGACGGCTCCATTCAGCGAGGAAGAGGTTAAAATGGTTGTCTTCGATATGGAACATAACAAGGCACCTAGTCCGGATGGTTTCCTAGCGGAATTTTACCAATTCTTTTGGAAGATTGTGAAGCTGGACTTGATGAGCCTTTGTTCGAATTCCATGCTAGGAGACTGCCTATTCATAGCTTGAATTTTGGGATAAATACATTATTACCAAAGATTGCTAATGCGGTCCGGATACAACAATACATGCCTATATGTCTTTTAAATATGAGCTTTAAGATTTTTATGAAAGTGCTAAATAATAGAATTTTAAAAGTGACAGATAAGCTTATAGGACCGTCGTAGACGACCTTCATTCCGTGTCGCTATATCATGGAAGGAGTTGTGATCTTAGATGAAACGATTCATGAGCTGCATAGGAAAAGGCTTACGATAAATTAAAATGGCCATTTGTACAACAAGTCCTCGGAATGAAAGGATTCTCACCAACTTGGTGTGAATGGATTTCAAAAGTCATGTCTAGAGGGAGTGTTACAGTAAAGGTCAATGAGAATACATGCCATTATTTTCAAACAAGGAAAGGTGTACGTCAGGGAGATCCGTTATCTCTAATCCTGTTTAATATAGTGGTTGATATGTTGGTTATCCTTATTTCACGAGCTAAAGAGGCTGAACAAATCCATGGGGTTGTTCCACATTTGATAGATGAGGGACTTTCTGTCCTTCAGTACGCGGATGACACTATTATCTTTATGGACAAAGATCTTGAGAGGGCAAAAAAACATAAAGCTCTTGCTTTGTGCTTTTAAACAGTTATCAGGACTCAAGATTAATTTTCATAAAAGTGAAATTTTCTGCTATGGAGCAGCCAAAGCCAATCAAATTAAGTATACACAAATTTTAGGATGGATTGTGGGGTCGTTCCCGTTTAGATACTTGGGAATACCGATGCATCATAAAAAGCTCATGAATAAGGACCGGAAACACGTTGAAGAAAGATTCCAAAAGAGATTGAACTGTTGGAGGAGTAAGATGTTGTCAGTAGGAGGGAGGCTTGTTCTAATTAACTCTGTTTTGAATAGTCTTCCCATATTCATGTTGTCCTTTTTCGAATTACCTGGAGGGGTTTTGAAGAAGTTGAATTGTTTTAGATCTTGGTTTTTCTGGAACAGTGATGAACACAAGAAAAAATATAGATTGACTAAGTGGGAGGTAGTATGTACACCAAAGGACCAGGGAGGGTTAGGAGTCCTAAATTTAGATGTTCATAATAAGTGTCTCCTAAGCAAATGGCTTTTTAAATTGTTAAATGGAGACGCAATTTGGCAACAATTGCTTAGGAATAAATATCTAAGGGACAAAACTTTGACACAGGTTCAATGCATACCCAGGGACTCTCAGTTTTGGGCTGGCCTCATGAAGGTCAAGGGGGGAATTCCTCTCGTTGGGCAAGTTTGATCTAGGTGATAGGTCTTAAGTGCGATTTTGAGAGGATTCGTGGATCAGACTGCACCACTAAAATCGCTCTTTCCTGCACTATATAACATTGTGAGGAAAAAAGTGTGTCCGTAAGATCAGTGATGTCTATGACACTATTAAATGTAGCTTTTCAGGAGATCTCTGGTGGGTGTTAATTTGCAACCATGGCACAATGTGGTGGCTATGGTTGCAGATGTACAACTAATGAACCAGAGAGACCGCTTTGTGTGGGGGCTACATCAGAATGGTTTGTTCTCAGTCAAATCTATGTACAAAGCCTTATTAGGAGCATAAGCTATACCTTATAATACGTCAATCTAGAAACTTAAACTACCTCTCAAAATCAAAGTTTTTATGTGGTATTTATACAAAGGAGTAATCTCAACAAAGGATAATTTAGCACGACGACAGTGGCAAGGCAATAAGAAGTGTTGTTTCTGTTCTTCAGACAAGTCTATACAACATTTACTATTTGACTGTCATTTTGCTAAATTTATATGGGAGAGCTATTCATGTTTCCTTTAATTTAATACCGCCAATTAGTGTACACAATTTGTTTACGGACTAGTTGGAAGGGATAAATAGGAAACTAAAATATCATATTCTTGTTGGGGCAAGTGCCATCTGTTGGGCAATATGGCTAACCCAAAATGATATTGTGTTTGACAAGGTCTTAGCACCATCTTATTTGCAGGTTTTATTCAGGGGGACTTACTGGACCAGGTCCTAGTCAGAAGGAGGAGGATCACCATATGATAAAGATACGATACAATACTATTGAGGCAGTCGCGATGGAGGTGTTTGCAAGAAACGACTGACGATTTACCAATAGGCTTACTTTTTAGTTGTGATTTTTGAAAATGCTTTTTGTACTGACTATGGCTCAAAATTTTGTTTTTGAGATTCCCTGAATTGTTTTACTCTAGTCTAAAATAAGGAACAACCATATGCATTGGTCGATGTAGAGGCTAAGATATTAATATATTCCCTTTTCTAAAAAGACAAAAGGATTACAATCCGAATCTAGTATCACTTCTATTAGACCACTCAAAAGAACCCAACTGCTATTTTTTTTAATTTAAGAGTATCCAATCAACAAAAACATCAACTCTGGCGACAAAACTTGTAGCATAACGCTTGTTGTAATTATTTGTCAGCAATCTCAGCGAAGAAGTGCCCATTGTCCAAGGAGTGGAGCTAAAGATCATATATAGTTCTATTGTAAGCACAACCATCGAAGTCTGATCTGCATGGATATTCTTTGCCTTGTGAAAGCATCTAGGCCCCTAGTTGGGTTTCGGTGATTAATGACAATACAAGATTACTATGACTAACGTGTGTTTTGCAGAGGCAATTAAGTTAGGTCATGGTAATGAAGATTGATTGGGCAATCAAAGTTGTCATGCCCCTACGATGGAAATCGTTTCGGTTTTCAAAGGATGGACGACAAGGTTAAGGATGACTAGTTCTAAGTGTCGATTGGAGTTGGAGTGATACTTATAGTAGTTTAGTACTTTGTTTTTCCTTTGGACGTACTATTAAGGGGGGTATGAACGGGTAGCTTGACCTAGTTGAGTCTAGTGAGTTAGGTGTGGTGCACACTTGTTAAAACTAGCTCTAGGTAGCTCCTATGAATGCCTAAGATCCTTTGGAGCAAACTTCATTCATATATGATCGAGAGTTGGAAGTGAATAGAGGGTCAAATGCTGACCGAACGCTGGCCCCGGTGTGACCGGACGCTGGCCGCAGGGTCCGGTCAGTTCATTTGATCAGTTGTCTGTGTTCGGTGTGACCGGACGCTGAAGAGGTCATGTGACCGGACGCTGAAAGGTAGCGTCCGGTCGACTCCAGTAAGGTTCCAGAGAAGGGAATCTGCGACCGGACGCGTCCGGTCAGTACTGACCGGGCCCTGAGGGTTCAGCGTTCGGTCGAGTCCAGTAAGGTTCTAGTAAGGATTTTATGTGACCGGACACGTCCGGTCAGTGCTGACCGGACCCTACCAGCGTCCGGTCAACACATTTTTACTGGTTCGCGGGTTGAACTGATCAGAGCGTCTGGTCAACATGACCGGAGCGTCCGGTCACCCCGCAGAAGCTCATAATAGTTCGTTTTTTAGGCTACCTTATAAATAGAAGCTCCACTCGTATGTGGAGTTACTTTTGCTCATTCCAACAGCTGAGAAACACATTTGTGAGCGCCAAGAAGAGCAAGGTCCTAGTGAGGTGATTGAGATTTGAGAATCCAAGAGAGTAGCCTCATTAGTGAATCAAGAGTAGCAAAGTGTGCATCCATCTTCTCATTAGGCTTCGCGTGGTCAAGTGAGAGTTCATACTTGTTACTCTTGGTGATTGCCATCACCTAGACGGCTTTGGTGGTGGTTGGGAGCTTGGTGATCACCCGGCGGAGCTTGGGGGTGACCCAACTCAAGGTGTGAGCGGCTTTGGGTGATTCGCCACGACGGAGTGTCGAAGAATCAACCCGTAGAGAGCACTTGATCCTTGCGCGGATCAAGGGAGAGCTACACCCTTGCGTGGGTGCTCCAACGAGGACTAGTGGGGAGTGGTGACTCTCTGATACCTCGACAAAACATCGCCGCGTTCCTCTCTCTCTTTACTTTGAGCATTTACTTTAAGTATTTTCTTTGAGCAATTCATACTTGTCTTTACATTCATAGAATTGCCATGCTAGAGTAAGTTTAGAACATAGGTTGCAAGTCCTTTGTGCGTTAGTTTGATAGAAACACCTTTCTAGGCATAAGGGGTTAATTGGGCTATCCGTAGGATTTGATTATTGTAAGAAAATTTAGAATTAGCCCAATTCACCCCCCCCCTCTTGGGTATCTTGATCCTTTTAATTGGTATCGGAGCCTCGTGCTCACGTTTTTAAGCTTAACCGCTTAGAGCAAGATGTCTCACGGGGATAGACCTCCTCCTATCTTTGAGGGAGATGACTTTCTATATTGGAAAATCCGCATAGAGGCGTACTTAGAAGCTCTAGATGTTGGTATTCTTAGAGCCGCCTCTCAAGGCTTCCTAAAACCTTAAAATGCTACTAACCTACAAGGCGATGAGGTTAACTATGAAAAATGGAATGCAAAGGCTCGAAATACCATCTTTAGAGGTCTTTGCAAAGATATGTTCAATCGTGTAAGGAACCACAAAGACACCCATGCACTATAGTCAGACGTTTGTGCGCTCCATGAGAGAACCAAGAGTGAGCGTGAGGAACGCTATCACCTTGTGATTAAAAAGCTAAATTCATTTGAAATGCTTCCCAAAGAAAGTGCTAATGAGACGTATTCTCGTTTAAATGTTCTTGTAGAGGAAGTCAATGGGCTTGGACTTACTCAAATGTCACCATCTGATGTTGTGAGAAAGATCTTGAGTGTCCTCCTCATTGACAAATATGGGCATATTGTGACCGTGCTACATCAAGGTGATCTTTTCGCCCGCTACACCGACACAAATCTTGGGAAAGATCAATGCTCATGAGATGTACATGCACATCACGCCACAAGATGGCTCATCCTCTACAAAGAAGAAAGAGAAGGACTTAGCATTCAAAGCTAGCCAAGATAAGGGCAAAGCAAGACTTGAGTATGAGAGCTCAAGTGATGAAGATGATGAAGAAAGTCTTGCTCTCATGGTGAAGAAGACCGCCAAGATGCTAAAGAAGCTAAACAAGAGTGGCATCAAGTTTGACGGCAAGAAGAAGAAGTTCTTCACTAGCTCAAGAAGAAAGCCAATCTCCGAGATGGATTGCTACAATTGTGGCGAACTTGGCCATCTAGCTCATCAATGCACAAAGCCCAAGAAAGACAAGTTCAAGAACAAGAACAAGGGCAAGAAAGATGACTTCAAGCAATGAAGATGAAGATGAGAAGAAAAAGAACAAGCCATACAAGAAGAGAGATGGCAAGAAGAGGGACTTCCACAAGAAGAAGAAGAGTGGAAAGGCCTACATTAGTCGGTGATTGGCTCACGGACATTGATTCATCAAGTGGATCATCCGATGATGATAGTGACAATGAAAAGGTGGCAGCCATTGCTATTGATCTTGCATCTTCACCGCCACCATCGCCATCATCCTCTACACACCTATGCCTTATGGCCAAGGGTGAACACAAGGTAACTAAGAGTGATGATAGTAGTGATGATGAGCATGCTAGTGATGATGATAGCGATAGCGATGATGATGATTCACCTACATATGATGATCTTGTCAAAATACTAAGAAAATACACTAAGATCATTAGAAAGAGTAGAGCTACCAATGAAAAGCTTGATGCTAAAAATGATTCACTCTTAGCTAAGTGTGATACATTGGAAAAGGCTAATGATGAGCTTAGAGAAACCAATGATGCTATATCATCCAAACTCAAGGAGCTCAAATCTTCCAAGAAAGAGCTTAAAGATAAACATGATAAACTTGAGTGGGTGCACAATGAACTCATCACTAGCCATAACAAGCTAAAAGATGAATACACTACTCTTAAGATTAATCATGATACTCTTGTTATTGCTCAAGAATTTTTACCAAATGAGCCACATGATGCTACTAACCATGTTGTCAAGATTGATATAGCTACTTCATGTGATGATTTAATTGATGAGAGCATTGAGCATGGATCTAGTAGCAAAGGCAAGCAAGTGGTTGAGTGCAATGACTATGATGAGTATGTCAAGCTCAAGAGTGATAATGAGAAGCTCATGAAAGATCTTGAAGAGATGAAAAGCCACAACATCATTGTGCTAGAAACTCTTGATCATGACAAAGAGTTGATCCTTGAGAATGAGAAGCTCAAAGAAGAAAACAAGAAGCTCAAGGAAGAGAAGAAAGATGATGCTCTAAAGGAAGAAAATAAGAACTCAAGTTAGAGAAAGAGCATCTCAAGATTGGGTTGAGCAAGTTTGCTAGAGGCAAGCACCTCCAAAGTGAGCTACTTATGAACACCATCATGAAGATGGATAGAAGTGGCATTGGATATGTGGCAAGTATAGAGAAGAAGAAGGCTCAAGCTCAACAACAACAATCAAAGCCAAAGCCAAAGCCAAAGAGATGCTTTGAGTGTGGACAAGAAGGCCACTTTGCTCATGAGTGTCAAACTCCACCTGCCACAACCCTTGCCCAAGCATGCTAGACCCTTTGCTTTCAATGCTCACTACATGCTTAGAAAAGATTCTAGTGGAAAGATGAAAGTCATGTTCTTAGGACCCCCCAACAAGAGTAGGCCTAAGAAGATTTGGGTGGCTAAGTCACTTGTTGAGAAGGTGAAGGGACCCTCAACAAGTTTGGATTCCTAAAGTTTGAATCTCATGTGTGTAGGTGAACTACAAGACCGGTGGAAGTCATTGGGTTATTGATAGTGGTTGCACTCAACATATGACCGGTGATCCTCGTATGTTCACCTCACTAGATGAAGAGGTAGATGGGCAAGAGAAAATAACATTTGGAGATAACTCAAAGGGCAAGGTTAAAGGATTGGGCAAAGTGGCAATATCAAATGATCATTCCATCTCCAATGTGCTATATGTTGCTTCATTGAGCTTCAACTTGCTATCCGTTGGACAATTGTGTGATCTTGGCTTCCAATGCTTGTTCACCGAGAAGGAGGTTGTTGTATCCAAGGTAGATGACAATCAAGTGATATTCAATGGATTTAGATACAACAACTTATATCTAGTTGACTTCACCTCTGAAGATGCAAATTTGAAGACTTGCCTATTCACCAAAACAACACTTGGGTGGCTATGGCATAGAAGACTTGCTCATGTTGGGATGAGCTCACTCAAGAAGCTTATGAAGAATGATTTGGTGAGAGGGTTGAAGGATGTGAAGTTTGAAAAGGACAAGCTTTGTAGTGCATGTCAAGCCGGCAAGCAAGTTGCAAACACTCATCCAACCAAAGCTTTCATGTCAACCACAAGAGTGCTAGAACTCATACACATGGATTTATTTGGACCAACAACATACAAGAGTTTGGGAGGAAATCTCTATTGTCTTGTGATTGTGGATGACTATTCAAGGTATACATGGGTGTTCTTTCTTCATGACAAATCCGAAGTTGCATCTTGCTTCAAGAAGTTTGCCAAGAGAGCTCAAAATGAATTTGAAGTGAAGCTCAAGAAGATTAGAAGTGACAATGGGAAAGAATTTGACAACACAAATATTGAAGCCTATTGTGATGAAGTTGGGATCAAGCATGAAGTATCCGCAACCTATACTTCTCAACAAAATGGTGTAGTTGAGAGGAAGAACCGGACTTTGATCACTCTTGCAAGGACAATGCTAGATGAGTACAACACCCCCGAAGCTCTATGGGCGGAAGCAATCAACACCGCATGCTATGCATCAAACCGCCTATTCCTTCAAAAGTTCCTTGGCAAGATACCTTATGAGTTGCTCAATGGGAAGAAGCCGGACGTCTCCTTCTTTAGGGTGTTTGGTTGCAAATGCTACATCTACAAGAAGCGGCAACACCTAGGGAAGTTCCAAAGACGTTGTGATATTGGTTTTCTTGTTGGTTACTCATCAAAGTCCAAAGCATATAGAGTATTTAATCATGCCACCGGCTTGGTTGAAGAAACATATGATGTGGAATTTGATGAATCTAACTGGCTCCCAAGGAGCACATGAGAATCTTGATGATGTAGGTGATGAACCATTGAGGGAGGTTATGAAGAATATTCCAGTGGGAGACATCAAGCCAAAAGATGATGAAGATGATGTACAAATCATTGATCAACCTTCTTCATCAAGTGTACCACAAGATGGTGAAAAAGATGGGAGAGTAGAAAATGAAGATACTCATATCTCCCATGAGCAAATGGTGGTACAAGCACAAGATATTGATGCTCCACAACCTCCTCCCCAAGTGGTCAATAGAAGAAATACACCTCTCCTACAAGATCATCCATAAGATCTCATCATAGGGAGTCCATCAAAGGGTGTAATGACTCGATCTCAAAAACTTACTTCATTTATTGCTCATCACTCTTTTGTCTCTTGCTATGAGCCTACCAAGGTAGAAGAAGCTCTTAAAGATCCGGATTGGATCAATGCCATGCATGAAGAGTTGAACAACTTCACTCACAATGAAGTTTGGACTCTTGAAGAGCGACCAAAAGGTGCAAGAGTCATTGGAACAAAGTGGGTGTTCCGCAACAAGCAAGATGATCAAGGTGTTGTTGTGAGGAACAAGGCAAGACTAGTTGCAAAGGGGTTCTCTCAAGTTGAAGGTTTGGATTTTGGAGAGACCTTTGCACCGGTTGCAAGATTAGAAGCCATCCGTATCCTTCTTGCATATGCATCACATCATGAAATGAAACTATATCAAATGGATGTGAAAAGTGCATTTTTAAATGGCTTTATTAATGAACTAGTCTATGTTGATCAACCTCCCGGGTTTGAAGACCCTAGATATCCTAATCATGTTTATAGGTTGTCCAAGGCACTATATGGGCTTAAGCAAGCCCCAAGAGCTTGGTATGAGCGCCTTCGGGACTTCCTCATTGAGAAGGGCTTCACCATTGGGAAGGTCGACACCACACTATTCACCAAGAAGCTTGATGGGCATATCTTCATTTGTCAAGTATATGTTGATGATATCATCTTTGGATCATCAAATGAAGACTCATGCAAAGAATTTGGTGAATTGATGTCGAAGGAGTTCGAGATGTCCATGATTGGTGAGCTTACATTCTTTCTTGGTTTTCAAGTCAAGCAAATGAAAGAAGGCATCTTCATCTCTCAAGAGAAATACACAAAAGATCTTCTCAAGAGATTCAAGATGGATGAATGTAAGCCAATCAAGACACCAATGCCTACCAATGGACATCTCGACCTAGATGAGGGAGGTAACCCGGTTGATCAAACTCTCTACCGTTCTATGATTGGTAGCTTGTTATACTTAACCGCATCTAGGCCCGACATCATGTTTAGTGTGTGTATGTGTGCTAGATTTCAAGCTAGTCCTAAGGAAACACATTTAATTGCCATAAAAAGAATCCTTAGGTATCTTAAGCACACACCAAGCATTGGCCTTTGGTATCCTAAAGGAGCTATATTTGAGTTAGTTGGCTATTCCGATTCGGATTATGCCGGATGCAAAGTGGATAGAAAGAGCACATCTGGAGGGTGCCATTTGCTTGGTAGATCACTTGTGTCTTGGTCCTCCAAGAAATAAAATAGTGTGGCTTTGTCCACCGCCGAAGCGGAATACATTGCCGCGGGTGCTTGTTGTGCACAAATATTATACATGAAACAAACTTTGCTAGACTATGGTGTAGTTCTAGAAAAAGTACCTCTTTTGTGCGACAATGAAAGTGCGGTAAAACTTGCAAATAATCCGGTTCAACACTCTCGCACCAAGCACATAGATATCCGCCATCACTTTCTAAGAGATCATGTTGCTAAAAATGATATATCACTAGAAGGTGTAAGAACCGAAGATCAATTAGCGGATATCTTCACTAAACCGCTAGATGAGGCTACATTTTGTAGATTGCGAAATGAGCTCAATGTGCTTGATTTTAGTAACTTCACTAAAAATTGAGCTTGTGTTGTCCCTTGCATTCATTGTAATATACAACATGTTTAATTTTTGGCAATGCATATAGGGCTTGTCTAACATGGTTAAGATAACCGCCGAAAAGCGTGTGAAGAAGCTTAACCTTGGATCAAACTTGACAAGCAACTAGATTTACTTTCAAGTATTGCATATGCATGAATGTTGTTTTGTCGTTTTGTTCCATTTGCCCTCTTATTGCCTATTTTCTTAAAAAGAATAATAGCCTAAGGCAAAATATTTTGAAAAATATGAGGGTTTGAGAGAGGTCACTCACATCAGTCCTAATTGGTGTTTATTTGGATCTTATTCAAGTTGGGACTTGATTGGGAACAGGCAGCGCGAAGGGACTTTGAAGATTTGCTGAAAAAGGTGCACCGGACGCTGCACCAGGCACTGCTGTCCAGCGTCCGGTCAGTTCACAGGAGGTGAACTAATGCAGAAGGAGTGACCGGATGCTGCGTTTGTGCGTCCGGTCAGGAGGGGATCCAACGTCCGGTCGATCGAAGGAAGAACAAGCTGTACTAACCGGACCCTGCCTACGTCCGGTCATGGACCACCGGACACGTCCGGTCCCGATTCTAGAGGAATTGGACCTCTCTGGAATTGACCAGACGCTGGGTGGTAGCATCCGGTCGCTACCACCAGAGCGTCCGATCAGTGGATCCCGTGCGGCTTCAGGACTCCTTCTCCGTTTCCTTTTCTATCATGTTTGGGAATCTATTTAACCGAACCACCATACCCTTTTGCCCGCATCCCGCCATGACCAAGCCGAGCCCTAGCTAGCGCCGCCGTAGCTCACCGCGCCACCGTAGCCCGTGCCGAACTCCCTTGCGTGCTAGCCGTGCCCTAGCCGCTGCAGTCCTCCTGTGCCTGAGCGCCGCACCGCCAAGCCGAACCCTAGCCGGTGCGCCACCGAGCAGTGCCACCGCCTCACTCGCCGTCGATCACCTAGCGCTGCTTCCGTGCTTCTTTGTGTCCCTGGTGTGCCCTACGTCGTCTACTCACAACCGTTGTGCCGTCGATTTCGCCGGTAAGACCATGCCCCAGCAACCACATTATGCTGCTCAGTGACCTAGATTGATTCAATCACTGATGTCAAATCACATCCAGGGCCACCAATTCTTCGAAGTGGTTCGTGATCCTCTAACCCTAGTCGGTTCCGAGGTTCCCCGCGTGACTGTTTTTTTCTTTTCCTGGATCACTGATCGTCAGGTAGCTTGCCCGTCGTCTCAATTTCGTACCTACATTGCTTGCTTCCTAGGTTTTCACATCTATTAGATATATCAGTATTTATTTGTATATCCATCTATTCCATCGTGCAGCGAGTCGGTGCCGTTGAGGGTCTTGTGACAGTTGGCAGTCAACTCGGAGCCAAGCTCGTGAGTAAGGATCGAGGCCAAGCCTCGGGAGTATCAGTTTGATAGTTGATCTTCATCAGCGGCAGTTCACCCTCTTGTCAGATCAGATGGCTCGCACCAAGAACGTTGGTGGTGGTCCGGGTGATGATGACCGGAGACCCCCACCTCGCCAGCCTATAGGATCGAAAGGCAAAGCAACGAAGCAGGTGACATCCAAGAAGCGCAAGTACCCCGACGTAGAGACAGCGAGAGCAGCAGCTGTTGCAGAGGCCGCAGAGCGTGCCAAGAGAGGAGGCGCTCGCAGTGGTGTTGTCATAGCAGATCCACAGCTCACACCAGCACAGAGGACAACACTTGAGGAGGCTGAGTGTCGTCATGGTGGTCCACCTGGGACTATCATGATGGCAGGACGTCGCTTGGCTATTGAGGAGGCTCGATCTCAGGGGGAGTCCCAGCAGGAGGCACAGCAGCAGCCCCCACCAGCAGAGCCTCAGCCAGCTCAGGAGACTCAGGAGGGTTAGCAGACTAAGGAGACCGTGCCAGCACCCCAGCTACGCCGCTCTGGTCAGACCAGTGCCATAGTTCCACCTAGGGCAGCTACACAGCGTAGGGGTTCACACCCACTGCCTAGACCATAGGGTCCGCCTCCAGTGGTACACCTCGACCTGAGGGCTGCCATAGCCAGATAGGTTTGCCAGTTGAGATTTGTTGAGTTCGATGTGTGGTTTCCTTCAAGGAGGGATGAGAGAGCAGCAGAGGGGTTCTACACGTCGCTCCAGGAGGATTTCTATAATGCCTATATCAACAGTGGGGCAGTGTTCAGATCACAGAGAGTCTGCAGTTTGGAGTCTATTGTGGCAGCAGCTGGAGAGCACATCCACCCCTACTTGTCATATTTGTCAGGGCTCGTAGATCTGATTGGTCGGATAGGAGTATATGTACCATCTTGGGTCCAGCAGTTTTATGCTTCACTCTACATTGATCCACATCACAACTTTATTCACTTTGCATTCAATGGTAGAGATTATAGGGTGATGAGTTTCAGGGCCCAGGAGATACTGAGGTTACAGGATCAGCCTGTCAAGTTGCATGAGGTATGCTATGGATAGCAGGAGCCTCCTAGGCGTCCTCATGGAGGGTTGGTGCCCCCTACAGATCTGGTGCAACATTGCTTCAAGGAGCCCTTTGGTGAGGGGTCGAGCAGGAACCCCAGTGACCTAACTCCTATAGCTCGTGTGCTTGAGGACATTATCAGGAGGACACTGCTTCCTAGGTTGGGATACAGGGAGGGTCTTACTCGCTTACAGCTCTGGCTCCTTAATGCCCTGATGCAGCAGACCGTGTTCGACATTTGGGACCTCCTTCTATCAAAGATGGAGGATACTATTGCTGAGGGCTTTAAGGGTCGCCGACAGCTTCCTTATGCACATTGGGTCACATTCTTGATGCTACAGTGTGTGCACGTCAGGACCCCTAAGTTGGTTGCAGAGTACAGGACTGCCACCATAGAGTTTCCCACATATAACATGGCACAGAGGATCAGGCACAGCACTCCATAGGCACCAGCTCGTCCCAGTCGTTGTCCAGATATTCCAAAGTCAGTAGCTCAGCAAGACGAGATCATTAGAGGCATTGCCGCCACAGAGGAGGAGCAGCTTGAGACACAGCAGGAGATGACCGAGTCTAGTGATAGCTCAGATGATGACTATCTGCCGATTCCTCAGATGCCTCCATGCAGACATGATGCAGAGGCCGGTAGTTCCAGCTCAGCTCCACCAGCACCACAGATGGATTCCGCATTGATTGCCATTCTTGAGCGGATGCAGCAGGATCAGGCACGACAGGCATAGGAGACCGCTGCCAACTTCGCACAGTTCTAGGCTCGTTAGGATGAGTTCCAGAGGCAGTAGCAGCTTCTCCAGCAGCAGCAGCAGCAGATGCATTAGCAGTAGATACTCATGCAGCAGCAGCTTATGGGCTTTATGCAGCATGTAGTGACAGCACTTAGGGCCCCACTGCCACAGCCTTCGCCCTAGCTTGCTCAGCCTGCCTCCACCACGACGACTCTAGCTATACAGCCCAGTGGGCTTTAGAGTCAGGGACAGCCTCCAGCTCAGTTTGCTTCACCTACAGTTCAGGTGTCCCAGTGGTTGTCCTCACCAGTGGTTGCCCCGCAGTTCACTCCATACCACACGGGCTTCTCACCAGAGCAGTCACCCTCGCTATTTGTGCCTGACACGTCAGTCTCTAGGAGTCTTGGAGCATCTTTCAACGAGCTGACCGACATGCCTACACCGCCTCATATGCATACTGTCGGTCCTTCTACAGCAGCCCCAGTCACAGTGACTACTCAGAGGCTCCCCTCGTCTGTCGCCTCTTCAGATCCTACGATAGACATACTAGTAGCTTCACAGGCAGCACCAGCCCTAGCTTAGACCCAGACCGCTTCAGCGACACTTCCTGCTACAGAGGGTTAGTCAGTTCAGAGCTCAGGGTCAGATGATGATGGTGCCCAGTTCCAGCTTGCCCCCACGCACTTCAGCGCCCGACTCATCTACTGCAGCCCTGCCGACCGACCCTTAGGTTTTGGTGTTTGACTGCCAAAGGGGGAGAGGGTTCGAGTATGTAGACTCAGGGGGAGCGTGATTTAGGGGGAGCTAGTCATCTAGTATTAGCTTATATACATTTGGAGTTTTATTTGTGTGATACACTATTACTATTATGCATTCGTGTGTTTACTTTCATGCATACTATTATATATATGTGATAGTGCTATCTACGTGATTGTGATATATGACATGTGTGCTTGCTATTTTACATTATTTATATGTCATATCACTTGTGTTATGCTCATTTGCCTTTGCTTCCGCGTTTATACTCCTGATGCAAATGAGCTTTGTTACTAGTACTCATGCTTAATTCATATCCTTTAAGTACATTGTGTTGGCTTGGGTCATATAAGCTTGACTAACACCTTTGTTCTTATCGACAAAAGCTTATATGAACCAAGTCCAGTCAAAAACCTCACTCTTTCACATACTCGAGGTGGTATTGTCATCAATCACCAAAAAGGGGGAGATTGAAAGCATCTAGGCCCCTAGTTGGGTTTCGGTGATTAATGACAATATAAGATTACTATGACTAACGTGTGTTTTGTAGAGGCAATTAAGTTAGGTCATGGTAATGAGATCGATTGGGCAATCAAAGTTGTCATGCCCCTACGATGGAAATCATTTCGGTTTTAAAGGATGGACGACAAGGTTAAGGATGACTAGTTCTAAGTGTCGATTGGAGTTGGAGTGACACTTAGAGTAGTTTAGGACTTTGTTTTTCCTTTGACCGTACTATTAAGGGGGGTATGACGGGTAGCTTGACCTAGTTGAGTCTAGTGAGTTAGGTGTGGTGCACACTTATTAAAACTAGCTCTATGTAGCTCCTATGAATGCCTAAGATCCTTTGGAGCAAACTTCATTCACATATGATCGAGAGTTGGAAGTGAATGGAGGGTCAAATGCTGACCGGACGCTGGCCCCGGTGCGACCGACGCTGGCCGCAGGGTCCGGTCAGTTCATTTGATCAGTTGTCTGCGTTCGGTGCGACCGGATGCTGAAGAGGTCATGTGACTGGACGCTGAAAGGTAGCGTCCGGTCGACTCCAGTAAGGTTCCAGAGAAGGGAATCTGCGACTGGACGCGTCCGGTCAATACTGACCGGACCCTGAGGGTTCAGTGTCCGGTCGAGTCCAGTAAGGTTCCAGTAAGGATTTTATGCGACCGGACCCTGCCAGCGTCCGGTCAACACATTTTTACTGGTTCGCGGGTTGAACTGACCGGAGCGTCCGGTCACCCCGCAGAAGCTCATAACGGTTCGTTTTTCAGGCTGCCTTATAAATAGAAGCTCCACTCGTGTGTGGAGTTACTTTTGCTCATTCCAACAGCTGAGAAACACGTTTGTGAGTGCCAAGAAGAGCAAGGTCCTAGTGAGGTGATTGAGATTTGAGAATCCAAGAGAGTAGCCTCATTAGTGAATCAAGAGTAGCAAAGTGTGCATCCATCTTCTTATTAGGCTTCGCGTGGTCAAGTGAGAGTTCATGCTTGTTACTCTTGGTGATCGCCATCACCTAGATGGCTTGGTGGTGGTTGGGAGCTTGGTGATCACCCGGCGGAGCTTGGGGGTGACCCAACTCAAGGTGTGAGCGGCTTTGGGTGATTCGCCGCGACGGAGTGTCGAAGAATCAACCCGTAGAGAGCACTTGATCCTTGCGCGGATCAAGGGGGAGCTACACCCTTGCGCGGGTGCTCCAACGAGGACTAGTGGGGAGTGGCGACTCTCCGATACCTCGGCAAAATATCGCCGCGTTCCTCTCTCTCTTTACTTTGAGCATTTACTTTGAGTATTTACTTTGAGCAATTTATACTTGTCTTTACATTCATAGAATTGTCATGCTAGAGTAAGTTTGGAACATAGGTTGCAAATCATTTGTGCGTTAGTTTGATAGAAACACATTTCTAGGCACAAGGGGTTAATTGGGCTATCCGTAGGATTTGATTATTGCAAGAAAATTTAGAATTATCCCAATTCACCCCCCCTCCCCTCTTGGGCATCTTGATCCTTTCACCTTGCAAAGGAGAAAGCCCAAAAAATGAAGAATAAACGATCGAATTTTAGTGGGTTAGGGTCGGGAGCATACAGTTGCCTTCTTACTATGAGTAGTGAAGTGAGACCCGTGAATTGTAATAAGCTAGCATTAGGCATCAGATGATAACATCTAATATGTTTTATGCAGTTTTGGAACTCATGTAAGAAAAATGCTTCCTCCTTTGTTAATTTTTTATATGCTTTTAGAATCCATATTTTGCGAAGTTGCTTGGCTTATAGAAAACATGGCGGCTAAGTGCAATTGTGTAAACAACCTGTACTGATAACTTGTATTTTCAGTAAACACATGTGGTTAGATTTAGCTAATCAATAGTGAGGTACGGCTGTTGAAAGACTTAAGGGGCATAGGAAGAAACTGTAAGTAAAAAACTGCATTAGTTAATGGGCAAAATATTTTCTTAAGGTAATAGTAATTTTGTGCTTGTAGAAGATATGGAGCATCATGGCTTGATAGAGATTTTTCATAACGATATGTAATGCAGGTCACAAAACCTCTAAGAGTAGTATTTGATATGGCCACAAATTTGTTAATTGCTACAAATGAGATGAAGTGTAGTTTGTGAACCAACGACACATTACTTTAGCAAGTTTGCACTTTGTAGTCTGTTTATTAGAGCCTTTGCATAAACACTTCAACTATGATGATTTTAAGAAAAGGGCATTAATTCAATTATTCTTTGTTATTTAGTCTTATTAGTTTACCAAATTTTGAGATATTTCGAACACAAACCATTCATTTGTTTCAGATAAATTACTCAGGTAAACAGTTACTCAAGAAGCACAGACTACCGACTGAGCTTAGTGTCATCTAAACCATCAGTCACAGTTGCATCGTTTCATTTCAGAACATATTGACAAAATTAAAGAACAACAATTTCACCTGCCGCATGATGCTATGCAGCACAGGAGAAAAGTCAAGGTCCAGCATCACATGAAAAACTTACTACTTTCTGTACTTCAACAGGCTTTCCAGTGCTCCTCCTTGAACTAAATCAGTTAAACAGAGAAACTTTGTAAAGCTCCATACAATTATACTGGGTAGTACTAACAGAGATAAGTTGTTATATTAATCATATTAGTTCAAGATAGTTAAGCGAAATTAGCACACTGTCATTAGATTAAACAACGCAACAATGATATTGATCCTTTTGGTGGAAAGAAATATTTAGCACTCAGCCTGAAGAACAATTGACAGTACCAATTTGACCTAAAGATACGTAGCTTGCATGTGGCCTTTCTTGACATGCCTACGCATTGGATGCTTACCGTTCGTCAGATTTGCCATCATCCCTATTGCCTGCAAAATGAAACCAAACCAAGGGGATTAATTGAGAACCTTGGATTGCACAGGGTAGTTAATGAGGAAGCCTGGAAGAGGCGCTGCTAAGCCACTTGTGGCTTGATGATGAACCCCGGCATTGTAGCGAGCCCATGCCCCTCTACCATCTGCATCGCAGGGAAGGGAGGGAGGGGGCTAGGACTGTGCTGCCGTTGTTGCCCGTGTGTCAAGACAAGGCAGCGCATCCAAGGACATGAGCAACACATGTGTTTAGTAAGCAGCTTGCCTTGGAGTCATTTTGTCAAATAGCTGCTGGGCGTCCTCCATGTGGTGGCAGCAGCACCGCGCTCCTCCGTCCGCTGGCCCACCTGCTCACGCCGAGTCTCTCGCTGCGCCATCACGATCTCGGCAGGCCCCATCCAACGCCCCGGCAGCCAGCTCCTCCCACATTCACGCCTCTGCCGCTTCAAAGAGAGGCAGCAGGTACAGTCTTGGTTCAGGACGGCGAAGTGGCAGGGGAGGATACATCCATGGTAATAAATAGTGTAATTAGTACACAGTGAATAGGAATTGTGAAAAAAGAGGTTACCAAGATAGAATGGCAAAATCAGTTTAGCTTGCTACCACGTGTGCATAGAACAGCAAATCTGGTATTTGTTCAATGGCCCCGTTCGGTTTACTCCATATCTGGCTTTTTCAGCTTCTTTTTTCAGCCGGATCAGTGTTTTTCTTTCATAATATTTTAGTTAGAACAGTATTTTTCAGCCAGTTGCAGTTAAGATTCAGCAAGCCAAACGGAGCCACCCTGCAAAAAAAAAAAAAACATATTGTTAAATGATGCCATGGGAGGGAGTTTTAAGCCTCCAAAAGTGTGGGGGAAGCACAGGTAAGATAATATTTCAGCCTTTAGAGGGAACAATCCAGATCCTCATTAGTAGAAAATTAAACGCTACTAATGGAGCAGATAAATATATCTGTGCACTCCATCTGATGGAAAGTGGAGCCGTGTTTGGTCAGGGCAGGGCTTCTGGAGTCTTCGGCCGGAGTGCAGATATTTCATGGTACAGTAACTTTCTTTCAGGGTGAAACTGGAGCCATAGAAAGTGAATCAGACGGGGTAAAATTTTTTTTGCTGACTTGGTCCGGCTCTTTTCCCACGGAGCGCCGGGGCTGTACTGAAGAGAAATTTTATCCTTAATGCGAAAGAAAAAAAAAAGGTTAGAAATATTATAAGATTGAGTTAAATGCACCAGAGATCCATTAACTTGTGAGTAGGTTTCAGTTAGGTTCATCAACTTTCAAAGTGACTTTTTGAATCCATAAACTTAGTATGGTGTATCACTTAGGTCCATAGCTGTCCGCATTGGCTTCTCGTGCTGACATGATATGACGTTGTGGCCATGCGGGCGTGTAGGCAGGTGCCGCCGCCCTGCCACACGGGCGCAAAAACAGGCTAGCCGCAGCCCCGCGGGCGCGCGAGCAGAGGCTGATGCCGTCACCGTGGGTGCGCGAGCAGGCGCGCGGGCGAGCCGCCACTGCGGGCGTGCGAGGAGGTGCCGTCGCCGCCGCTGTAGGCACGGGCGAGCTGCTGCCGCGGCCACATACGCGCGCGAGCAGGTCGTCCTCCGCGGCGCCCACCGTTGATGTTGTCGTTCCCCTCCCTGTCTTCATTGTGCAACGCGCCCGCCGGGGATGGAGCTCGCGCGCGGCGAGGATGGCCTGCGCACTCGCTAGAGAGGAGCTCGTGGCGGCGAGGGGCCTAGAGGCCGCCTACGCGGTCAAGCTCGGGCCCGCAACGGTGCCCGCGCGCGGCGGAGCCCTTGCCCGCGGGAGAGCACAGGGGCACCGAAGGAAGCTGTTGGAGTTGCGCCGGTGGCCGGCCATGGAGGAGGGGACGAAGCGCCGCCGGAGGAAGCCACCAGAGAGGAGTTCGCGCATCGGGTAGATCTATGGGTCAACGCTCGTGCCTCCTACGTGCTCGCCGGTGGTGGCGGCCTACGCGACGGCGGCCAGTCGGGCGAGGCCCGCACCCGCGAGCTCGCACGCGGCCGACGGCAGTATGCGCCGCAGCTGTAGCCCGATCCCGAATGGTGAGCGAGGGAAGAAGAACAGGGAGTCAGGAAGGGGCACGCAGGCCACCACCGGTTGACGGCGTGCGCAGGATCTGCCGGCCACGAGTGCCACCACCGGCAGGCCGCGGGCACAGGCTCTGCCGCCGCGCTAGCCTCGACCGAGGTGGGCTCCTAGGAGGGCGTCCACGGGTGGGCGGAGACGCTGTTGCTCCCAGACGACTCCTGAGGCTCGGTTTCTACGTGGACGCCCCGCACCGACAACAGGTGCTTGCGCGCGGCGCTCGGCTCGTCGAAGTCGTCGCTGCCGACCGGCACGTTGATGGAGCCTTTGTCGTCGACCACGGCCTCGACGATGGAGCAGGCATTGGCGACGCACGCCGACAGCGAGAAGGATGGTGTCGTCGGCATGGCCACGGAGGGAGCTGCAGAGGTGGATTGCTGGTGGTAGTTGTGGATCTCCTCGAGCAGCTGGGTGGTGTACGAGCCGGGGTTGCGCCTATACGAAGACTGCTCGTTCTTCCTAGATGAGCTCCGGCTGAGCACCGACGTCGACCCCACCGCTGGACACAATCTTCTCGGGCTGCTGCCTCACGCGGTCTCCATAGCCGGAGCCCGCCGTGGCCACAGAGGCCGCAGCGCCATCCACGCCTCCTAGGCGACTGGCTGGCCCTCCGGCTCCCGCTCCTGCCGCCGCTCCTCTCCCGACTGCCTGACCGCTTCCGCTACGGCGAGCCCTGGTGCGGCGACGGCCTAGACACGGCCACCGCGCCCTATCTGTCCTAGTCGCACTCCTCGTCCCTGGCCTCCAGGTCAAAGTCGTAGATACGCTTGGACCCCGAGCGCCTCCTGTAGTGTCCGCCGCCGCCGTCTCCCGTCTCATCGGATGATGCCGCCCTTCCGGCCCCGGACGAGCTCCTGCTGAGCCAGCCGCACTGGATCAGGATCGCGTCCACCTCCTCCTTGGTGCAGTTGGAGGTGCGCATCGGCGCCGAGGGCACCAGCACCACCGGCAGTTGCTTCGGCGCCGCCGGCTCTTGCGACCCCGACGACCGCTTCTTCTTTGAATCCTCTTTGGGCGCCGTGGTGGCGTCCTTGGCCGACGACCCTGGCCTCACGACGAACACCACCACCTTGTTCACCGTCGCCTGGGGGTGTAGCCAAGCCTCGAGCACTCCATACCTCGCTCGCGTGCCCGCGTGGCCGCGGCAGGCTTGTTCGTGCACCCGTAGCAGCGGCAGCAGCACCTGCTCGCGCGCCCATAGGATGTTTGACAAAATGAAGCGTCAATAGTTGCTTTAGAAGGACAAGTCAGCAGGCCACGTCAGCACGAGAAGCCAATGTGGACAGCTATGGACCTAAGTGATACACCATACTAAGTTTATGGACCCAAAAAGCCACTTTGAAAGTTGATGGACCTAATTGAAACCTCCTCACAAGTTAATGGATCTCTGGTGCATTTAACTCTATAAGATTTTAGATTAGCTATAGAGGCTGAACAGCATAGTACATGATCAACACGGTGTTCAGTGTTCACACTCTCGAATTTGTATCAACCTACATTAGTAGAGGTTCAAGTGCTAGAAGTTTAGGAATAGAAGTAGCTTTATATTTTCATTAATCTTACAAGTGCATATTTGAATATAAAACTGTTGTATTCATTGGTGATGTGTGTTGAAATTTGCGGAATCAGTTCAGAATCTGATTTGCTAAAGTTTTTTTCTTTTTTGGCAAATTTAGCAGTAAAACTATCTATAGCTCAAGACGATAGCAGTATGACAATCTGGCTTTATTGCCAAGATTGCAATAGGTAGTAACATTGTCAGCATAACATGGCAATCGTGAGCCTTCAAGTGTGTTATCGATAGGTCCTTCATTAACACTAGTAGTCTCTTCACGTTAGCTGAAAACCCAGTGGGAACTTTTACCTCCCTCAATAAATTTCATGCTGCCCTCCTCTCTTCTAGTGTAAGGTTGAAGCTACCATGGAAAGCAGGTATTTACCGTTACCCTGAGGAACCGCGTGAAGCTTTGGCATCTGATTTAGCTACACCATGTCTCTCCATGATTTAATTTTAGATCATGCTTTGTTTTGCCCGGTATGTCCATCAAGAACGCAATGAGGCTCTCAAACACATTCTTCTGCATGTGTATATAATCAATGGCATGAGGGACCTCCAAGTCTAGCCAATAAGGCTGATACTTAAAGAAGATGGACTGCTTCTTGAAAGGTCCCTACCAATTAATACGAAGTCCTTCTTTCAGAACACATTGAACATCAGCTCCCCGTACCTCCATAGGTTCTCCATTTCTTGCATCAAAGGCTCGAGGAACACATCTATATAAATGCCTAGTTACTTGGGCCCTTGGATGAGAATAGTGAGCAAACGGTACTTTCACTTCTGACACTACCACGTGGGGATGTTGTACATGGTTAAGATCACTGGCCATGTGTTGTGGTCACTCGTCCTCTCATTGAAGGGATTTATTCCATTGGTACTCAAGTCAAACCGTACATTCCTTGGGTCAGAGCTAAAGTCAGTGTGCTTTGCATCAAATTCTTACCACTAGTACCATCAGCCAGGTTGAAAGCTCTAGTTTAGTTTTCGCAAATTGATGAAACCCTAAGTGCTAACCTAGTTTATCAAAGTGATCATGAGATAGGTAGCACATTCCAAGTGGTGAAGCAAATAAAGATCATGACATGATGATGGTGATGCCATGGTGATGATTAAGTGCTTGGACTTGAAAAGAAGAAAGAGAAAAATAAAAGGCTCAAGGCAAAGGTATAAGTGGTAGGAGCCATTTTATTTCAGTGATCAAGACACTTAGCGAGTGTGATCACATTTAGGTTTGATAGCCATACTATTAAGAGGGGTGAAACTCGTATCGAAATACGGTTATCAAAGTGTCACTAGATGCCTTAACTCATTGCATATGCATTTATGATCTAGTGGAGTGCTAACACCCTTGAAAATATTTATGAAAATATGCTAACACACATGCACAAAGGTGATACGCATTGTGTTTAGCACTTAGGAGCAAAGGTTCGAAACTTCACCGGTGGAGTTTCACATAGTACACCGAACGCTGGTCACACAGTGACCAGACTCTGACCCTACGTCCGATCAGTAGCTGTTGTGAGTGCACGGTCTCGATCTCATGACCGGACGCTGGCATGAAGAGTGACCAGATGCTCAGGGCCCGTGTCTGGTCAGTACTGACGTATGCTAACATGGTAGCGTGAGGAACAACAGTGACGTGTGGCAGTTGGAGAATGACCGGACTCAGGCGTTGCGTCCGGTCGTACAGGAGCGGATGCGTTTGGTCGCAAAACATAGGTTCGGGGAGCTCTCTAGCAACGATCGGACTCTGGCTTGTCTATGTCCGGTCGCTTATAATCGGACATGTCCGGTCGCGACTAGAACCTTACTGGAAGTGATCAGACGCTGGGACCTATGTCTGGTCCCACTGTAGAGCGTCTGGTCACAACTTAAGTGCACTGTTGACCATTGAGATCGGGCGATCAACATTTGAAGCAGGGCACGTGGCAAAAATCTAAGGACCGAACACTGGGGTCCTGCATCCGGTCAATTAGACCGGCGCGTCCGGTCGTCCTGATTTTTCAGTGAACAGAGAGCCAACGGCTCTATTCGTGGGGGCTCTCTATTTAAGCCCCATGGCCAGCTCAAGCTCACTCTCTTGGCCATTTGCATTGACATAGCAACCTTGTGAGCTTAGCCAAAGCCCTCCCACTCATCTCCATCATTGATTCATCATCTTTATGAGATTGGGAGTAATCCAAGTGCATTGCTTGAGTGTTTGCATCTAGAGGCACTTGGTGTTAGTGTTTCACTGCGGGATTCTCTTATTACTCTTGGTGGTTGCCGCCACCTAGACGGCTTGGAGCAGCGAGGATCGTCGAGCGGAGGTTGGTGATTGTCTCCGACTCCGATCGTGGTGATTGTGAGGGGTTCTTGACCTTTCCCCAGCGAAGAGCCAAAAGGTACTCTAGTAAATTGCTCATGGCTTGTGTGATCCTCATCTTGTGTTGGTTGTGCGGCACCCTATTGAGGGTTTGGGGTGTGATGCCAATTAGCGCGTGAACATCCAAGTGATTGAATCGCCACAACGAGGACTAGCTTATCGGCAAGCAAGTGAATCCCGGTAAAAAAAATCATTGTATCAATATTTGATTTTGAGGTGATTGGTCTTCATTGGTATTCATTCTTGTGATTGATTGGTTCATTCCTCGACTCGGTGGTATAACCATCTTGCTCTCTCTCTTTACATTACCGTAAACTAGTTATCAAGCTCTTTATTGTAGCTAGTCGTGAGAGCTTGTTAGTTTGGTTAGTGTGGCTCTTTAGTTAGCCTTTGAGAGCACACTAACTTAGTGTAGTGATATAGTCATTGTGTGGATAGAGACTATATAAACTAGAATTGTGGTAGGTGGCTTGTATTTTTAGTAGGCTAGCGTAACACTCGTTTCGCCTCATATTTGTCTAACCATTTTGCTAAGTGTTGTTGTAGAAATATTTATAGGCTATTCACCCCCCTCTCTAGCCATAGGACCTTTCACAGGTGTCCAATCTTACCCCCCCCCCTCCACCTTGCGTTCATCATTCCACCATGTCATTAATGCAACTTCCTTAGGATTTAGAAACATACGACTCAAGCGATCAATGACTGGTAGGTACCATATTACCAAGACAGGAATTCTCCTTTGCTTTACATCATTGCCTAAAGGAGTGTTCTCTTGGGGTTGAGAATCATGTACCACCTTTTTCCCACCCTTCTTCCTTTTTTCCTTATGGAGGCTTCATCCCTGTTGTAAAGGTCATTGTTCTTGTACCGACTGGCGCCACACATGAGGCATTTATCTAGTAACTTGAACATATCGCCACGGTAAAGGATACAATGGTTCTGGCATGCATAGATTCTTTTGAACCCCTATTGTCAATGGACTCATAACCATCTTCGCCCGTATGTGTTGGCAGGAATTGAATTTGGCTATGGGAGCAACCATGACAAGAGTTGCAACAGACAGTCCAACCAAGTGTACTTAGCCTTCAGGATGAGCAACTCAAGTACAAAACGTAGCACTATCCAGTGATAACCCTTTTCGATACCATATAGATTCTCCTTTGCTGCCTTCTTAACCCCTTTCTAAATTTTATAGACCTTTTGCTCTCTTGAGTTAGTTGAGTATCACCTTTGGTCCAATGGACTGAAGCATTTCCTCTAAATAATCACCATCAGCTTCGTCCCCCTCACGTCCTCCACCATCATTATTGTCGCTAGCTTCATCCCCCAAATGCCCTTGACCATCACTCCCACCAGCTTCATCCTCAGCAGGCCAACCACCACCACCAACACCAAAACCGTCATGGCCACGAGTAAACAATACTCCACCATCAAGCCCATATGTAAATGCATCAAGATCTTTTGTTGTAGTTCCTACATCTCGTGTCTCAATGCTAACAGGTGTTTCAATTCGTCATGATGGATCCAAACTGTATAGTCTGTTAAAAAACCTCGCACGATCAAGTGTGATCTAATTCTAGTCACCTCATTCCATGCTATACCATTCTTGCAATCGCTACATAGACAAAGAATTTTGATTCTGTTCTTTGTCGCCATTGAACGCTTCTCTATGGCTTTAAGAAATAGATCCACTTCTTGTCGGAAATCTGTCTTCCACCTTACAGAACCATATACCCATGACTTCATGTGCTCCATTTCCTACAATGATCAACAAAGCAAAAACAAAAAAAATAAAGTTACGTATAAGAATAATTAATAAACCAAAAGACTATAATAATTAGCATGTAACAATATATTATGGAAGGCCATTCTTATTTAAAGTTATAGATAATATATAATTTTCAACTTTTTTCATCGTGTTCCTCATGTAAGATATATATTAATACAACCTAGTTAACAAACTAATATAATGTACCACTAAACTACTATTTTTTTTTACTTTTGTTAATTGAAATAAGCGATTTCAAATTAAGAAATGAATTAGCACCGGTTAATATTTCACCCGTTATTTTTCATGAAAAATTAATCCTATATACTAAATAAAATAATATGAATGTTAACAATATAAAAACTAATCCCAAACCCTAGTCCTAGATCTAGATCTAGATGCAACCATCTCTCCCTAAAAACTATTAAATAGACCACTAAAATGAAGACATGGCCGCTAAATGACGGTAGAATCTTGTTACCCTACTAAATTCATCCTATCACCGTCAAAGATTTGATATACATGCACCCATAAATTTCTGAACCACCATGGAAGAGAGACAATGAGAACCATATATAATTACACTAATCTACCACTAAAACTTCAAAATGGGGCTTGGATTAGCATCTACTTACCATTTTAAGCCTCCTCCACCATAGAAATCAAGATGAAAGTCTTTCCCCTTGGATTTTTGTTTTTTGGGGTGGTAGCCTGAGGCTCCGCCTTCCTCCTTGGTGTACAGTAAAAACCTAAGGAGAAAGAAGGAGACTGCTACTTATGCACGGGACGATTTGTATAGAGTCGCATTTGAAGATATCCAGAGGCGGCTCCAACTACACTGTTGTCTCCAGCCGCCTCTGAAAATCTCCTATTTTTAAAGACGGCTACGGTAGCCGCATCTGAAAATTATTTTAGAGACGGCCGGGGTTGAAGCCGCCTCAGCTCTGTAAATCATCTTCAGAGCCTGCTTGTTTGACAGGGCACTATAGAGGCACCTCAATCAGGAGTTGTCTCTATCTACTACCACCTAAAAATAGGGAACGCTTTCATTCAACTAAATCTGGTGCGTGCGCCGTACCCCGCTCGCCGCATGTCTCGCGCGTATGCTGTTGAAGGAAAACGTGACCTGCCTACGTTAAACTGCGTGTCCTTCGTGTCTCTCTTGGGCAGTTGGGCTACTACAGCCCAGCCCGAGTCCCGTCAACTTCCCAAGACAAAAAAAATACGATGACGGACTGGTGTGAAGTTACGTGCGATCTGCTCGTGCGTCTGGAGGCCAGGTAATTCGGGATTAAATTATTCTCAAAAAAATATTCGGGATTAAATTTGCTTCTCCAATTTTTTTGACTCCCTCTTGCCAATCATCAGCTAGGTTATATTCAGAGTTCGACGTCACGCAAAACCAGCTTAACCTAGCAAACTATATAAATATAATATAATAATAACTCACAATGTTCCGTATGTTCTAGGTGTAGAGAATATTTTCTAAAAAAATCAAATCAGCTTAAATTTGTAAAATGCATAATAATAAATCACAATAAAATCACACAAGTATTCAATTAAAAAAGTGAAACCAATTTTCTTAGATTATATATCTCTACACATAAAAAGCGGCAAAGGAAATCGTCTGCACCACCAAATAAAAGAGGCAAAGGGAATCGTATGTGCCTCGTCCCGCCCCGTCGACATAGCCACGAATGCACCACCACTCGTCGACATAACCGTGGATGCATCGCCACCCGCCATTGATCTGTGAAAGATATCGATGGGGACAGACGTCGGACAAGGGGTCATCGATGTGGATGGGTAAGGGCATCGAGCAGCCGCCGCAACTGGTGACGTAGAAGAGTCAACGACATCGATGGGGAAAGGGCATCGAGCACCCACTATCAATGGATGGCCACATGTGTCGTCATATACATAGACAAAGTTTTGTTACTCTGGTGCAACGCATGAGCATATATCTAGTATAGAAAAAGAGCTCATGTCTCTAAAAATCATTTTTAGTAGTGGTAAAGAGAGAATTGGCTGTCTTTTTTGTGTCGTGGCTGCTGCTGGCTACAAGTTTTCACAACTAGAATAAAGTGATAAACTTAATCTAGGCGGTCATTTTTTATTTTTCCAAGCGGTCAAGCCGTCCGCCTCCGACAAAAGGCATGTGTTAATGGCTATTTTCGGAGGCGGTCCAAATGCCCGCTTGTGAAAATCGATTAAAAACAAAAAAAAGAAAGAAAAAGCCTGCAGCCCGAACCAGGCCCACATCTGGGCCTCGTGCCGCTACCCTTGCACGCTGCCCCCCCCCCCCCCCCCCCCCCGATTCGCTGCCGGCAAGCCGGATCCAGCCTCGCTCCATGCGCGCACCGCCACCGGATCCGCGTTGCTCGGGGAGGAAGAAGAGGGAGCCGTTGCCGGATCCGGCCTCCCCATCATTGGATTTGGCCTTCCCACGTGCCGCCATCGCCAGATCCAGCCTCCCTGCACGCGTCGTTACCAGATCCGCGCCGCTTAGGGAGGGAGATCAAAGAGTGAGAAGAGGGAGCCACCGTCGAATCCGGCCTTCCCGCCCGCGTTGCGGCTGGATACGACCTTCCCACGCGCCGTCGTCGTCGATTCGACCTCCCCCACGCGTGTCGTCGCCGGGTCCACGCGCGCGCAGGGAGGAAGAAGAGGGAGCCACTGTCGGATCTGGCCTCCCCGCCCGTGCCGCCGTCAAAGAACCGCGCCTGAGCGCTAACGGGCGGCACGCGAGTGCCACTGGGGAGGGGGGCACAAGGGCCACTGATGAGGGAAGGAGGAGAGCTAGTGCGGCGCTTGTGGATGAGGGAAACAGAGAGAAAGGAGAGCTGGTGTGTTAGGGTTTCGTTTCTCATTATATATTCAAGACTGGTGATGGGCTAACTTGGGTCTGGAGATGGTTAGCAGGCTAGGCCTGATTTGCCGATGCGGGCATTTTAAAGGTCCGCCTCCAAAAATGGATTTACGGAGATGGGCCTCTTAAGGTGTCCATCTCCATAAATAGACTATTTTCGGAGGCGATTGTCTTAAGGCGTCCGCCTCCGTAAATTTATTTTTGGAGGTAGGGCATTTTCTAACCACCTCTATAAATAAAACGACCGCCTCCGTAAATGCATTTTGCGTGACGGTTAATTGTGACTGCCTTCGTAAATAAAAACGTCCGTCTCTAAAAATCATGAGGCATTTTACGAGACGGTTGTATTTTGTGACCGCTTACGTTAATGTTTGAGCAGTGTCGTACAGAATCATTTTTGTAGTAGTGTTTTTTCTTTCTAGGGATGTATACTTGTAGCTACTGAGGACTTGCCTCCGGCTGCAGCAGTAGCGCTGCAACAAGCGCAGCCGCTTAGGCTGAGAATAGAGTAGCTCATGAATTATCTTTTCTCTATCTAGGAGAGGAACATTAGTCGTACTGCTGTTTGGTTAGGCCAAGCGCCTGTGTGCGTTCTTGACCTCATCAGTCATCAACAACAACGACTCTAACGATTATTTTTTCTAGCTAATGAATCTCTCTTTTACTAAAAAAAATTCTCTTTATTTCATGACAGAAGCTGTATGGGTGCTTCAAATGTCCAAGGTTGCTAATCAGTGCAGTCGCCTGGACACCCGTAGTAGAACATGTTGTCCAAAAATGTGCTAGCTTGGTAGCATTTCTTGTTGTTTGCATCAACATAAACAGACCCAACCGGCAGTATATATCCCTGGCCATTAGAATCGACAAGTTGAACATTCTGAAAACTTGCCGAGTCTTTTTCCAGGCCATTGCCCATTGCCCATTGGGGGACTTGCATATCCTTTGTAACACTTAGTGTAACTACCCCAGGTTATGTCTCCGGCATGATCCTCCAAGCTGTTAAATATACTTTTCGGCCAGAACCCAACGGGCTTCAGGTTGCTTATGTCATACCCAAAGTGTAGCCACCAATCTCCATCGTCTTTATTCTGCAATACAATTTTACATGGATATATATCACGCAATGAGAGATAACAAATATCACTAATACCAACAAAACCGAATATTGATATGATTCACCACTCATCGATTGTTGTGTGATTTGATCCTCTCAACTCATAACATATACCAAGATGACAAATTGAAATATAAAGAATGTGTTATTAATTCCTTACAGATTGGGCTTATCAAATCAAAATATTGTCATATGAGGGAAGTCGATCTATTGCAAGTTTATAATATAATAATGAGTTATTCAACTTCTCCTTGCCAATAATCCGCGCCCAATCAATAGTGCTTAAATAAACTAGATTTTATAATATTCAACTTCTCCCACCAGAACAAACGTGCTTAGATAAACAAGATTTTATCAATCCGCGCCCAATCAATAGTGCTCGTGCTCACCTAAATGTTTAAAGAGTCCAGGATACTCAGTAGTTAGCTAATTAGGTGGACTAAACAGCCATGTAATTGTCTTAAACGACTAGAGAAGTGAACACGAATGGCCACCGTGTAGCGTCTACATGCCATTTAATCTAATCTAAATTAATGGCTGTTAGTTTAGGCAAACGCTAATCCCACCACACCTTAGGGTGTCTCTAAGGGCATGTACAACCCACAGACAAGGGCTGTCTGCAAGTTCTTGAAATTCACGACACAGACAGCTAAATAGACAGTTCATACATCACATAGACAAGGGTTGTCTGTTTGACTGTCTGCAAGCTATTTAATGCTTGTATTTAACTATGATCAATCATGAGTACCATTTTTGTATACTATTGTGTTGCTAATTGATACGTGGAGTATGATTGCAAATTTTTTAAGATCCATCAATATAAGTAATATTAATATATTATACATGACTTCAGAGAGAGCTGCATTGTACACATACTGGAACAGAAAAAAATGAAAGCAATACAAGGAGCCATTCAGTCATCACTATAATAAAGCAGCATATATCCACACCTTGCATAACTTTCAAAAAAAAAAAAGAAAGGTAGATGCATAACTTTCAGTTAAACATAGAACACTAGTAGCCTATATATCGTCCACACCTTGCAGAACCAAACCAATCACCTAGTGGCAATCTGATTGTTGCCATCATGTTGAACCTGGAAGGAGATAGATGGAAAATACATAAGCTTCCTGTCATTGGTCACAAAAAACAGAAACAATCAGAAATGTAATGCATCCAGTAACTGAAACTGAAAACTGAAGAAGGCAAAGGATGACAATGTTCAGAGCATACATGAATCTCAGGAAAAAAAAAGATCTGGTAGTAGTTCATAGTTTCAGAACTACAACAGTTACTAGATGACAGGAAGTGGAGATTGCATAGTTTCAGCAACATTGGATACAAAGCAAATAGCAAAACGAAGGATGGCATAGTATGTTTTTGGCCTCTATGTTTTCTGTGAAACAATAGATTTCGAAAGAGTGAGAAATCACCTGCACTCTTGGATAACTGAATAAAAACAGAAACTTAGTTGATGCCCACACAACGAAGCAGCCGACCAGTAATAACAAAAAAATGAACTGCAGCCTGCAGGGCATAGGCAGGAGTATTATTAGCACAGTAAGTGACATTTTCTCTACACTTAACTTTTTAATATCAGTGCAGATTGCTGATCAGGAAGCATATAGCAAGATAATTTCAGAATAATCATTAGATAACATGTAAAATTAGGAAGCAAGATAACATGTAAAATCAGGAAGCATACACTGCACCTGGGAAACTTCAGAATAATCATTAGATAATTTCAGGAAAAAGCATCTTCCTTAAACACTTCATGGCAGCAAGTCGCTCAGACTTTTCGTCGTCTGTCATTGAACTTGTATCTTGTGAGATGAGGTTGTTATATGCATCCATCATCTTTGATTCTTATAACACAAGCTTTGAGGTGCAGAGAATAATTGCACATACTAAGGTTCAGTAAACTAGAAAAAACCATAAAAGTTATCCAAAATGCATAACACAAGCTGCATCATGAGAACGAAATGCATAACACAAGCTTTCAAAGGTTAGCTGCATCATTTAATTCCTATATTGTGCTGTGATCAAATGTGCCAAAACAAAGTTGTAGACCAACTATGCACATTTGGTTTATTCAGTTAGCACGTAGCAGCAACAAACTAGACACAGGTTCACATGTGCAAAATCTGGCCTCGTCACCATTCCACAACTAGACACCTTGACAAACAGGTTCACAAATGCAGTCACAGTGCATCGGAGCCTCCAACCAGGAAGCACTTCTAAATCTGTTAGCTAAAGATATCAAATACATGATGGTAAGGTTGCAGCCAAACATGTAACAGTTTCACATTCATATTAGATAAAAAAAAATGTAGCATTCACATTCAGAATTACAGGACTGATTGTTGCTGGCTGCTGCTTCTTGGGTTACAGGCCTAGAACAAGTAGATTCACTTAAATCCCACAAAAATCAGAGAAAAAAAATGAACGGGTACTACCAGTCTACCACCACACAAGATCACGCAACAAGCAAGAAGCAAATCCATGACTATCTGCACAATCCGTAGCTCGAACTCTCCCCACACATTACAGAGGATGGCTTACATAAAGATCTGGAGCCCAAAGCAACTCACCATGGATCTTGGGGGAGGTTTCCATGGGGGGATGGAGGCCCCAATCCTGGTACTTGAGGTGGCCATGGTGGCACAGTATATGGTGGCGGCGCGGTGGAGTTTGTAGGCGGCGCAATCAAGGGAGTCGGCGGCGGTGGTGTAGGTGACTTAGCTAGCAGCGTCGCAGGTGATGAGGTTGCCAGCGGCACAGGTGACGAGGTTGCCGGCGGCGCAGGTGGAGGGAACGGAAATCCGATAGGGGAGGATTCGGCCGCGCCGGATGCAGCCATGGATCCGTGGCCAAAGGGAAGGAGGCCGGCCGGCGGGCTGGATCCGCGACCAAAGGGGAGGAGGCCGGTCGCCGAGCCGGATCTGCCTCCAACGGGGAAGAGGCCAGCTGCCCTGCTGGATCCACGACCAATGGAGGAAGAGGCCCGCGTGCTGCCGACCTTGCCCTTCCGCCCCGCCGCCACTCTCAACGCCGCCAGCGCCGTCGCCACGCCTGAATCCGATGGTGTGTTAGGGTGGTCCATCTCGCTGGTGAAGTTTCCCGAAAAGATCGAAGAATATATGGAGACGGCGGTGGATTTGGCGCGCAAAATCCATTCCCGCGCGCCCTCAACTTCCTCCGCGCGCGCGCGCCCGCACTGGATGCTCCGCTCGTCGACTCCCCCGTACAACGCGACTCTAGAGAGACGACGGCTTCTTGGACCATGAGCCACGCTCGTCGTCTCGCGAAGCGCCGGGGCGAGCTCGTCTGCTCAGTTCGGGGTTCTTTTTGTAAAATACGCGACGTACAGACGAGTTATACAGACGCGCTATACATGCCCTAAGGGCGTGTCCCCAACAACTGTCGACTTCACTAGCTGACTCGGATTCTCATATGATGTGTAGCTGAGAGAAAACCGAAACCGAACCTGTTCGTTTATACTGAAATTTAGTTTATACTAATACTTATATTAAAATATTACGAGAGAAAAAACATTACTCCATAACCTAAAAAGTAGTTGAAGCGAACATGACCATCCTCGCTAGCGACTTTCTCGTAGCTCAGCTCGCTCAAAAACGAGGTGAAGCCGAGCATGCAGTGGTGGCAAAGAGGAATCTTGCCTCTGTGACAGACTGAGATGGAGAGATGAATATAATTAAAAATTACGTGCGGGACCCATGGCTCTTTTAATCGCTGGTTGCCGATGATTACTGTTGGGGACGCCCTAATAGTATGAGCTACCACTAACTCTAAGCTAAAAAATATGAAGGAGAGAGAGACTATAGCATCATGCTGTGAGAGCGGGATACATCGTGAAATGTGCGAGACTATCTCTTAAGTCTATGCTAGTATCTTGATTTTTACACTATTTAGTGATTGAAAAATTGATTCAACTAGCTCCAAACTAGGCCATTGAAGGCGCCCTTATTAGATACTCTATCACTCTATAAATTTGGAACTGCAAGCACTAGTGGCATATTCGGAAAGCTGATGCAAAAAAAAAAAAAGACATTGAACTGGTGCACGTATCATTTATATGGTACCAAGTTTAGCTTATGAACTTTATCAAGCCGTGTTATTAATTAGACAATTTTCTCTTTGAGAATAGCAGGCGTGGCGGTCCAGTATAATCTTTACTCCCTATCTCTTGATGCCATGAAGCAGTAAGATATTTTTGCATATATATATGATGACATTATGTACATTATACCTTAAATATCTTGAATGATTTTTTAGGTTGACCATTTGCTGGTTCTAAGGTATCTCCTGGAGCATCCTTCACATGTACAAAACCATTACAGTCCAGATTAAAGCATCCAGTTGACTCGTGTCCTTTAAAAACAAAATTGCTTATGGGTGTGGCACAATAAGGATATTTGAGTAAAGAAAAACTTATAGATTTTTATTTCATACCGTCCAGTATAAAAAAAAACGTGTCTTGCTGTCACCAAAGCGGGATGGGTTAACCTATGGATAACAAGGAATTTGTGAACTATACATATCTACTAAATCCATCACAAATTATAAGATGTTTTGACTGTTCTAGATACATTATTTTTATTATGTATCTAGACTAGTATATATCTATGTACATAGCAAATGCCACGTATCTAGAAAAGACAGAACGTCTTATAATTTAGAATAAAGTATATATATCCTAAATATGGCATACTATCGATGACTTACCATCCAACCCGCTCGCATATCATTGTAGTCACTATTGCCGGGCTTGTCATTTGATACCCACATTAATGCAGCAGTAAATCCCATTTCGCTTATAAACATCTAGAGTTGCCATGCCGCCTGTGTATCCACCGGTTGGGGGCTGTTCGCATCGTAGGCTGCGTACTGTGAAAAAAAATAGCACATTTTTCGTGATCATACGTAATTTTATAATTGTTGGAAAAAACATGAGCTATCTATTAGACGAGATCAGACGATGAAAAAAAAAAGAAGTACCAATGTAAAAATACCTAAAGTTACTAAGTAGGTGGAGATAGTACCAAAATTATGTGGGGCAAGTACTAAAATATGTGAGGCCCAATTTATTTTTTACTTTATTATTTTTCGGTTATGAGTAAATTGGTAATTAGCCCGTTCGCTTCACTGAAAAAACAAGCCAAAACACTGTTCCGACTGATTTATTATGAGAGAAAAATACTGTTCTAACTAAAAAAAACAAACTAAAAAGTACGGATTACAAGAGAAGCGAACAGGGCCTTTAGCATCTTCCTTGAAGGGCAAAGATCGAATTTCCCATCTCATCCCTGTCTAAAGTCTAAACCTGTCGCTTCCATCTCAGTCTAAGTTATTTCTCGCCTTGAACTAAAACAAAGTTCTTTCTCCCTTTGAACTAAAAAAAAAGTTCTTTCTCAGCTGCTAGCCGGTCGTAAGGGGCCACGTCGACGGCCGCCGGTGCCGCACCGTCGCGGCGACCTCGCACGCGAAGAGCTGCTAGCACCGGTCGCGTACCGGCCTCGGCGCAGTCTCCTCTCGCGCTGAGATCTCCTCAGCGGAGAAGAGGAACACGGGCGGCATGGTCCACCACCAGTTGCGCCGCCACACTCCCGCGACCGTCGTCGCCTGCGAAGATCGGATAGCACCGGGCACGTCTACCGACCTAGGCACGCTGCTCCGTGCATTCTCCTTTCCGTGCTCAAGGCCGCCTTGCGCCGCCCGCCCCCTCAGCCTGTCTCCTCCTCACGTTTTCGATCGAGTCGAGTTCCTTGGATGATTCCCTGTCGCCGGCGCCTAGGCCTACAAAGCCCCCCTGACCCGCGCTGCTCCCTGCTGTGATCACGCACAGACGCACGCGCTGGCAGCCGCGTTGTGGCGCAGGAGCGCAGCAGGCGCCATAGTACAAAGGCATCCTGGCCGTTGATCTAGCGGCGACAGATGTTGTCAGGTCGGCCTCCACCATGGACCCGACCCTCCCCCCGGCAAGCTTCTTAGGCTTGTTTTGTAATATACTGATTCGTCAAGGTTTGGAATAGCCTGTCTAAATCCTTGGATTTGAACACTGCTTTCACGCGAACTAGCTAAGGTCTATTTTGTTGTGCTTGTGAACAATTAGTGAACAATGCATCCCGGTTACAGCAGCCGTCTCAGGGGATTAATAAAGATGTTGAAGACTGGTCTTTCACAACCTAGGAGTGGGCAAGTTATAAAAACAGTGACAATGTCTAAAATTTCACTACATATGCACGACATGTGGCACATGTCTATACACCTATGAGGCACGTAATCCCTTCAATTTATTCTAGCTTCACCACTACACCACGTGGACATAGATTGAGAGTTACTCCAAACTCCTAGCTAATGTCTTTCGCCCTCCAAAACATTGGTTAGGGAGTTTATTTAGTTTCCCAATGCTCAAACAGTTGCTCTTATCCTTTTTCTTTGGTCTTTGAGTACTAGTACCTAATAGTGGAGGGCGTAGTTTAATTTCGTCGAGCCAAGCACACAAAACCGGTGATGTAACCTTGTTTCCCCAGTAAATGCCTGTAAAACTGATGTTTTCAAGAGAAGTGTTTGCCCGATTGGATCTCAGATTCAGATCTAAAACTACTAGAGGGCGGCTTGACTCTTGGCCGCTTGGATTGAATGGAAAATGCAATGACCTATTTTTACAATGACACTCCCTAGCCCTTTATAGGCAAAGGAGACTCCCACTTGCTACAACATATTTCAACCACTAAAGTGGATGCTGAGCATATTCCTAACACTAGACTTGGAAGCCAAGAAAAATAAAAAGTGCATGAAAAGTAAGATATAAGTGCTTTAACACTAGGCTTATCTATCAATCTCTCCCTAAGCCTTGTGTCGAGCACCGGAGGTGATCTGCTGTAGCCCAATCCTCTCCCTCATCTCCTGGAACTTTGACTTCCCCTACGACTTGGTGAGAATGTCAGCTAACTGATCAGTACTAGCAATGTGACTGGCCTTGATGCTTCCGTCCTCCAAGCAATCTCTGACGAAGTGGTACTTGATGCGGATGTGCTTGCTTCTTTCATGGAAGACAGGGTTCTTGGCCAGAGCTAGAGCAGACTTGTTGTCCACCTTCAGCTCAACCACATCTACCTTCCTGCCAAGGAGCTCTGCCAGCATCCTTGACAGCCACAGCGCCTGTGTTGCGGCAGTGGTGATGGCGATGTACTCCGCTTCACAGCTTGAGAGGGCCACACCTTTTGTTCGAGGGACTACCAGCTGACCAAGCAATCACCAAGGAAGAACATCGTCTCGGTTGTGCTCTTGCTAGTATCCACATCGCCGGCGAGGTTGCTGTCGCAATAGCCGACGAACCACGCCGTGTCGGGGGCCCTTCCATAGTGAAGACCATAGTCAAGGGTGCCCACCACGTAGTGCAGGATTCACTTGATGGCCTGCAGATGCTCCATCATCGGCCGCTCCATGAACCGGCTCATGTACCCAACGGCGAACGCGATGTCCGGCCAGGTATGGACCAGGTAGCGCAAGCTCTCGATCAGCCGCTAGTAATGGGTTGGATCGACCTCCTCCACCGTGCTCTCCTGACTCAGCTTGAGCTTCTCCTCCATAGTGCTGTGGGCTGGATTGCAGCCTATCATGCCGCCGAGCCCGAGGATGCGCTTAGCGTAGTGGGTTTGGCGGAGGGTGATCCTTGTGGCATCCTAACGCACTTCGACGCCGAGGTAGAAGCAGAGGAGTCCGAGGTCGCTCATGTTGAATGCCTTCTTCATCTGCACCTTGAACACCTCCACCTTCCGCTCTTCAGCGCCGATGATGATGAGGTCGTCCACGCAGATGCCGACCAGTAGAACATTGCGTCTGCTGCCCCGCCATTACACCGCCGCCTCATGCGCACTCTGCTTGAAGCCCATCTTCTTAAGTGTGGCATCGAGCTTCACGTTCCAGGCGTGTGATGCCTGACGCAGGCCATACAGTGCCTTGCATAGGCGGTACACCTTCCTCTCTCCTCCGGCGACGGTGTAGCTAGGTGGCTGGCGCACATAGACCACCTCCTTGAGATCGCCGTTGAGGAAGGTGGACTTCACGTCCATGTGGTGGACTTGCCACCTCTCTTGAGCCGCTAGTGCAAGGAGGACATGGACTGACTCCATGCGTGCCACGAGGGCGAAGGCGTCATCATAGTCGATCCCCTCCTGTTGAACGAAGCCGTGCGTCAGTAGCTACGCCTTGTGCTTGATCACCACACCCAGCTCGTCCTTCTTGAGCTTGAACACCCACTTTAGGGTGATAGAGCGGTGGCCGTCAGGTAGTGGCACCAGCTTCTAGGTGCGGTTCTTCTCAACGCACTTGAGCTCCTGCTCTATTGCCACCCACCACGCCGGATCACCCTACGCCTCAGCATAAGTGGTTGAGAAGCCGGCATGCGTCAGATGAAGCTGGGTGAAGAGCCTCTTGGGCTGGTCCAGTAAAGACTGGTCACCGAGGATGCTTGCCACGGTGCGGTATCACAGAGGCTCATTATCATAGTAGGCGTCCAGACGGTCTTCATCGTCTTTCAATAGTGTGGCAGACTTGACCTTCGGCTGCCCTGCATGCACTTGTGTCACAGTAGGTGAGGTAGAAGACATTGACGAGGTCAGTTGGTACGCTAGAGAGATCGACTGCGATGATGTAGAGATCAGAGAGGTCGGCTACGGTGCTGGACAGGTCGTAGCTGCTACCGATGGATTGTCGACCACCGCCGATGGGCTGCCGAGCTTCCCTAGATTTGGTGATGGCGAATGAGGCAGAGATGGTGAAGAGGTCGGCGCTGGTGATGAAGACCCATACATCAATGAAGATGCACCTTGTGCTTCCTCAGCACCTCCAGCCCACGCATACTCGACGGTGAAGTCGTGAAGCGCGGTCACCGACCCGTCATCCACCGCCTTGTCCCATGCCCAGCCGCGTCCTTCATCGAACACGACGTCACGCACCACACGCACGCGTCGTGTCATCGGGTCAAGCACGCGGTAGGCCTTAGCCCCCTCTATGTAGCCGATAAAGACCCTTGGCGAGCTATGATCATTGAGCTTGCCGACATGGTTTAGCTCCTAGATGAAGGCCAGCTAGCCAAAGATGTGCAGATAGCTGACCACCGGCTTGCGTCCATGTCAGGACTCATGCGACATCTTATCGTCGAGCGCACTAGTCAGAGAGCGGTTGAGCAGGTGTACGACGGTCATCATGGCCTCTCTCTAGTAGACCGCTGGCATGCCATGCTGTTTGAGGAGAGCGCACGCCGCTACCACCATCGTCTGATTGCGGTGCTCGACCACACCGTTCTGCTGCTGTGAGTAGGGTGCAGAGTAGTGGCACTGAATCCCCTCGTTGGCGCAGTACGCCTCGAACTCAGCTGTCGTGAATTCGCCACTATTATCCATGTAGAGCACCTAGAGTTTATGGGCGCACTCCTTCATGGCTGCCTGGTGGCGCTTGATGGCGTCCGTAGCTGCCGCCTTGGAATCGAGCAGCACAGCCCACATATAGCGGGTGGCATCATCAACGAGTAGTAGGAAGTAGCGCCAATCTCTAGGAGTGGCTGGTGACACAAGACCACAGAGGTCACCATGCACCAGCTCGAGCTACTCGGTGGCGCGGTAGGAGGCTTGATGTGGGAAAGGTCGGCGCTTCAGCTTGGTCAACACATAGGTGTCGCAAAGCTGCTCGACGTGGTCGATGTAGGGCATGCCATGGACCATCTCCTTCTTGATGAGCTACTTCAAGGCTTCGAAGTGAAGGTGCCCAAAGCGCTCATGCCAACGCCATGCCTCATCATCCCAACGCGCAACAAGGCAGAGGGGGTGCACCACCTATACATGGAGCACATAAAGACATTTGCTTCCCTGTTTCACCTTGGCGAGAAGACGACGGTCTCTAGCCCAGATGCACAGCACGCTGTCCTCAATCTCCACCCGCGAGCCATTCTCATCCAGCTGCCTAACGCTGATGATGGAGTTCTTCAAGGCCAGGATGTAGTACACCCCAATGAGAAGATGGTCCTCCCCCATCTTGGCCTTGAAGATGACCGAGCCGACGCCCTTGATCTTGACGGTGGAGGCGTCACCAAACTTGACGGAGCCCTTCATGTCAGAGTCTAGGTCGGAGAAGAACTTGCGTCGGCCAGTCATGTGGTGTATCACACCGGTGTTGAGGTACCAGCCGTCAATCTTGTCATCGACGACACCCTTGCCGAGGAAGGCGTCGGTGCATAGTTCATCGCGGTGGAGCTCGGCAGAGCCAGCCGACCTAAAAAGGGGAAAGCTTAGACCTTTCACCCCCTCCTCTATGTCTTGCTGCAGCTTGATGCACCCATGCGCCAGGAATAGGGTGGCATCCTGATCTTCTACTTGCGTGACGTGAGCCTACCCACCGTGGCATGGAGGAAGGCGGCAGTCCTTGGCCCCGTGGCTAGTCCTAACACCACAGTTGTTGCAAGTGTCATTCTAGGTTGCCTTGCGCTCGCCGGCGGCGCCACCATCAGCGCCGACCTAGCCCCGAGGTCTCTTCTCCTCCTTCTTGCCGCCGCGTGGACACTGACGATGCTCCTTGGAGCCAGATGAACTAGATCCTTCCTCCTTCTTCTTCTTGTTGAAGGCGCGCCACTGCTCCATCGTGTACAGCAGCTTGCCTTCGGAGGCACTTGGCTCGGTGTGAGGCCCCTCCTTGCGGTCCTGCACCGCCTTGAGCCTCCCGGACACGTCCTTGACAGTGAGCTACTCGAAGTCGAGGAGCATCTCAATCGACATGATGATCTACGTGTACTTCCTTGGCATGCAGTGGAGGAATATTTCCACCGCGCGCTCCTCCGTGAGGTCGGTGTCGCCGTTGCGCATCATCTATTCCATCAGATTGGTAAGACAAAGGGCAAAGTCCTTGACTTGCTCACCAGGCTAAAAGGCGAGGCCTTCCCACTCACCTCGGAGGCACTGCAACGTTGCCTGGCGCAGATGATCTCCGCTGATGCGTGCCACGGCGATCGATTCCCACGCCAGCTTTGTCGTAGCCTTGTTCGCGAGATAGGTGTCGAGCTTGGTGGGGATGACGGCGCACAACGCCTCCAGCGCCCGGCGATCGTCGTCGTAGTTGACGCCACCAACGTGAACCGCCTCCCACAGCCGCCAGGCCTACAACTTGACCTTCATAAGCAGGCTCCACTCGTGGTAGTTCGACTTGGTGAGCATTGGCTAGGGCGTTCCCACTCCGGAGTCACGGTAGACCATCTGTAGCACTAGGGAGCGGCCGTGCCGACCACGACGCTTCTCTGGTGATGGTGACTGGCAGCGACGTCCGACCAGGCTACGTGATCCTCCAGCTGGCTCCAGCTCCCGTTCCATCTCAGCGCGTAGTACTACGCCCACGTCTACCACGACCTGGGCCACAACCGCTGCCTCTGCGGGCAGCAAGGCGCGTCGCACGATCGTCGGCTCTGGCACCTGTGGCGGCGCGCGCTCTCGCGACTTGTCTAGCGTTGGACATGGCGCTCGCTCACTTAGGAACCCTCTCAGTTCCGATACTAGATTGTTGGCCCGATTGGATTTCAGATTCAGATCTAGAACTACTAGAGGGCAGTTTAGCCCTTGACCGCTTGGATTGAATGGAAAATGCAATGACCTATTTTTACAATGACACCCCCTTGCCCTTTATAAACAAAGGGGTTTCCCACTTGGTAGAGCATATTCCAAACACTAAAGTGGATGTTAAGCATATTCCTAACACTAGGCTTGGAAGCCAAGAAAAATAAAAAATGTAGGAAAAGTAAGATACAAGTACTTGAGCACTAGGCTTATCTATCAAGAAGCAGAGCCATAGTGTCTATGATCTACAGTAAAAACAAGGCTGAATAATAGTTTGTTATCGCCATTTTCTGATGAAGAATTTAGTGTACAGCAAAACTGATGTGAAACTGTTTGTAACCACACAACTCATAAGAAAAAATTACAACCTATATCTGAACTTGTGTAGTAATGCTATGGAATTACAGGCCAAGTAACATATAATTTGAAATATTTATGAAACCTATGACTTCAAAAAAATATGAAAAAAAGTATCATGTTTCTTGTAGTGCCCTAGCAAATTCAACTCCATAAGAATGATGATTTTCTTTTATACGTACGATATTGGTATAAGATAGAACTTACATCATTTGCAAGCGTTGATTCGTCAATTGATGATGCGATGATTCTTATTGAATCAGCTACGGTGAATGAAGAGCTTCTGTTCAGGGATGATGGATCTCTCATACTTGGATGAACATGATCGATTGATATTGTAGTTTTGGGTTCGCAAGAACTATAAATATCAATAGCGCAAGGCACGTATCTTGTGCCATTTTATATGATGGCTATGTTTCGCTCAAGTTCAAGTAAAATTGACAAAGGAGAAATCAAATATATATAGAACAGTTTTTGTGCCTAGCTTAAATAATAACAACTGCAAAAGATATGCTAGCTAGCTGGGAGCCTGGGACAATTTATTGTATGGATACACATGAAGAGATCATATATGGCAGCTAAAATAATAATTGTGAGAGATATGTGGTTAGTTGGGACATGGGAATATTAAACTAGCACTAGTGGAGAAATGGGCTGTACTCCCGGTTCTCAACCGCCTTCAGTTTCGGTTTTGGAATCGGGAGTACCAAATCAGGACTAAAGGTCCCCTCCTTTAGTCCCGGTTTCGCGCCCGGGACTAAAGGTGCACCTTTAGTCCCGGTTGGTAAGACCAACCGGGAGTAAAGGGTCTCCCGGTCTGGCCACGTGGGGCGGCCCTTTAGTCCCGGTTGGTATTACCAACCGGGACTAAAGGTTTCCTTTTTTTCTTTTTTTGTTTCTATTTTCAATTGATGATTCGTTTTGTTTTCGAATACGCATTCTACGTGCTAATAATATACGTATTCTACATGTTTATAATGTTCGAACATTTTGTACAAACTAAAGTATGAAACTAACGTATATATTACATACATATACATATATTGTACGTTATTTTATATACATATAATATGTATGTATGTATGTATGTGTGTGTGTATATATATATATATATATATTACAATTAAAGGTTGCATTGTATATTCTATCATATCCTTGGGATAACAAAATCACTCCATCTAGTTTGGCTTTCATGTTTTGTTGACGTCATTGTAGAACTCGCCGGCGGGGTTGAGGACCTGGTCATTAAGAAATCCTGCTATGGTCTCTTGAATTGCTTTCAATTGGTCACGTCGTATGACTTTTTCCTTCAACCATAGAGTCTTCAATAAAAGTTAAAGGAAAAGTATTAATATATATATGTGTGTGTTGGTCACTTGATTACTTATATATATGAGCAACAAAAGAAATTGTGAATATATGAATATATTTATATAACATACTTTGAGGATCTCTTCAGGAGTTCTTTTTGTGTACGCCTCGATAAACTCGCAAACATAGTATCCGCAGTAGTTGTTCTCCTGTTCTTGCCTCAGAACCCACTTTTACGAGAAAAAAGATCCGGTGAATTGAAAGCATGCATGATGTTAATTGAATTATATATATATATATAAATGTAGATAGTACTTACTTTGTGTGCGATTACATCCAGTGGCGCTTTGCAATGTTTCATGTGGTGATTCTCAATGAAACTTTTCCAAACACTGCGCCCAATAAAATAAACCATTAATTTGGTCTTTAATAATTGTTGCAGTTAAGAGATCGGGGTATATATAGTTGCTAGAGAGACCATATTACCCTTGGATAATATCTATCATGTCTTGGTACTCTGTTTGCTCTTTTCTTAACGAGTCTAAGATTCTCAACCGACTATTGGCCATATCGATGACCATCAATATCCAGTGATTGTTGCATATGTTTTTATACACAAATATGATTGACATTAACTAGAGTCAACATATATGTATATATATGGGAGATAGCTTAGCTAGTAAGCAAATAATTGAACAAATGTCCATATGATCGACATTAATTATTTAACACTCACTTGAAGTTGTAGGGGAAGAGTATATCCTTGTTTTGTTGGTTCACTAAGAACCTCATGAGATTTTTCTCGAGTTCAGCTTTCCATTGAGGCGGGGGATTAGGGTGTTTGAATACGACATTTGGATCAACGAAACCAACATCATTATCCTTTCTCTTTCTGAGTTCTATCATCTCATATCTGCATATATAAAAATATAGTGTGAGGATATATATAATGTATATATATACATGTAGCTTTATATATACACACTTTAATAGTAGAAAATAATCACACTTACAGACAATAGCAGCTAATGAGACTTTTGTCGAGAGAGTCCAGGTGGCATAGTTGGTGTAATTTTTCAAACTCGACATATATAACGTCATCGCCATGGAAGTAATGTTGGTTTCTAACTCTGACAGTAACAAAGGCCTCTCCCCATTCACACGCCGCCATGTACCACTTGTTTAGCAAGTACATTTGCGTACCCAGTTTACCTAAGGCCTCAGGGTTGTATAGACTCTTTTCACGTTCAAATTTCTTCCAAGGACCCACTTTCGGAGCAGATGGTCCTTCAGCGAGCACTTGAGCAAGGTCCAAACTAGTTTCCTCGTAAAATTGAGCCAGCTCCTCAAAATCGACGTCTAAGTCTAAGTTCGAACCACATTCATTACGAACGACAAGAGGGGGGACTGATTGTTGTGATTGTTGTTCGAGTTGTGCAACACCTTACCCTGGTCTAGTCTTTTTCTACGCCACCTCAAATGACTTGGTGAGAGAGCGGTCGTAGTCCGATTTTGGCCGGGTCTTTTGAGATTCCCGTTTTTTCTGGTCCACCATCTTTCTTAGAAGATCTGGAGGTAGGTAGAAGTATGATTTCTCCGGGTTGTCCCTCTCTTCTCGTTGCTTTTTTACTTTTTCGAAGAAACTGTCCACATCTTTTTTTACTGCAGCTTTTAATTTCTTTTCACTTTTCTTGAAAGACAGTTTTTGGGGAATAACTAGATTAGATGAGGCTTTCTTCTTTGTCGGCTGGTGAGACAACGACTTTGTTTGCGGGGCGGACCTCTTAGGAGCTGGCTTCCTCTTAGTCATCAAGGGAGGCAGGGCAGCCGTTGGAGGCGTTGGAGACCTCCTTGGAGGTGGCGGCGGTGGCGGCGTTGCCACCTGATTGCCCGAAGCACTATGATGATCTGGAGATTGAATAATTGGACTTAGGTTGGTAGAGGCCCTGCTGTGTGATTACAAAAAAGAATAATTAGGTATAAGAAATTATTATTATTAATCATGCATGTCAATAGAAAGTTTGTGAAAAATTTGTTTCGTTCACTTTTATCCACACCTATTGTCTGGCAGTTGAGGAAGCGGCAATGGACTAGAGACCTCAGGAATAATGATGTAGCGCTTGCGCCATAGTATGAATGTTTTCTCTGCTTCTCCTAGAGTCTTCTCCCCATCACCTCCTGAAATGTCAAGAGGTAGGTCACTAAAACCTTTGTTGACTCTATTCACTAAGACGCTAACATATGCAGGTGGTATTATTGCCCCATAGATTCTTGGTGTCTTGGTAGGATCTGGAGGAGAAAAAACACCGAGAGCCACAATGATTATGGCATTCTCTTTTGGAATATGTAGCTCACATGATGTAAACGGTGTAGTGATATCATCCACGGGAAAACGTAGCATTGCGTCATCTTGATTTGGCAACTCTGTGGAAGCGCAGCTGCTTTTCAACTGATCAGGGGGGCTAATATTAATGTTCATTCCTAGATTTGATACCTGCCTCTAGGCACTCATTGCTATTTGTACTTGCTTTATGATTTCGTCCCGCATTCTAGCTTGCATGTCTTTTTCGCGCTCCTGTGCTTGAAGCAACGCCTCCCGTGACTCATGAACCAATTCCTCCAACCTACTGATCCGCACTGCATCCTCATCCTTCCTTCTCTGTCGGCTTCTATAGGCATCTCTGTCATCAGAGAAACCATGCTCCCAAGAAATGTTCTGTCCTAAACCTCTCGTTCGGCCACTGTGTTTAGCGGTCCCGAGGGCATACGTCAGTTCATCCTTCTCTCTATTGGGCCTGAACGCACCAATAGCTTTAGCTTGTAGAGCATAAGACAATCTTTGTGTTGCTTTTTTGAGTTTTGTGCCATGAACCAGCTTCTCGGTCTCTAGGTCCAGTCTTCCCCCATGAGCGAAAAATCAATTCTTCGCGCGTGTGGGCCAATTGAGTGATTTCGGTGCGATACCCTTGGCAAGAATATCCGCTTCCATTTTCTCCCACTTGGGAATGGCAGTCGCGTAGCCACCTGATCCCATGCCATGGTGGTATACCTTCTATCGGGCATTCTCTTGGTTCATTCTCACCCGTTCCTCACCCTCTTTCGATGTCTTGTACAGTACAAAATCATTCCAGTAGGGTCTCAACTTCGCGAGCGGGCCGCTAGTATTGAAATTGGGCGTTAGGTTCTTCTTGACGTATTTCGTGTATAGAGATTTCTTCCAAGTCTGGAATTGTGTGGCCATCTTCTTCATAGCTCACTTTCAAACTAGTTCCTTCAATTCATCATCATTGATAGCATCATAATCATCCGCTTGCAACGTGAAATGTTGAAGGATATCATCCCAAATTAAATTCTTTTCAAGATTAGAGAAAAAACTAACATGAGACTTGTTGATCTTTTGCTTCCATTCACGGGCACTGATCGAAAGTCTGTCCCTTACAAGGCACCCATAGTGTTGCACGAATTTCCTTGCATGTGGACCAAGTGGTTCGCCTGTCTCGATATTGAATTCTGATATTATGTAGCGCCCCTCCAATGGCTTTTTCGGGCCTCGAATTTTTTTGCTTTTCGCCATTGTGGTCGTCGATCTAGAGGGCTACGTATAAAAAAGAATAAATTAATATCATGTGTACACATAATAGATGATAGATGTTCAAATATATATATATAATATTCAAATATATATATAAATATAATATTCAAATATATATATAAATATATATACCTCGCTAGTATTTTCTTGCACAATATTTTCTTGGTTATCTTCAAGAGCGAGGTATTGACTCCCGTCATCTACATCCTGCTGGTCACCATCGGCAAATTGAGTGCCGGTGTCGATAATATTCATCATTTCTTCATCCATGTTGTTTCTCGAGGCAGCCATCTAGCTTTTACACCACCAGATATATCTATAAAAAATAAAAACTATATCTATAAAATAAACTCCTGCAGGACATGCCACCTCAAGGATAGTAACATTTGTAAAAATCATTTATGTATCTGTACTCCAGTAGACTCTATTGATTACTCTACGGTTTCTAGAAAGTTCATCAAAGGAGACTTTGGTAAAAGTAAGATATTGATGCAACAAATGTAATAACAGCACTCTAGGTATATATAACCTGGCGGGGAAGAGGAGAGCAATGAATGAACAAGAACCCATCCAGATAGAGAGGAACAAGTGCTTCTCTCCATATAGTAATTCGTCCCAACAACACAATGGTGCTTGCCAACAAGGTTGCTACTGTTGTGTCATTGGCATTTTTCATGGCCGTGGCCATGGTCAATGTGGCAGGTAAGTAATTCACATGTTATTTCCGCAGGTTAACAAAAGAATGGGAGTGTACACACATAATAATCATTTATTGTTTATATTTATATATATACTACGTTTGGGTATGGTGATGGATAGACTACTGCGACGATATTAGGATGTGTGAATAAATAACCATCCGTACTAGTTGACCTTGCTTACGTGATCATCTCGGCGAGCATTTCTCCACCGGACGGCACCGTATTTGGCCACGGAAGAGCTCCAATTCTATGAGGAAGGGAACACAGTCTTCCACAACCGTTGCCGCTCTCCCTCATAGAATCAAAGCTCCTCCTTAACGTCCGTTACCAATCGGCAGAGAACATGCTCGTCGAGCTGAACACGGTCTGCGAGTTCAACTATTACGGATTTTCTACAATTTTCTAACTAGTCTGCGCCAAGGAGGCGAAGGTATGCCCGCCCGAGTACGAGAACTATGTCCCCTGCTACTACGTCACGGACGCCATCGAATGTCTCAGATCTAGGGGCCGGCATCCGCAAGTTCAACTAGTACGTGCGTTCCAAGCGACGAACAGATGGAGCGAACGAGCCAATGCCAACTTGCCCATCGAACGCCTCCTGTACGCCATCCATGCCCACTTGGGCGCGTCAAACGCCATCGGCACTGCTTTGCGCTCGACGCAGCTACCGACGCCCCCAGGCATCTGCCGCTACCGCCACGGGCTTAAGTTTTTCCTCAACTGAAGCCACCCTCCCCGCAGCCGTGGCCATCGCCGCTTCCCTCCTCACAACCGTGACCGTGAACAGGAGCGTGCAGAACTCTAATTTCCCCGCACTGGCGACACCCAAGCCAAAAGGGATGGTGGGCATGACATTCTGGCCACCTGCAACGACCTTCGCCGCATCGGCAGCACCCACCACTGACCAGACGTGAGCTGGTCTGAGCACACACTCATACACAAATAAAATCTACAAATAAATATACACACACTGTTGCTCACATATAGCACGGCGAGCAACACAAGCACGATGGCCGGAGGTTTTAATCAAGTCGACGGCGAGGATGAGCGCGCTGACGAGGACGATGAGCGTGGAGGACGACAAGGATGGCCGAAGATGATCTCTCGACGACGAGGATGCGATGGGGACGACGACGATGACGAGGATCGACGACGGCGATGAGGCCGCGGTGGATCCAAATTAGATCTGGGCGAGGGCGAGGATGATGGCGGTGGATCCGGGTCTAGGCGCCGCGCACAAATGGGAGAGGCGCGAGCCAGGGCCACTGGCAGAGATGGCGAGAGACGGGAGAGGCGCGTGGAGGCGTCTGGAGGCTATGGGGAGCGGCGGCGGCCGGTGGCTCTCGGGCGCAGAATGAAGACGATGAATGGGGAGAAGAAGATGAGGCGATATATATTTGGTAGATCTTTAGTCCCAGATGAATCCACGGACCGAGACTACAGAATCTTTAGTCCTAGGTTATGGTAAAGTGAAGCCACGACCCGGGACTAAAGAACCTTTAGTCCCGGCTGATGGTAAGAACCCAGACTAAAGGTCTGACCTTTAGTCCCGGGTGCAGCCATGACCCGGGACTAAAGTTATTTTTTTGGTGGGCCACGAAAACGTAGCCAACCTTTAGTCCCGGGTGGTTGATCGACCCGGGAGTAAAGGTGAGCTGCAGTTGGTTCCAAACATTTTTCCCCTTTTTATTTATTTCTTTTATATAAATATGCAGAGAGTTATTAATTGCCTAATAAATAAAATATCATCCAAAAAATTATAATAAATATTTTTGGACTTGGTTTTGCATTATTATACACAACAAAAATTTGTAACCTAAACTCTTTTATTTTACTATATAAATATTTAACATAGTGTAAATAATAATTACAATTTGCACCATGCAAAAATATACTACTTGATTAAAATCATTAAAACTATTATTTTTTTATAGAAAATAAGATTTCACATCTTATTAACGTTGATCATTTGGTTTTACATCACACATTCTCCACGGAAAATCCACCGTCAAGCAGAAAATTCATTTAAACCGTAGAAAATATGAAAACACAACAAAAAAAATATAAAGTCACAGTTATTACATAATAGGTCTAATACATCACTATATATATCAAGCGGGCACAGTAGTGAACTTCTTCTTAACGTATATCCCTTGGTTATGATCGCGCCATAACCATGGAGTGTCCTCATCATTTAGCTGGATGCTTGGGTCTTTGTTCACTGTGAAGGGTGGAATTCGATTATCCTTTTTATAATCATCTGATATGTCTGACTTGTCTTCAATTCCGACGACGTTTCTTTTCCCTGAAAGAACTATGTGGTGCTTTGGCTCATTGATTGGGTCATTATTGTTTTTCCCTCTCTTCAGTTTTGTAGACATGTCCTTGACATAGAACACATGATTCACATCATTGGCAAGGACGAACGGTTCGTCTTTGTACACAATATTGTTGAGGTCCACGGTTGTTATTCCATACTGGTTGTCGACTGCTACCCCGCCTCCAGTCGCCTTTACCCATTGATACTTGAACAAAGGTACCTTAAAAGTAGGTGCATAGTTTAGTTCCCATATCTCCTCTATACGACCATAATATGTTTGCTTATTTCCATTAGGGTCGGTGGCATCTATGCGGACACCACTGTTTTGGTTGGTGCTTCTTTTATCTTGGGCTACTGTGTAAAATGTATTCCCATTTATCTCATACCCTTTATATGTGAGGATATGCCACGATGGCTGCCTAGCCAACAAATACAGTTGCTCATCAATACTCTCATCACCCTAACATTCTTTTTGCAACCAGTCGCTGAAAGTTTCTATGTGCTGACGTGTAATCCAAGCTTCAGACTTCCCTGAAAACTCGGATCGAAGCAACTCTTTATGTGTCTCGATATACGGATCCACCAAGGAGGAGTTTTGCAGAACTGTATAGTGTGCTTTATTAAAATAATTGTCCTGCATACCAATATATGTTTTCTTCCCCAGTGTCCCCTTTCCACTTAGTCTCCCCTCATGTCGCAATTCAGAAACACCAATCAGATCAAGGTCGGGAATAAAGTCAACACAAAACTCAATGACCTCCTCTGTTCCATAGCCCTTAGCGATGCTTCCTTTTGGTCGAGCATGATTGTGAACATATTTCTTTAGGACTCCCATGAACCTCTCAAAGGGGAACATGTTGTGTAGGAACACAGGATCGAGAATGCCAATCTCCTTGACCAGGTGAACTAGGAGGTGTGTCATGATATTAAAGAAGGAAGGAGGGAACACCAACTCAAAGCTGACAAGACATTGAACCACATCATTCTGTAGTTTAGCTAGATCCATTGGATCGATTGCCTTCTGAGAAATTGCATTGAGGAATGCACATAGCTTCACAGTGGCTAGACGTACATTTGAAGGTTGAATTCCTCTTAATGCAACTGGAAGCAATTACGTCATGAGCACGTGGTAGTCATGGGACTTTAAGTTTAGGAATTTCTTCTCTGGCATATTTATTATACCCTTTATATTCGAGGAGAATCCAGATGGTACCTTGATGCTTGCTAGGCATTCAAACATGCTTTCCTTCTCTTCTTTGCTAAGAGTGTAGCTGGCAGGACTTAAGTAATGGCGTCCATCATCTGTCTTCTCTGGATGTAGGTTATCTTGTTCTTTCAAACACTGCAGGTCTTGTCGTGCTTCAAGTGTGTCCTTAGGCTTCCCATACACACCCATGAAGCCTAGTAGGTTCACACAAAGATTCTTCATCAGGTGCATCACGTTGATCACGCTACGGACCTCTAGGACTTGCCAATAGGGTAGCTCCCAAAATATAGACTTCTTCTTTCACATGGGTGCATGACCGTCGGCATTGTTCGAAACAGGTTCGCTGCCATGTGCCTTTCCAAATACTACTTTCACATCCTTGACCATATTGAGTACATCCTCACCAGTTCAGTTGCCCGGCTTGGTTTGGTGGTCTGCCTTACCTTTAAAATGCTTGCCTTTCTTTCTTAGGGGGTGATTCGCAGGAAGAAATCAACGATGGCCAAGGTACACGACCTTTCAATATTTTTTCAAGAATATACCTTTAATGTCATCGAAACAGTGCGTGCATGCATTATATCCCTTATTTGATTGTCTTGAAAGATTACTTAGAGCAGGCCAATCATTGATTGTTACGAACAGCAATGCTCGCAGGTCAAAGTGCTCTTGTTTGTGCTCATCCCACACATATACACCTAGTCTGTTCCACAAAAGTAGAAGTTCTTCAACTAGTGGCCTCAGGTACACATCGATGTCGTTGCCAGGTATGCCTTGGGCCTTGGATGAGCACTGGCATTATAATAAACTTACGCTTCATGCATAACTAGGGAGGAAGATTGTAGATACATAGAGTAATAGGCCAAGTGCTATGACTACTGCTCTGCTCCTCGAAAGGATTCATACCATCCGTACTTAAAGCAAACCTTAAGTTTCTTACATCATTTGCAAACTCCGAGAATTCTCTATCGATTGCTCTCCACTGGGACCCATCAGTAGGGTGTCTCAACATATTGTCTACCTTACGGTCTTCTTTGTGCCATCGCAACAACTTTGCATGGTCTTTGTTTCTAAACAGACGTTTCAAGCGTGGTATTATATGAGCATACCACATAATCTTGGCAGGAATTTTCTTTGTGGGACGTTCGCCCTAAACATCACCAGGGTCATCTCACCTGATCTTATACCATGATGCATGACATACCAGGTATGCATCTAACTTCTCGTACTCCTCACCACGGTAGAGGATGCAGTCATTAGGACATGCATGTATCTTCTAGATTTCTAATCCCAAAGGGTAGACTACATGTTTTGCTTCGTACGTAGTGACGGGCAATTTGTTATCCTTTGGAAGCATCTTCTTTTGGATTTTTAATAACTCCCCAAATCCCTTGTCAGATACACCATTCTTTGCCTTCCATTGGAGCAATTCTAATGTGGTACCCAACTTTTTCTGTCCCGCATCACAAGTTAGGTATAGTAATTTCTTGTGATCCTCTAGCATACGCTCGAACTTGATCTTCTTCTTTTCACTTTCGTATTCTCTTTGTGCGTCACGAATGGCCTGACCAAGATCATTAGCGGGCTAATCTTCTGCCACTACCTCTTCTTTAGCTTCCCCCATTGCAGTATCATTGAAGGCACCATATTCAGCAATAATGTCATCATCGTCCCACTGTTCTTCTTCACCTTCTTCCATTACAACCCTGGTTTCTCCGTGCTTCGTCCAACAAATATAGTTTGGCATGAAACCCGACTTCAATAAGTGTGAATGAAGACTCCTTGAGCTAACATATTTCTTCAAATTCTTACATATGGCACATGGGCAGCACATGAAACTATCGTGTTTGTTTGCCTCGGCCACATATAAGAAAGAATGCACGCCCTCAATGAACTCTTGGGAGCGGTGATCAGCATTGTACATCCAATGCCGGCTCATCTGCATTATATGACATACATACCATATTAAAATCTAGAACATAATTAGTTAATTATACGATATGCATGCTACCACATAAGGTATTAATTTATGAAAGTCTCGCTACAATGTAGACAATCACAACTATCACTAAAAAAACTAAAGCTAAAATGCACTTCAGCAGCATAAGGATTTCGCGACCAATTCCAACTAAAACAGACAGATCATGCGTTTGTTCAACATCTATGGGCTTCTTCTGCAGGATCACTGCCTCATTAGCCGCCGTAGCCGCCTGTGGAAGAGAGTTTTGCACGTGTTCAACACACTCTTTCTCCCAGTACCAGCCTGAACATCCAGTGCCATCCCACTGAAATTAAAATAAAAAATTAAAACTTTAATCACAATCATCATGAAAATAAGTATAAATTAACCATAATCATCAAATGTGACAAAATAACTCACATTGTGATCCGGACACTTGTAGAAGATACGGCCCCTGTTGGGACACTCCTTCCTCACCCGGTACTCCATCACAATCTTCTCCTCACACTTGCCGCATGCAATGAGAGGAAAGTCTGGCCTCAGTCGCTTTGGAACCCGATGAGAGGCCGAGGACCCAGAAGCAGTTGACATCTACTCTCTATACTCATTTTTAATATAATATAAATTTCTCATTTTATAAATAAATAAAATTAAAAAACTCTAAAATTCTCTATATCTCTAAACCATGAAGTGTGCTATGCATGCTAGAATTGAAAACTCAATACTAGTTTTGAATAACTACTTTAACATTCCTTCATCCAAATACGCAAACTTTAAAGTGATTTTGAGCTTAAATGGCTTACAAATAAAAAAAATCTACCATAAAAAACCACATATATCTAGTCCATAAAATGAAATAAGCTACTGATGACACATGAGAGTATAAAGTTGGTAATCTTTAGAACCGAAGAATCGATGGAGGAATGGAAGAAATCTTGTGATACACCAGTGATGAGGAAGAAGAGAGGCCGGCGATGAAGCAAGAACACTGAGCTCGAAGTGGCTCGAGCTCGGGGAGGAACAAGGGCTATATTGGAGGGGACCTTTAGTCCCGGTTGGAGACAGAAACCGAAACTAAAGGTACCTTTCTAGTCCCGGACAGAGCCTCTAGTCGGGAGTAGACTTTTACTCCCGGTTGGAGGGACCAACCGGGAGTAAAAGTTAACCTTTAGTCCCGGTTGGTAACTTCAACCGGGACTAAAGGTCCCCTGCAGCAAAAGCCTGCTGCAGTAGCCGTTGGGCAGGGACCTTTAGTCCCGGTTAGAGCTACAAACCGGGACTTAAGTTACTCTAGTTCCGGACGCAAAAAATACTGGGACTAAAGCCAAATTTTGAGGTGGGATCAAATGTCGTTTCTCTACTGGTGTAGGCCAGCTATAATAATAATCATACGCGCGCCAGCTAAAATAATAGTCATATGCCAGCTAAAATATTAATATACATAATCACATGGGATTTTTTTCTACTCCCATGTGTACTGCTTCCAACTAATTAGGTGAGTGGGTGCATGGAACTAACAAGAATAAATTTTTAAATAATAGAGAAAATGGTGACGTTCACTTTGGTAGCGCACAAAGCTCATTACCTTCCATGTGCTACATGTTTGTTAACAAATTTGTTGCAATAGCTGCTGTATAACGTGTAAGCATATATGTAAACGATCAATGAGATGTTCGTTTCCTTGGGTTTCTTTTTTTTCAGTTATTTAATTACTTCATAATTTCAAAAAATCAACGGCTATGATTGATTCTAGCTATTACTTCCTATGAGGTAATGGGGTACCATATAGCAAGGCCCGCCCAATACACAAATGCTCTCAAGCATAATTCCATTGCATAGTGCTCATTTTTATGAAAATTTTGGTTCAAGGATCATGTTTTCAAAGTTTGCATGAAATTAGTTATGAATTTAAAAGATTAAACAGTATTTTCCTATTTAAAAAAACATTTAAAGGCTGGATATTAACCAGGTGACGCCGCATGGCAGTATCAAAGCGTGTAACGTGCCCTCTAGTTGACAGGTAGGGTCGCGAGAGGAGGCAGAGCAATTCGTTGCAGAGATTATTGAGACCCCCGCCAGTTTGCAGCTAGCACTAATAAAAGACAATATATAGCTGTCCTCTACCATTCACACTGAAATATACAGCTGCTAGCACTGATAACATAAGTATATGCTCCTTTTCTAATAGTCTACGATTAGAAATAGAACATTTCAGACGATGACAGGTGAGGAATACAGGTATACAGCGCCTTCTCCCCGGACAAAGAAAAAAAGCTGCAGAAATTCCTCACCCACCGTCGTCTGAAGCCCCGGTTCCTAACCGAATGGACCCGAAAATGTTATAAAAAATCTAAAAAGGAAAAAAAAAAGAAAAGAAGAGACTAGAACGACGGAGTGGCTAATAAGGGCAGGACACGAAAATCCGAGCGACCTATCTAGCAAGACTACTGCCACGCCATATACAGTCTAGTACTGATGGCCTGATCACACAGTCTGCTGCTCTGCATGCTTGAGTCCGTATAACTGTACACAAGCGTACGTACGTAAGTGTACCTACGCCGGTCACGCACAGCGCCGCCGCCAGCTGGCCGGCGGCGTCGTCAGGCCAGCCAAGACGACGAGATGGTAAGGTCCAGGTTCAGAGCCGCCGGCTTGCTCTCCTCCTCCTTCACGGCAGCGACGCAGCGAGCGCCTGCTGCTGGAGCAGGCAGCAGCTCCTCGCTGATGGAGCTCGAGCCGTCTGCGTCGTCGCTGCTCGCGTCCTCCCACAGGCCGATCGACAGCGTGAGGTCGCATCCCGTGTGCTGCTTCTCGGGCTTCTTAGTGTGACTTGGCCTAATTGCCTGTGGAATAATACAAGCAGAGATGAGCTAGGTGTTACTACAACTTACAATTAAGTATCAAGGCATCAACGTTAACACGCTAATAGTATACTATCACGACTTTGGAAGCATGCATTTGATTCAGAGACATTTTTATCTAGCTCATGGGTGATGGGTCTGGACCATGCATGCATGTAGTAGTAGGGCAAAAACAACAGTCAATACACGGCAGTATGGGAGTTTGGCAGCCTGCCACCTAATGATGCATACGACCAAAATGAAGCTTCTAGGGAATGGTACATGCAGGAGTATGCATCCATGCATGCATTATTGTTTGAGTAAATTTTGTCAGCAAATCATATATGGGAAAAGCCGTATTATTACCTTATCTGTTGTTAGCACGTTGGAGTTCCAAGGAACACGCCCTCTTCTTTGTTCCCAGCAGCTTCTGAACACTTCCTCTAGCGACGGCGGTCTGCAGGTAAAAATAGTCGAATTTAATTTCAAATCTGAAATTCAGGTAAATTCCTGTTCGATCATTAATTTGAAGATTGCGAGGAAGCGTGATTTTGGTTTGTGCTAATTAACGTGCTTACATTTGGTATGGTGATGAGTGGCTGCAACCACGGAGCATGGTGGTATAAATGTTCTTGTCTGATGAAGCTGGAGTGTTGCCATCCTGTGACGCATAATAAGCACAGTGATCTTTACGGCTCAAGAACACGCGCTTGCTGTTGCTCGCCGCGGTTGATGTCAACTTCTGGAGGCTAGACTGATGATGGGTACTGCTGCTACTGGAGCTGGAGCTTCTGTACATCTGGTCATTTTATTGGAAGAAATTAAACAAGGTTGTTTTATCATTCAAATAGCTAGAATTACACAAGGTTATTAGCATATGTATCTTGTTAGCCCCTGGATCTTCGGAACGGGTGAGCCGACCACTCACCTTCGTTACCGACCACACATTATGGCTACAGGTAGAAGAAGGGAGGGAAAACAGAATACACACAACACAAGTACCAGCGTTGGCCGGAGCTCTGCAGAAGAGATGGCAAAACTGAACTCGCTCACTTTACTGAGCTACAGTGGGAAGCTATATATACAACTCTACCCATATAATCCTAGTACACAGACATATCAGGCTGTCATGTTGCTACAGTGACTAGATGTGACAGCAGGGCTGACTTTGGCGTCTGCTCCTGTTGTGGCTATAGTGCCACAGGGGAGCCTTTCGGCGCCTGCCCCTGCAGCAGCTACAGTGCAACAGCAGGGAGCCTTTCGGCGCCTGTCCCTGCCATGCGTTCATACATGAGAGCAGCAGATTACTTAACAATTCTATCTCTAATCCTGCTGCTAACCCTAGAACCTCCACCATGCCGATCATCTTCTTCAAATCCGTGAACCGAAGACGGCCGAGCGGCTTGGTGAGTACGTCCGCGAGTTGCCGACCAGTTTCGACAAACTCGATGACGATTTTCCCTCCATCGACACAGTCCCTGAGAAAGTGAAACTTGACGTCGATGTGCTTGCCCCGGTCGTGGAGAACGAATTCTTCGCAAGGACAATGGCGGGCTGGTTGTCCACCATCAATGCTGGTGGGTGAGCTTCCACACCGGTCAGCTCGCCCAGCAGCTGGCGTAGCCACACAACTTGGCACGCTGCTGTGACTGCCGCCACGTACTCTGCCTCGCACGTGGACAATGCCACCACCTTCTGTTTCAGCGACAGCCATGAGATTGGAGCCGACCCGAGGAAGACGAGCACGCCAAAGGTGCTCCACTATCCGTCGATGTCCCCCGCCATGTCTCCGTCCCCTTGACGTAGTGCAGCAGCCACTTCACTACAACCCAGTGATCCTCTCGGGGATCCTCCATGAAGCGGCTGACGTAGCCCATGGCGAACGCAATGTCCAGCCTCGTATGAACTAGGTAGCGCAGACCGCCGACGATGCTCCGGTAGAGTGTTGCATCTACCTTCGCCGCGGTACTGGCTTTCATCAGCTTCAGCCGCTCCTCCATCGGAGTCACGCATGGCTTGCACTCAGCCATGCCGCTCCACTCCTACAGCTTCGAGGCGTACGCGCTCTGACCGAGCGTGAGCGCCTCCTTTCCCTGTGTTCACCTCGATGCTGATGTAGTAGAAAAGTGCTCCGAGATCGCTCATTCAAAAACGAGCCGCCATCTCGCGCTTGAAGTTGTTGATGTCCTCCGCACGTGCGCCAGTGATGATCAAATCATCCACATACACGCCGCTGACGAGCTCCTCCTTTCCCCATCACCGCGTGTAGAGTGCGTGCTCGGTTGCGCACCGTGTGAACCCAAGCTCGCCCAGCATGACGTCAAGCTTGGCGTTACACGCTTGTGGGGCCTACTGCAGCTCGTAGAGCGCCTTACGCAGTAGGAGCACCCTGTGCTCCGCTCCCTTGACGGTGAATCCCAAAGGTTGCCTGAGAAAGACCGTCTCTGCTAGCTCACCGTTGAGGAAGGTTGATTTTACATCTAGGTGATGGATGCCCCAGTCCTTCGCTGCTACCAAAGCTAGAAGCAGTCGGATAGACTCCATGTGCGCTACCGGCGCAAAGACTTCCTCGAAGTCGATGCCCTCGCGCTGGACAAAGCCTCGGGCGACGAGGTGCGCCTTGTGCTTGACAATGGCGCCGCGCTCGTCTCGCTTGACCTTGTACACCCACTTCAGGCCGATCGGACAGCATCCTGAAGGTGGATCGATGAGCTCCCAAGTCTCGTTTCCTCGATCGCCTCCATCTCCTCCAGCATCGCCGTCACCAATTTTCATTGCGCTTGGCCAGCGTGAACATGGGTGGTTCCTCTGCACTGATGAGAAGCAACTTTGGGTCATTGAGCAGCCGACCCACCAAGCCTAAGGGCTTTGTGCTGCCGACAATGTCATCAAGCCTACGGAACCGCACCTCCTCACCGTCGTGGAATGTATCCACGAACTCAGTGAGGTCGCTTAGAGGTGAGGCGAACTCGATCGGCGTCGATGGAGTTCCCTGTTTCACTAGAGTGATTGGCACAGCACCTGGAATGCTCAGCACCCTAACTGCAGTGCTCGACACTACTCCTAGACTGCTTATCACCACTCCTAGAGTGGTCGGCACCAGTGCAGGAGTGCTCGGCACCAGTCTTGGAGTAGTCGGCACCACTGTAAGACCTCTCGGCTCTGCTACGGGAGCATTCGGCACCCGTCCTAGAGTGGTCTACACCACTATAGGACCGCTCGGCACCACTCCTGAAGTTCTTGGCACCCCTCCCGAAGTGCTCGGCACCACCCCAGGAGTGCTCGGCTCTGTTGCTAGAGTGGTCTGCACCTCCTCTCCAGTATCTCCACCACCGTGGATGACCAAGTGCTCGACGAAGAAGGTGCTAGTGAAGTCGCCAGCTTCCCCCGTGCCTAGACTGTCCCAGTCCTAGGCCGCCTTATCGTCGAACACGATGTCGCGTGAGACAACAACCTTGCCTCCGTGTGGGTCGTAGAGCCGGTACGCCTTGGTACCTTCTGCGTAGCCTAGGAGCACCATCAGTGTGCTCCTATCTTCGAGCTTGCTGAGATGAGGCTTGGTGTTCCTCACATGGCCGACACGACCAAATGTCCTAAGGAAGGACACATTCGGCTTGCGTCCATGTCAAGCCTCGAACGACGTCTTTCCCTTTAGGGCCTTGGTGGGCGCGCGGTTGAGGATGAATACCGTCATGGTCACCGCCTCACCCCAAAACCTTGCCAGCATGCTCTTGGCCTTCATCATGGATCAAGCCATGCCGACCACCGTTTGGTTCCGTTGCTCCACCACGCCATTCTGCTGTGGCGAGTACGGTGCGGTGTGGTGTCGCACCATACCCTGATCCACGTCGTACGCAGCGAACTCCACCGAAGTGAATTCGCCATTGCGATCAATCCACACCACGCGCAGCTTCTTGCCACTCTCTGCCTCCACGCGTGCCTTGAACTTCTTGATCGCCTCTGCCGCCTCGTCCTTGCTCGTCAGGAGTTGCAGCCACATATAGCAACTGCAATCATCCACGAGCAGGAGGAAGTACCACCGACCACCGTTTGTGGCTGGTGTGATTGGCCTACAGAGATCACCGTGGATGAGCTCGAGAGCGTCAGCCGCATGATACTTGGCCGCCTTTGGGAATGGCAGCCTCCTCTGCTTCCCGGCCAGGCAGCTGTCATATAGCTCGCCTGCGTGCTTCATGTGGGGCAGCTCTCAGACCATCTTCTCTAGCCGACCAAGCGCGTCAAAACTGAAATGGCCAAACCAGGCATGCCACAGCCATGGCTCCTCGGTGTGCCATGCTGCCAGGCACACTGGCTGCTCCACCTTTAAGTTGAGCAGGTACAGCAGGTTCCGGGACCTCTTCACCTTAGCAAGAAGGCGCTGCTCCCGGTCCCTGATTTTGAGGATGTCGTCCTTGATCAGTATCTCGCTACCGCACTCATCTAGCTGGCCAATGCTAATGATACTTGAACGCAGCTGTGGGATGTTGTACACATCCGTCAGCACGCGGTGCACACCATTCTGGCACCTAAAGATAATGGTGTCGCGCCCTCGGATTGCCACCCTTGAGCCATCACCGAACTTCACCATGCCGGTCACGTTGCCGTCGAGCTCGGAGAAGGCTTTCTTGGAGCCTGTCATGTGGTTGCTGGGGCCGGAGTCCAGGTACCACCGCTGTTCTTGTCCGCAGCCCACACGTTCGAGGTGGACTTGGGCGCACGGTTGGTCGAGGTGGATAGCCTTCAGAGCCTTCCCAGGCCCTTTCACCGCCATCCCCTCTCCCTTCTCCTTGGCCTCAACGTCGTGTAGTGCATAGAACATCACCATCAGGAGAGTGCCCTCATCATCATCATCATCAGCCTACGCCAGATGAGCCTCAGTCTTCTTCTCCTGCTTACGATTTGGGCACTCCTTTGCCCAATGACCCATCTTCCCGCAGCGCCGGTAGGCGTTGGGGTCGACCTTCTTCTTCTTCTCCGAAGAAGCCTTGCCGCAGCGCTTGCCATCACCACCGCGGCTGAAGGAGGCTTCCCCGGAGTTCTTCTTCCGGGCAGCCCACTCCTCCTCTGTCAGCCGCAGCTTGTCGCTGTCCGTCGTTACTATCGCCTACTCTAGGCGCTCGTCCACCGCCCGTAGACGGCCTGTCACATCCTCAATGGTGAGGATGAACAAGTCCAGCATCGTCTATATGGAAAGAGCGATCTAGATGTACTTCATCGGCACAAAGTGAAGGTACTGGAAGACCGCCTCTTCTTCGTCGATGGTGCCGCCGTGACTTGTCAGCTTGCTGATGAGCGTCTGTAGGCGGAGTGAGAAGTCCTCCACCGATTCACCATTCTTGAAATTGAGGTTGGCGTACTCCTGCTTCAGCAGCTGGGCCGTCGCCTTCTTTGCGCGGTCAGAACCAACGTGCATCGCCGCAATGGCCTCCCACGCCTCCTTAGCAGAGCTCTTCGTCCGCAATGACTCCCTGTACTCCGTTGGCATAGCAGCGAGGATAGCCTCTAACGCTAACATGTCGTCTTCTTCGTTGTCGATGCCCTTGTCAATAGCATTCCAGAGCCGTCAGGCTCTGAGCTTGACCTTCATGGTCACCAACCACTCGTCATAATTGGTGTGAGTCAGCGTCGGCCAACTGATGCCGCTGACCTCCCGCACCGTGCGCACAATGACCTCCTGTCGTGGCTGGGTAGCCACAGCAGCGCTGCTGCTATCGTCCATCTCCAAACCGTCCGTTATTGCCAGTGGTTAGTCCGACAACGACGCTTGTACGGCTCTGATACCACTTATTAGCACCTGAATCTTCGGAACGGGTGAGCCGACCACTCACCTGTGTTGCCGACCACACACTATGGCTAGAGGTAAAAGAAGGGAGAGAGAACAGAGCACACACACAGTACAAGCACCAGCGTTGGCTGGAGCTCTGTAGAGAAGATGGCAAAACTAAACTCGCTCTCTTTACTGAGTTGTTGTGAAAAGCTATATATACAACTCTACCCATCTAATTCTAGTGCACAGACATATCAGGCTATCATGTTGTACAGTGACTAGATGTGACAGCAGGGCTGACTTTAGTGCCTACCCCTGCTGTGGCTACGGTGCTGCAGGGGAGCATTTCGACGTCTGCCCCTGCAGCAGCTACAGTGCAACAGTAGGGAGCCTTTCGGCGCCTGTCCCTACCGTGCGTTCGTACAGGGGAGCAGCATATTACTTAACATATCTCATATATGAAGCTGAAAATGCACTTAATTAATGTGTACGCTAGTAATAATATACCAGCAAAATTATATGTGATAAATTAAAATACCTGAAGATGGCTCTTGATATGAGATATGCTAACTCCCTTCACGCCCATCAACTGAAGAATTCGCTTCGGAGTTGCTTCTGCATGACAAAAGAAAACGAAAGGTTAACACACACAATAATACAACTGATTCTGAAGCATGATCTTTCGAATTAAATTCTGACAAGATATGGGGTGGGTGTCAATTAGTTCAGAGAATGTGCCCATATATGCTGTTATCCAATAAACCATATGATCATTGTCTTCTATATGAAAAATAATTGCTGTAGTTGATTTTGTGGGTGTATTGCATGAATATCGTTGTCAATCTCTATTTGGATGGTTATACAGCTACCTAGAGTTATCAACATGTCCACAGATTGATATCCGCATTTAAGTATTTATTGATGCAACTATATATATGTCCTATACACATGTTTGCTAGGAAATATAATGAACTCAATACATGACTAGTAACTACAAATATCTACACATATAGGAAGTGTGTCTGTTAACCAGGCCATATGCAAACTCAGAACACACACAATCAATATAATCAGCATAAAATAAAAATATTTATTCGAGAGAAAATTTGAAAGAATGGTAAATTTGAGAACAAAATAAAGAGAACTACGATTAAACAAACTTGTAACTTATGAAATTCTGTCATATAGATAGCTTACTAAATTGAGTATGCAATTCATATGTTTTGCAATAATTCTAAAGATTAGTAACGTACTGGCTGTAGAAACGTTTCAAGCTTCCATGAACAATATTTATCTCTATCAGCAAAAAGTTATAATCCCCATACATGATAAATGAAAGGAGAAAAGGAGAATAATCTCATAGATGCTCATCATTCAAGCATGCAAATCACGTGTTTTCCTTTTTATTTGCCCCCGGTGGACTCCACCACCAACAAACTGCTGCCTAACAACCTAAACACTAAGGGGAATGGTTTCCTAAAAAAAACACTAAGGGAAATGATATAATCAAAACCCTCAAAACTACAAAGTGAATTGAATTAATAAGAAAAACTAGCTATGCATTCGGTCACCTCCCAAAAAAGATCGTAAAAGAAAGTAAGAAACTATGGATCCAAATCAATCAAAGCATCATGCTATCTAGCTCGGGGATGTCTCAAGTCTCATGCATGCAGTCGGAGAAGGAAGGTATTGAAAGACGACTCACCGTCCTGGCCACCGAGGCACTCGACGGCCTCCACGAACTGCCGGTGCAGCTCCTCCGTCCACCGCATCCGCGGCACCTCTGACCGGTTGTACTGCCGGACCCCTTTTCTCTCAAACCCTCTCATTCTCCCTGTTGCCTCTCCGGTTTGCAGCCTTCACCTCGCTCAATCCCTAGCTAGCTGCTCAATTCTTTCAGGCTCTAGCTATCTAGCTTCTCATATATATATGGTAGTAGCAGAGTTATATATCTAGTTAGATATATATATAAGTATGTTGTTGAGAGTTTGGCTGAACGATGACGGACACCTTGCAGCATATATTTAAGTACTTGCTTGCTGCCTACCGTGCACAAGGATGACAGGATATTGTACTTATAAGGCTGATGGAATGTGAAGAAGAAGGAGAGAAGAAGACAGAGCAGAACACTCGAAGGAAGAGAAATTAAGAGAAGGCTGAGTTTTCTGACCTAGTCCAGTCAAACATGCTCACTCAGCTCTCTAAAAGGGCAGCAGCAGCACTGCGAAGAAAGTATAGGTTAGGTAGCCACAGTTTCTGAAAAGCTGGGCTGTCCATGTTCACGAGACAACGAATGCAAGTATAATTCAACTAGTGCTTGCATTTTCATATATATGGCCGGATCTATAGCTCTATTCATTATATTGTCCAGGTCGTCTACCTCAAATGGCGCTGATGGTGAAGTGGTGAACAGTTCTCCTGTTTGACAAAAAGGAGCTGCTGCGCCGATATTTCCGGTGGTTAATTCAGTCGTTTCAACGCGTGCGTTAAATAACAGTCCCTATCTATGTGGCTAGCAGGTTTGACAAAAGAATTCGAGAAAATTAGCAGTGTGCGTGGAGCGAGTGCTGTCTACGTACGTTTAATTTGATATTACGTGTACTGGATTATATAGGATTTTAATTAATTCAGAAGTAGACATCAGGCATAATAAAGATTTAGAGGTCAATTCAACTCTGGGCCCATGGATTTCCCCAAGAGATGGGAAACGAATGTGATATCTAGGCGTAGCTAACACTCTTCCACACTTGCATGTCGATCCAGCAAGTGGCTCTGACACCGTACGCTGCAATGTCAAAAGCATGTATGAAAGCATGAAGAAATGGCATATCCGATCGGGGAAATCACTTCTTGTTAGTGATAAGTTCAAATGGCTAACATATGGAAAAGTGCAGTGTGTGGGGGGAAGGTGATAAATAGGCAGCGAATTTCCATAGAGAACATATATAGGCCACAAGATAGCTAACAGATTTGTTCGTACCTATATCTATAGCTTGCTATGTTGATTTGTATGCGGGAAATTAACGCGTATATATGACTTGGCAAATCTTGTTGCGTCATTTGAATGATTCAGAAGATCAGATGCCCAAAATCATCTCATAAAGATCATGTCTTCCAATATAATTATTCTTCTTGGTGATAAATTGATAATGCGCGTTTGGTCGATCGACCGGCGAGAAATTCTGTGGTTGGTATTGGAACCTTGCAGGATAGAATGCTTATGAAGTCAAGGTAGCAGTTTGCAGTTACCTATCAGCATTACACACCAGTGGCGACATCGTCACGAGAAAACGATGGGACAGGAAGGACCAAAGCATTCTCTACGTACGGGCAATGAATTGTGGACTTTGGACCACATTCTTGTCCTAGGCAAAAAAGAGAGAGGAGGCGAAGAAAAGTTGCAAGTATCACATCCAATCCAAATTCATGGATGCATCCTCGGTTCACTTCAGCTCGTTGATATGCATGATAGGGACCAGGACACGGTCTTTTGAAATTCTTTCCCCCGCTGGCCGCTGAGACATTTCCTAGCTAGTAGCCGGAGCATAAAAAGGAATCGTTTCTGTGTGGGTGTAAATAAATATATATGTGTGGGTGCTCTCGAAAAAGTTCGATAAAAATGCCTTGAAGATTTCAGAAGTCAGATCTTGAAAAAACTTGTGAACGAAAAGTTTTCTACGTGTGTGGAAAAACAGACAACATTCTAAGCATATTTCTTTTTGAGTTACCTTATTCTAACCCTGTTTAAATGTGAACTTGTTGAACTCTGTGAGGGACTTTTCTAGAATTAGTAAAACCACAATTACCAATTGTAGAAAATGAGAAAGAGATTATTCTACAACATAACCATTGATATATTCACTAGTCCTTTTAACCTCCTAGCTACCGAATTCATTTTGTTAGTTTCAAGATGGACTGAGTTTGCTTTGAGAAAATTCAGAGCTCTAGGGAAAAAATCGTGAACTTTACACAGCTCACGCGAAGAAAGTGGATATATCTGATGTGTTTGCAAACAAATTTAATTTTGTTTCAATAATTTGTTACTTACAGCTCACGTCAAGATCCTCCTTTTGGTGGCTAGAAAGGTATGGTCCATATTGAAGACTTCATGCATGGCTATGTATATATATAGCTACTAGCTGCCTAGTGCAGGCTTTTACATTTCACACAAGATGCGGACGGCAGGTACCCCCTTGTCGTAAGGAGCTTTTCCACGAATTGTTGCCGAAATGGTCGACATGCGCGTACACTTGTCGCCTCAGCAATGACAGTTTGAATGATATCCGTGTGCATGGTATAGCCACATGCATGCACTGCACGTACATGTACGTGGTACTGTATGTACGTACTTACGTGGATACTCGATCAGGACACGGAACTACTACTCCAGGCCGTGTATCTTGTTCCAAGAACGCACGGGCCAAGCTCAACCATTCAAAACGTGAGGACGACGTTGTGACACAGGCCAAATAATGCACCGTACATATGTACTACTCTCGACCTGTTGCGTGTCCGCGGGGCCAAGGTGGGGCATCCTTTGAATAAACCCTTTTTTGGACTTGTTTGGCTGCACTATAATTAGGGATGAAAACGGCACGGATATTTTCCGACCGTATTCGAAACCGAATCCGTTTAGAGGGGTTGAGATCTGTCCGTATTCGAGTCTGAATATCCAACATCCGATACCGTATCCGTATCCGAATACTCAAATCGCATATTTATGATGTCGATATCCAGTCGTATCCTATCCGACATAGTTGACACTATCCGTATTCGAATCCGAATCCGGACAGAAATATGAAAACAAATGTAATATCGGTGATATCCGTCCGTATCCGGTCCGTTTTCATCCCTAACTATAATACATTCTAACTCACAGAGAATTAGACAGATTGAGGTGAAAATTTTCCACCTTAATCCCCCAATCTCAACCATATGGATTGAAGTGGATTAAACGTAGCCAAACAAACCCATCATGTGTTCTTGGAAAAAAAATTAAGTGGTCGATCAAAGTGATTAATAGGGTTTCGAAATAGCACCCATAAGGTTAATCTCAATGAGCCGTTGTATTATACTCACTAATTATGTGACACATCGGTATTTTTTTTTCTGATGTGATAATGTATTTACTAGGAGAGATGATTTATATATTTCTTGTGCTCTAGACGTCTTAGGTCTAAAGATACACTACCAATGTCCTATTTGGATCTCTTATGAAAAATGAGAATGGGACCCAAACACGCTTGGATTTTAGAATGAGATTCTAGAATCCAACAATCTACCCCAAACATGCTCTTTTGATATTTCTACTATGCAAAGGTAATAATCACTATAAGAATGAGATCCAAACAATCATCTTTTTTATCCAGAATCTAGATTCTACATTTGCTATCTGGAATCCAGATTCTCGCTATGAGAATGAGATACATACAGGCCCCAAAACTTGGATAGTTAGCATCATCCAAAGCAAAAGATCGAGACATGGAATACACAATATATATTCCTATCATTGTGAGCATAGAAGCGTGCATCCAGAGCACCTACTGAGTCCCTCACAGCAGCCTCAACCACTCTCGATGTGCCACATGGCAATCCCCACTAGATCTACCAACAATCATAGAAACACGTGGTCGTGGTCATAAATCACTACTACATAAACCATTTTTGCCAGCGCTATTTTCACTGCTAGCAACCATAGAAAATATATTCAAAATGGATCTCAATTTATGCACAAAAATTTCAGCAATCTAATGGTGAAAACCATTTTTAAATTGGTTGCTTCTTTGATGAATTGTTGCAAAAAAATAAAAAGAATTAAGGTAGGTCTACATGCATGCTTGTAAAAGTCAGGTGGCTGGTTGTGTTAGGTTGGGAGTAGCTTTTGGTCAAGAGGTTTCTATGACTCGCAGTGAAGGTGTTTATGGATGCAAACACAGGTTTCTAAACTTGTGCAAAAGCTCCTGGTGCCACCCAACCAAATGACATACCATCGTTGGGGCTAATCCTCACGTTGCACGTTGAATTCTATTCCATGCACCAGTGGCCTGAGCTTTTCCCACCATTTTTTTTTAATTCCGACAAGGCATGCAAGAGTACATTTATTCTAGAAGCACACACCACAACTGTAAAATATATGATTTTTATCCAGTTGTGTCCCTGCAGTAGTAATCTTAGCTATTGCCACCCTAAATGATCTAAATTATTGTCAGGGAAGGGAGGCATTGTCGTTGATCGTAGGAAGGTAGCGTTGCGGCCGGTCGAGGGTTGGGGTGGGAGGGGGAGCCAACGCCGATGGGAGAGGAGGCTGTCGATGCTTGGGTTGATGCCACCACAGGGTATGAAGCCGCCACCTATAGGAAGGTGTTGGGATTTGGATGCTAGGAGAAAAAAAGAAGAGGGGATGAGGGGAGAGATAGAGTTCGTAGAGGAGGGGGCTATTTATACTCTATAAATTTCTGAGACCTTGAATTTTACTTATGTGATACCATCTAACACTAATATGACATATGTTTGCATATAGGGGGGGTAAATTTTGGTACTATTGCGGTGTTTCTTTTTTCTTAACCGAAGAGCGTGGCGCTCCAATAACACGTTGAATGTTATTTGACTATGCAGGGCATGGAATAGTGTGCAGGGAGGAGCAGGGTTTTTAATTTTGGTATTAAAAAAATTAGGCCACCCCCGAAATTACTGAAATTCACGAAATTGGGCCGAAATTTTTTTAGAAACTTGCACATGAAGTATGATTTTTCTAAAAAAAAATAGATGTAAACAAATATTAGCATGATTTATGGCTACACATCTATTGAGTAGAAGAATATACAACATAGGCGGTACTAAATATAAATCTAGAGTTATATAGCACATATATTAGTGTATTACAAAATTTTAGTTTTTCTTTCGACCACCGCCGAAATTCACAAAAATTTGGTGAAATTTTGCTGAATTTTTTAACCCTGGTAGAGAGAGGGACAGAGCCATTACGAAAATAATGAACAGTAGTATCCATTTACTTAACTATTCCCTGGCTATATCATGGATCTGTACTTTAATTTGGGCTTAATCCTGAGCTCTCCAGTTAATAAGCGTTGCTAGTCAAGTGGGAGTAATTCAAAGGTCGAGTAGCACAAAGAAACGGAAGAAGGATCATTTAGTCAAGGTTTGAGATTTGAAGCAAGCTGCCTAGCTATAGTACTGTAGTCATCGTCATGTCATTTAAAGATGGTGTCGACCCCTTTAATTCCCATAGATTTAGGCATTCCTTTGTCTCTTCTGCCGTGTTCCGTACTAAAGAACATAGTTAATTGAACAAGAAACAGTTTAACTATGTTCAATATACTTTTGGAATGAATATTGATAAATTTTTTACATTATCCCTTCATTTTATTTCAATAATAAGGCATTTTTCAACTAATAAGCTGCAGTAAAGTTTGTTGTGCAAAAGTGATATAATTGGGTCAATCTTCTTATATATGGTTTATGGTTGTGATTTGTTGCTAGAAATATTGCAATATATAAGAGAAATTATAGGTAAAAGATATAATTTTAGAGATTTTGTGCCGAGTCCATACCTTATATTTGAAATGGAGTGACTAGTATATATATGTGATAATCCTAGCTTATTGTTTTATACATTACTAGTTTTTTTTATGATAGATAACCTATTATGAATTTATGATCGAATAATACTTCCTAGCAGCCAAATGGGAAAAAAAAGAAAATGTGAAGCATAGGAAGTGAACAAATTCGAGCTGCAACACGCAACAACTTTTGTAGCGGATAGATCACCTCAAGGTCAGACCACACACATAGAACAAATTAAATAAACAACTTGTGTTTAATTATTAATAATCTGTTGGTTCAATTTGTAGTTCCATATGGAGATTCCTTAGAAAATTGTAGTTTCCTGGATGTTTCATCAAGAAAACACTTTAATGACCCAAACTTGTTTGGTGAAGTGTCATTGTAACTCAAGTTGAAAGAAATTAGTCAATCAATCATGAAGTAATCATATACTTTCAACTTTCTTGTATCGTAAATAAACGTGCTTTTTATTGTTTTTTTAGAGTTTGTAAAATCCAACCCCATTTTAGCATCAACTATTAACAAATATATTTCTCAAAATAATAAAAAATACCAAAACGCAATATTTTAAAAATAGCCATATATCGATATTGGAGCTCAAAGACTTCAGGTCCCATTTGGAACATGGGAATTTTTTCCATTCCTATGTCGTTCCTGTAAAAAAAATGAACTGGATCCTATGAAATTTCTATATAATTCTTGTGAAATTTCAGTGTTCCAAAGAGCCCTCAATATTGTATGTGCAGTGGACAACTATGATGAATGGATCGATTATCAATAACAGTACATATACGTACGCATATGAACAGAAGTAGTAGTCATAGTTTTCATATCACACATATATATGCGCATGTCAAATGAGATGCATGCATTACGCAAGTGGATGAATTTGGGGGGAATGAGATAAGATAGTTTTATCCGGCGAAAACGACAGTACTGCTGTACTGGGAAGAGAATTAAAGCTATAAATAAAATAAATAATAAAGTACATATGAAGTCCCTTGTTCATGCTTCATATGTACTTTATTATCCTCAGCTATAGCTGGGCACTCCGTGCACACACCTAGCATCAAACTCTGCCTGTATTGTGACAGCGCCACTTGTACATGCTTTACGGCCGTCACGCGCCTTTTTCGCAAAGTCCGTTAACGTGTAACGCATGCAATGCAATCTTCTTCTCGACGATTCGACGATGATCGATTAGACGACGCACGCAGCTATACATATCTTGTTAGAAATTTATACACGTAAAGCATCATCGTGCGTGTCCTTTGCGATTGTCCCATGCATTTTCCTTATAAGAAAGTTATAGAAGCTTGCTGTGTACATGGAAATCTGAAACGCGTGTGCTGCTGACTCCTGAGCCAGTAGCTGATCTCTCGATGGCTCTTGCACACACGTAACTTGATCGAGTTTGGTCGAAACTGTTAGTTTCCTTTTCAAAAGAATTACCAAAAGCATATATAGTGTATATATTTTTTATTAGGTGCACGTGCACAGTTTGGTTGTGTGTTGAATTCTCTCCATCTCACCTACCCGTGACTTTATCCTGCCGAATCGAATGAAAAAGGTTGTCCATCCATGGCCCAAAAGCCAAAAAAGGATATATATTTTTTTAAATACGTGTAACATTTGTATCTACAAATAAATTTATTATAAAAATAAATTTAACTATCTATCTAACGATATTAATTATATACTATAAATATTAATATTTTTTATATAAAATTAGTTAAAGCTATTTCTCAGAAAACAAGAACGACAATTATTTTGATAGGGAGAGTCCAGTGCAGTGCAGTGTCGTGCCCATGTTTGTGCAGTACATACATACCGGTCGGCATCGTGCGACTCCGAAAAAGCTTTGTTCGGCGCCGCATGTGTGTAACAAAATACAGCACGCAGTGACCCTGCATTGCATATATATATTTGCATCGCGTGATTCCCATGGTTACGTGCATTATCTGTGTGCCCAAAAAAGGAGCATTAAGCTGCTACAGTGCTTGTGCATGAGCTTTTTAAAAAAGAGAAGCACTACGTTTGTGCATAGCGAGCTGGACAATACTACTATCTTCAAAGTTTTGTGCACAATAATAATTGTCTCGCGCGTCTTTCTAGTAGAAACACGGTGGAGTACAGTCAAAACAAAACAAAAACAGGTACAATGTGTTGTCCTTCCCTCTTGAGACTTTTATGTGTGTGCTATTATAAAAGATGATCGCGGCCTACGTGCCACTAAAAAGTTCGAACGAATCTATGTGCCATGACACTTTACCTTTTTTTTTTGTCTCCCAACCTATTCCGTCCACTTTTCCATCTAACGGTGTCAATCTACGCTGAAAAATGTCCCAAATACCCTCACATTGCTTCTTCACCGTGCCCTTCTTCGTTTCCTCCGCCGGTCGTCTTCGTCCCGTCCTCCACCGTGTGCCGAGGCCAGGGAGCCCTGCGTGCGGCAGGGCGGGGGGGGGGGGGGGGTGGAGCCAGCTGCGCGGGCGCCGGGGCCAGAGGCGGAGCCGGCCGCACGGGCATCAGGGCCGGGGCGTAGCCGACCTCGCGGACGTCAAGGTCGGGCAAAGCCTAGCCGCTCGCTGCCTCGAGCCTCCATCGCCGGCGCGCTCACCGACGGCACCCAACGATTCCACCGCCCCGGCCACTGCGACCGACGCACGCGATGGTTGCACGGCCGCGTGCACCCCTGCGTGGGCCGCGTCGCCGGACCACCGGCCGCGAGCTCCCTGCCCACCTAAACTCGCCAGACCTAGCCCAGGCCTACGCGCACCAAGGCTACCTCAAGCCGAGGACGCGCCGCCCCGACTCTGCGCGCCTCCCGGGGCACGGATAGCTCAGAGAGGAAGACGACGGCGCCGGGGGAGGCCAGCAGCGCGGCGGTGCGGTCAGAACCCGCGCGGCGCGCCAGGTGCAGCATGAGCGGGCGGAGATGGCGGAGACGGCGAGGGCGAGGAACACGCAGAGCGGGAGGAAGGCCACCCGGGCGCGGCGAGGAGGAGGAGCTGGCAAGGCACGGGCGCGACGTGGTCACCGGCGAGCGCGCCAGTGGAGGCTCGGTGGGCGGCGCGCGACCTGGCTGCTTAGGGAGAGCTCGACCCCTCGTCGCCGGAGCCACGCTGCGCGAGCTGCGACCTACGACCGGCGCATCGCGGATTTGAGAGGGAGAGGGGAGCCGGGTTCGCCGGAGTCAAGAAGGGCTCGCCGGAGTCGGGAGGCCGGCGCATCGCGGAGATGGCCGCGTGGTCGTAAGATGCCGATGGAGAAAAATATAGAGAGCAGTTTGCACCTTGACAGAAGGGTATTTTGGACGTTTTCACTGACTGGGTCCACGTGTCAGGGTTGCCAAACGGCAAAAATCAAATAGAAGTTGAACGGAATGGCTTGTGAGGAAAAAAAAAGTAAAGTGTCATGGCACATAGGTACGTTCGAATTTTTTATTGACACGTAGACCACAGCCATCTTTTATAATGGCACACGGATAAAAGGCTCCTCAATCTTGACATCAACTGCGTTTACGATTTAGCATCTGTTAACGTGTGCTTATACGAATAAAACCCGTGTAGTAGTAGTAATACAGAATAGACATATATACGTGAGCGCACGTTAATTGCCAGGATATATTTTTCTAGAAATGCTGTAGCTACTCAAAACAAAACCCAGAAAAAGTGTCCCATCTACCATGTCCTTGTATCCTCCTGACATCAACCGCGCGTTTATAGTTTACCATTTCTTACCGTACGGACAGTGAATACTGTGACTATAATCCTCCGGGTTTTGGAGTTCCAAATTATAGTTCATTTTTTACTTCGGCGGAAATCACAAACTTCTCTGCCTTGACTTTTTAGAAAATCATATTAATGGAATAAGTACTTTGTTAAAACATAACTACCAAACGGACGATTTTAGACATGGTTAAAATTAAATTTTAGGAGCGGTTTTCGATACCGCTACTACACCACACATGCTGTAGAAACAAGGTATTTTTGGGGGTGATTCCACAGCTATTCCTAAAAATCGATTTTTAAAGATGATTTTATTGAGTCAACCGCCCTTATAAATTTTTGATTTTATTGACACTGATATCTTAAAAATCATAAAAAATGTAACTGCCAAAAAATAGAAAAAAACATTTTCGCTCGCATGAGGAGCTATCACATGGTCGAGTCAAAGCCACAAGCACGAATCGAACATTTTTTCGCACAAGTGCCCACAACCATCAATCTAACATTTTTTCGCACAAGTCCACCCATGGGATTCAAACCTATAACCTCTTGTTTCTACAATCTCCTCCCACCACCACGTCACATTACACAGTCACTTGTGATCAAGTATATAAGATGCCACATCCTTTTGTATTAATTCTTATGAATCTTGTAGTGGTATTTTAGGGATAAGATGATCTCAAATAAAAAAAGTTAACTATAAAATTTTATCTCGTTTGAAAATTTTGAAGGTTTGAATTTTTTTTAAATAGAACTAATAATGTAAATATGAGCCTATAAACCATCTCAATATAAAATAAAATCATCCACTACAAAGTTTGAAATCTCATTGAGATCTATAATTTTGATATAAAGTTTGCCTTCATTTGATTTTATTTTAAAAAAATATAAATTTATTTGGTCAACAGCTATTTTCAAAGGTGATTCCTAGAAATGTGGTTTTTAGGGCGGTTGTTTTATTTCACCCACCTACAAAAATGGTAGATTTATATGGCCGCTTTTATTAGGCCAACCACTCCTACAAAATAATTTATAGGGTTAGTTCATAAGCTACAACCTACAGTGCAATACAACATTTATAAAGATGGTTGACTAAGTCAACCACTCCAAAAATAATGGGATGCGATTGTAAAAAATATATATGTGTAGTATTGCATATTTTCATGAAAATTTTATTGAAACTTATTTAATGTTGTATATGGTGATGTATTTCCCTATAAATTTAGTTAAAATTAAAGAAGTTCTGGTTTAGAACAAGCTCAAATGTAAATTGAAGCCCCTAAATGCTATCAAATAAAAATGCCAATTAAAAATTTTTAGATCTCTTGCCGAGCTCAATCATTTTGATATGAAGTTTGTCTTTATTCGATTCTATTTGAAAAAAAAACTATGAATTTGTAAAAATCATTGATGCGGTAGTGTACTACATTTCATGGAGAATTTGTTGAATCTAAATTGATATTGTATATGACGATATGTTTGTCTATAAACTTGATCAAAATTAAAAAAAAACGATTTAAAACAAAGCTAGAATAAAATATAATTGGAACGGAGAGAGACTGAGATTCATAAGAAATGAATGCTGGATGATCTCGCGGCAGTTTACCAGAATTTGTCAAACGGCCCGTTCGCTGATTGATTTCTGAGCTGATAGATCCAGTTGGTGCTAGTTTATTGTGAGAGAAAAATACTACTGACTGATACGTCCTGGCTGAAACCAACAAGCGAACATGCTGAAAGCGTCTAGACTCATCTTGTGGCTCCAACCGCTCCAGTCGACACCAAAACTTCAACCCCCAATCTGAACATTCCATGCATCGTCAGAGAAGTATGCGAAGTCAACCAGACGTACGGCCAAAGTTACTGTACGTTGGATCCTTCTTCGTTCCCACCCCTCTCTCTCCTTGGACGGTCACCATTTCTCCATATATACGTCGTCATCTCTCCCCATCCTCCAACTGACCATCTCGATCGGTACTCATGGCAAGTTTTTTCCTCGTCGACGGCCAATACAACACACTACCCCATCGACTTCGATTCGATCCCGCGGACACGCAACGCGTGTGGAAAAACAAACGGAAATCCGTGTCCGCAAGTGCTCTGAATCACATAACATAGCAATTTCTCACACATCACAGATTCACAGGTACGTACTACGTGCAAAGTGACCCGTGAGAGAACGATCCACCCCGGTGGCCAGGTCAGGCATTCAGACGGGTAGGAGCCGGATCGGATCGGAGTCGGAGGTCAGCCAGCAATTAATACACGGACGACAAGTTCGGAAGTCTCCTGTTCATGGGAGACGACTGTTCGTAGCCAGAATCTATCATATTTTTCTTTCAGAATAAAATAGCTTCAGTCGGCGGCTTTAATACCAGCCGAACAGGCCCGACGATGGCCAGGCCACACAACGGGGTGGTTGTTGTCGTTACTCCATAGCAGATGATCGATTCAGTGTTTCGTTCGCCATAGCAGGATTGACGCGGAGAAGAAGCTAGCCGATCGGCGCGAGCGCGGTGGAGCAGCGTGATCCACATGCGCGTGCGCCACAGGATAGCTGTGACCTGTGAGACGAGCTGACACGGCGGCGGTGGAGCAGAGTGATCCACATGCGCGTGCGCCACACGATAGCTGGCGGCTGCATGCTCTCATGGTTTTCCTCCTCCCGGCTCCGCTTGTCAAAGAGGCGGTGCTTTCTGTCAGACAGAACACAGATTTTCCGTGGCCGCTCCGGCGAATTCGTCGAAGCGCAGCGATGGACCGTTTTTGCGGTCGGGATCACGGTGGCCACGACGACTCCGATAGCGATCCGCCTGCCACTGCCAGGGATCCAATCTGCTCCCATTTTTTTTATGTAACTTTGATTGATCTGATTTTTCTTTGAGTGGAACTTTGATCGATCTTTTTTTTAGGAGAAGCAAAAAGCTTTATTGACCTTCATAAGAAGTACAGACGATATTCGGCGAGATACAAACCAAACATGTCTACCAAGTTCATCGTAGACACTACTTCTAGCTAAGACTTGGGCATCAAAATTTGATTGCCTTCCTTCGTGAACAAAATCAACGAAATTGAAATCACGTGATCTAGCTCTAGTTTCCTGAACAATATCCATAAGAGCCCATGGTCCCTTCCCGGATGCTCCTGATAACTTCTACATTGTCACACGACAGTCTACAATCTCGGAGGACCAGATCACTTGCAGGCGCTAGGCCCTCTTTGCATGCAATTGCTTCCACTGTGTTAGGTTCCAAAAGGCCCTCCATCACCACGACCGAGGCACCTCCCACGATGTCTCTTGCGACCGCTGCTGCAGCGACGACTCCCGAATTTTTAGCTAACGCAGCGTCAACATTGATCTTCATCAAGCCGATCGGTGGTGGGATCCACCGAACCGGGCTTCCATGTGCTTCAGGTCGCGCCCTCCCTTGAGGCTGCGTGAGCTCAAGGTTCGCCACAAAATTAGAAACAAATTGGTGCGTCGGGCTTTGATAGATATTTTGTGAACAGAGATATTTAGTCGATTAATTAACTAGACCTAGCAATTTTTGGCCCAAATAAATTAATAGGCCCATTCTATTCATAAGCCTAGCCCATCAAAAGACCAGGAGGAGAACGAGACTACCAAAAACTCAGCCCACAAACAAACAAACACGCCGGAGCAAACGAAGCCCAGCCCATGTCCATCAACGACGACACGACACAATTCCCGTGCCGCTCACCCTCCTCCCTCCTCCTCTGCTCCCATTTCAAACGCGCATCCCCTCACCTCGCCTACGGCTCTCCCCACCGCGATCCCCGCAGCCGGCGCTGCAGCTTAAACCCTAAGCCACGGCCACCCCCTACGTCGCGGGCGCTCCACGATGCGCGGGTGCGCGGAGGCGATCGCGAGGACTGTGCTGGCCTTCCTCGACGCCGTCATCCTGGGCTGCCTCCGCTCATGCTTCGGCGCACGCCCCCGCCGGGGCTCTGGCCGCCGTGTAAGACAAACCCCTGGCCCTCCTCCCTCGACGTTCCTAAGTGCTGATCTGGTGGTTGTCTCGTGGTCATCATTGTTTTCGTGCTCTCGCCTCTCGTACAGGATGCGCTCGTGCACGGGGATCAGGCCGCGGCGGCGGAGGTCATCTGGGATGACGAGGAAGGTACTGCGTTTATTTTGGTTATCATTTCCTCGGGTTTGGATGTGCCTTAGGCTTTGGTTATCAGGGCGTTTTATGCGTTTGTTTGTCGTTGCTGCATTGGGAAAGGTTTGGTAAGGGATGGACGAGTTCATGAGGATTTGGCTGACGGGGGTGGAATTGATGAGGAGCTTAGACACGAGGTACGCGTGCCAGATTAACTGCTGCTTAATTTCTTATAAGACATTGTGAAACAAATTAAACTGCCAATTTTTACTCCAAGGATTGTAATGGTTTTAACTCCTGGATGCTAAACTGTGTCCTTGTGATAATGCAATGACCGGGGCTTTTGCCCTGAAACTCTAAAAAAAATTACTCCAAGGACTAAGATATTTAGCCTCTTCTAAGTTGATTTTCGTGGCACTCTTGACTCTAACCAGGCAATTTACCTTAAGCTATGCGGCACTATTTCTGAAACCCCAGCTGAACTTTGCAGTGAGGAGTCATATGAAAACAATTTGGAAAATACTAATGAGGTGGGATTACCCTTCTCAAAACCTGCTCCATTACTAGCTCGATTGTCTGATGCCCTTCATTTCTGGACTTGCAGTGTGACAACAAGCCCACTTCTGGACCACCAGCGAACAGTAAATTGCTGTTTGAAGCTAATTCATCAGAAGGGTAAGAACCACTGTCATTTTCACAAGTTTCTGAGATTATTTGCATTATCATGAGATTACAAAAATCAATGCCTCCTACGCTATGCAATCTTAGATGTGAGGACTGTCACTCGCTCAGGTATGAACTGAACACTGAAGATGCTGGCCATCATCATGGAGTTGAATTTGTTCCTCATTCAGCTTCCTCGGAAAAGAGATTGTTTCAAAACATCCAGCACAAGCCTCTTGATTCTAGTGGTTCGCCGTTCCCAACTCCTCTAGTTCTCAGGGATGATATGCAGACCCCTGGAACAGCCTATGCTTCACATAGAGGGACTTCTGTATCTGGAAAGCGTGTGCGAACCCGGAAACAATTCATATACCCTGTCCTCAGATCCATTGAGAACAGACTTAAGCAAACAGAACTGACAGAAGATTCTTCACCATTAGCATCGTCCAATCCTCTAAAAGGGAGAAACTTGGAATCAGATCCTATCAAGGATCCAACCCAAAGATCTTCAACTTCAGTGGTTATATCAGGATTGTCTGAAACTCCATCATATTCTGCACATGATCCTAATGCTTCATACGAAGTAAAAGAAGCACCGTCTCCCGATGAGTTACTCGATGGCAAAGGACTACCAAAATCCAACTCAGATGAAAAGAATGTTGCATTGAGCCTGTCCCGCTGGCTGAAATCCTCCTCCGCAGATGCTGAGAATCAAGGTGATGTTAAGTGTCCAGCAGGGGATCAATCGTTTGATGACTGCAGCTTTCTAACTGAGAAGCCTGTCCTCGCGGCATCTGATCTGAACTTGAATACCGATAACCCCACTCCTAGGTTACCCAAGGCATGGGATGGCAACGGTATTCCCAACACAACCACCAGATACAAAGAGGTACACATTTGTCACTATCTAATGCTTCCTTTTTTTTAACATGTGGTTATATGCACTTTTGATCTAAATGTAACTTTGTTAGGATCAAAGGGTCAATTGGCACACCACGCCATTTGAACAGAGACTGCTGAAGGTGTTATCTGATGAGGACCGTTGCCCTCCAAGGTCTTTTGCTTTTGCTTTTTACGTACATTATTCATCAAAACTCTCCTCGCGTATCGACATGCACTTAGGCTAAAACTAACTTGTTTGTCCCACCTTTTGTTCGTACACCATGGCACCATGCTACTTATTCTCATGGTAAAATCGTGATTGAATGCAGGAAAGTCGTCCGGGAGAAGTTGTTCCATCTCGAGGAGAAAGCTGAGTAGCGGGCAGAGTGATCATATGTAGCCCAACTGTGATGAGTCTGTCAGCGACCTAATATGAAACCAATCTCTAAAGCTCCACCGTCAGACATGTCGCTGAACTAACGTTTATTGTCTGTTTTCTGTGAGGGTGATGCTGTGTACAAATGGCATAGTTTCTGTTGGGGTGTGAGGCTGTGTACAAATGGCATAGTTTCTGCTGGGTGTGATGCTATGTATAAATGGTGGATAAAGTCTGTCTTCTATGAACATCAGCTGCTGAATGATATCAAAATATGAGTTATTGTCCCTGGCTGCCCTTTCTTGAGCTCTTGGTAATGCAGCATTGTTGACACACTGCTCACAAGCACACCGATTTGTAGCTCACTCTACGGTCGACACCAGCACTGACACGAGTGAAACGCCATCAGTTAAGTACTGCTGAGCAAGCTTAGATGCTTGGACATGTCCTTTCTTGCTCTTCCTAGTTGCTATAAGCTCAATTCTCGAACTATTATGAGTTCATTTCTTTCTGAAGTCAATAGAGCAAAACGTGCGATAGTTGGTACACTGTTCAAACTAGGCACAGATTATATTACCGAGGAACTGCTAAATCTGAACCATTTTGAGCTTTACATATTTTTGTCCTTCCCTGTATGCTGTATATTTGTTTTCTGTATATTTGAAAAATCTATATTTTCACGTATTAGAAGGGCAGGCCTGGTGCAAGCGGTAGAGTCTTACCGCCTGTGACCGGAAGGTCCCAGGTTCGAGTCGCAGTCTCCTCGCATTGCACAGGCGAGGGTAAGGCTTGCCACTGACATCCTTCCCCAGACCCCACACAAAGCGGGAGCTCTCTGAACTAGGTACACCCTTTTTTATATTTTCACGTATTGTAACAACAGTCACCCATCAGCCTCTTATATGCAGGTGAAAACTTCTGGGTACGCATGTACAGAAGTCATTATGTAGAAGGATACACCTCTTGCCCCACTTTGAGCCATCTCTCTACAATGGCATCATCTTCTCCCTCCATGCCGTCTTCATAGTTCAACAGGACGCCAAACAAACAACCTGTTCGGTTGGCTGGTTCGTATCGTTGCTGGTTCGTGAAGAAGTACTGCTGGCTGGTTTGTGTGAGAGAAAAATATTGTTCCGGCTGGAAATTTACGATCGTTTACGACAAGCCACAGTCAAACGAACAGGCTGTCCACATGTGGAATTCCTTTAGTTATAAGATCAGAAAAGCAAAGATGAGCAAGACAGCGCACATGAACCCACCTGTTTTCGTCTATACGATGCTAAAGTTGCCAGCGGTTCCTTTGACTTGATCACCTGCCCTGAGCTCTGATATAGGTTGATCATCTGACAACGGTTGCATCCTCCCATGGACTGCACATGGACCATTCCGGAAAATAAGACAAGTATTCAGCAATCATCAAATAAGCAAAATATGCCTGAAAGCTAGTTTAGGAGCCACTAACCAAGTAGCTAACTCCTTTAGGGTTTTATTATTGGAAAAATTAGCACTTGGGCATAATCATTTACCACGACAGACAGCAAAATGTCTGAAAGGATATTTATTTTAATCTGTGAAGTGATACACTCCCTCTGATTCAAAATACTTGTTTTAGCATTCCCAATTTCTTTCCAAATACATGCCATCCTAGAACTTCACTGCACCTTTTCGCTCTTTTCTTCCTTTCTTGCCCTTGCTAATAAATGCTATCACTCTCGCAAATAAATGAATAGATATTTCCAATTAAGCATAGTGAAGCTAGCTAGATCATTTGATCCATTTTCTTAAGCGCACAACTCTAAAACAAGTATTTTGAAGGAAGTAGCAAATCAGTATGTTACAGTGGTTCGAGAAAAAAGTATAAATTGTACAGAGTACAACGGGGGATCATCAGGTTTGTATTGTGTCTCTGCAAATGTGTCCAGCAGCTAATTTTGCTTTAATATTTGATGCACACCTTGGTATGACAATGCAATGGCGCTTAACTAAGCACACGATTGATCAAAGTTTCCTCTGACAATTGGATCCAAAGGGGAAAAGGCACCTACAGTGAAACAGGCATCCCCTATGTGAAGCCTTTTCCAGTTATCCTCATTGTATGGTGTGGACCCATAGACAACAATATTTGGACGAAATCTCATTGCATCAACCAACACCCCTTGCTTACCATTTCCATTACCTACCACGTGTGTAACTACAAAGTGAGTTATCATGACAAGGTTATCCAAAAAAATGATTTATCTACTGAGCAATCTGGATATATTAGATGGTTCTGTAAGTAACGGGTAATCACAGGTCTTTTGGTGCTTTTGCAGTAAAACAGAGAGCACAAAAGAGGAACCATTTATCTTTTTGATGGAAAAGGGGGAACAAAAACTGCGTACTTGAACTTAACCGGCTGTTGAGATCAGATATACTATCTTCAGAAACAAGAAGAAGCTGTCCTTCATTCACAAAACTAAGTTTGCTTCGAGTATCCCTACAGAGGCGATCTCTCCCGCCGTTAATTGTGCAGGAACGGTACTTGGAACTTGAGCATCTCACAAAGGTACAAGGACGTCCAATAGCTTCACTGAACCAGGAGTTTACCTTGTCACCATAACTTTGCACCTCATACCTGAAACAATTTGCCCAAACTTGTCATTATTATCACAATAAAGCTGAAGTTATCCATAAAATCAGACTAGGTAGAATATCACCAAACAAAATCAGCCTAAATAAACCAGATGCTGATTGGTGTAGGAACAAAGAACCCCGAAATCCACACCCACTACTTCTATTTATTGACTTCCTTTCAGCAAAAATACAAATAGTACAACATGAGGAATAGGATAAAAAAAGAAGATGGCAAAACAGGTGAATCTGAAAACTGCTATTGGCATAGCACAGGTGAACATGTACACAATTATACAACCATACCTTTGACCATAAACATCTCCTTCTGCACTCAGATGAGTCAGATTCTCTAGAAGAGAGATTTGCAATTTATCCATGCATTTTGGCGACTCTAAGAAGACTTTCCCAAGCTCCAAGTCAATCAATGAGCAGATAGAGCTCAATTCGGGAACCTGAATATATGAAAATCGCCTAAGATTAGAAGCAAGCCCTCAATACATATTTGATAAGTAATTTTGTGCAACTCTATTTATGAATCATTAAGGAATAACTTTTTCCCTGTTCATGTAAAATATATTATAAAGATGGCAGTTAAAATATATTAGAAAAGTAAACTTCTTTCGCAAACAACACCCTAACGAACATTTTCCTACTTTCCAAAACCACTTCGCACAAAATAGTGGATGGTTGCAAATCATGCATTTTTTCGCAATAGGGGAATATAGCCCGCTTTTCATTAAGCAGAGAGAATTACACGACGCAGCTACGAGAGAACCCTCGTAGCACAGATTACAAACCACCAAGCTAGTGGTGAGTGACCTGGATTAGAAACTAGGAACAAGAAAAAAGGATACAAAAGAGGGCGACTGCCCATGACACCTAAACCTATGAACTGAGCCTGTAAGAAAAAAGGATACAACATCGCAATGGTCGCCTACACAGAAGACCGTTCAACAGCAATGATGGCAAAGCATCCACCAACGAACCAAACGGCGGCAAAACATCCGCCAACGAACCAACCAGCGGCCAAGCATCTGCCGGGAAAGAAGCGAAGACACCCACTACGGCAAAGCATCCGTAGCGGGGGAAGGGCCAGGTCACTCTCGGCAGCAAAGCATCTGCCAGAGAGGAGGCCAACGACAACGGCAGCAAAGATCCGCCAACAAACCAAACGGCGGCAAAGCATCCGCCAGCGAACCAACCAACGGCCAAGCATCCGTCGGGGGATAAGTAGTAGCGCCAAAGCATCCGCTATGATATCCACGGTCAACAGATGCAGGATAGACCAATGCGAGTGGAAATGAAGCACAACAGGCACAGTGAGGGAATCCTCAAGGAACCGATGGCAGGAACTAGGTCGATTCTTCAGTGACGCCTTCAGAAAAGGGAGGACGCCCATGGCAGTGACATGGACGCCATCGCCGCTGGCCTTAGAGGCCTCTAAGGCGGGGCTTTCGCCCAGAATCCGGCACTGGTGGCACAGGAGCATGGGGCTCGGAGAACGATGCCTCTAGGGAAGTATGTGGCACCAAATGTCCTAATATGGCTAGAGGGGGGTGAATAGCCTATTTAAAAAATCTATAAATTAACTAAAGCAATTTGATTAATATGATAAATAGCGAAATGCAAACTTGCTCTAGCTCTACAAAGATTGCAAGCCACCTATCTAATAATTCTAGTTACAATGATTATTAGGCACACAACTTACAAAGTTACTACTCACTAAGAGCTCTCAATCTTGCTACTCTAAAGAGCTCCACTAGATGAACTTAAAATAACAAAGCAAGCTCTCAATTCTAATTACACTAAAGAGCTTGCCACAACTAGTTTGCAAGAATATAAATGAGTAGGGTGATTATACCACCGTGTAGAGGAGTGAACCAATCACAAGATGAATACTAAATCAATCACTGGGAGAATACCAAAGGGCAAGAGACAACCAATTTTTCTCCCGAGGTTCACGTGCTTGCCGGCACGCTAGTCCCCGTTGTGTCAACCAACACTTGGTGGTTCGGCGGCTAAGAGGTGTTGCACGAACCTCGTCCACACAATTGGACACCGTAAGAACCTACCCACAAGTGAGGTAACTCAATGACATGAGCAATCCACTAGAGTTATCTTTTGGCTCTCCACCGGGAAAGGCACAAGACCCCTCACAATCACCATGATTGGAGCCTGAGACAATCACCAACCTCCGCTCAAGGATCCTCACTGCTCCAAGTCATCTAGGTGGCGGCAACCACCAAGAGTAACAAGTGAATCCCGCAGCGAAACACGAATGCCAAGTGCCACTAGATGCAATCACTCAAGCAATGCACTTGAATTCTCTCCCAATCTCACAAGGATGAAGAAACAATGATGGAGATGAGTAGGAGGGCTTTGGCTAAGCTCACAAGGTTGCTATGTCAATGCAAATATCTAAGAGAGTGAGCTTGAGCCAGTCATGGGGCTTAAATAGAAGCCCCCATGAAATAGAGCCGTTGTACCCCTTCACTGGGCACAACTCGGGGTGACCGGACGCTCCGGTCAGTTCGACCGGACACAGGACCCTAATGTCTGGTCGCTCGATGCTTGCCACGTGTCATCGGCTTCAAACGCCGATTGCCCAATCTCAATGGTCAAGTGATGACCGGACACGTCAGTTAGAAAGTGACCGGACGTAGGACCCCAGCGTCCGATCGTTTCTAGTAAGGTTCCAAACGCAAAATTTCACGACCGGACACGTCCGGTCACTCCATGTTTCCTCTGTGCACCTCACGTCAGCATATGTCAGCACTGACCGGATGCACCCTACCAGCGTCCGGTCACTTTTAGTGCCAGCGTCCGGTCGAAGACCAAAACCACGCACTCACTGCTGCCACTGACCGGACGCAGGACCCCAGCGTCCGGTCACCACATGACCAGCGTCCGGTCCACTCTGTGAGACCCTATCTTTTCTGTATAGGGCGCCGGTGAAGTTTCCAACCTTTGCTCAAATGTGCCAACCACCAAGTATATCACCTTGTGCACATGTGTTAGCATATTTTCATAAATACTTTCAAGGGTGTTAGCACTCCACTAGATCGTAAATGCATATGCAATGAGTTAGAGCATCTAGTGGCATTTTGATAACCGCATTTCAATACGAGTTTCACCCCTCTTAATAGAACGGTTATCTTACCTAAATATGATCACACTCGCTAAGTGTCTTGATCACGGAAACAAAATGGCTCCTACTATTTATACCTTTGCCTTGAGCCTTTTGTTTTTCTCTTTCTTCTTTTCCAAGTTCAAGCATTTGATCATCATCATGCCATCACCATCGTCATGATCTTCGTCATTGCTTCATCACTTGGAGCAGTGCTACCTATCTCATAATTACTTTGATAAACTTTTCCTTGCTATCTTCACCATTGCTTAGTACCTCGAAACCTTTCCTTTCTATCTTCACCATCTCAAGCCATCAAGTCACATCTTATATTGAATCAACCATTTATTTGTATTGTTATCTTTTTCATTTTAATTTAGCAAGCTTCAAATATAAGACCATTCTATATGCAATTCCTCATGTCTCATTAATTAATTCTTACAAGCTTGCTTTCACACACAGTACATAGAAATCCCATAATAAGCCTTTGCATGAATTCCATTTGTATTGTTGTCTTGTGCTTGAACTAGATTGTTTATACAACAACACATCATTTTGGCTTTCATTAAGTACCTATGAGATAACCTGTTTTATGTCCACACTTAGCAAACGGGTTAGACCTTTAATCACGTTGTCATTCAATCATCCAAAACTCACTCAAGGGCTAGATGCACTTTCAATCTCCCCTTTTTGGTGATTGATGACAACTTGATTAAAACTTATAAAAGAATATAAACATTTAAGCTTTTGGGTTCAATGATTTATGAGAAGCTCCCCCTTAATATGTGCTTATGATTAGAATTCATAAAATGACCTCAAATATCAATTGCACATACTAAAACATATAGAAGACTCCTCCTAAATCATTACATCCATAGGGTGCATGTGTATGTGATAAATAAAACCGTGATGCATATGACAAGATATATCACACAAGAATAAATATAAAGACATCACATCAAATATTTTTATTCTAGCATGCATAGTCCTTATACAAATAAATATAACACATGTATGTCACATATAGCACTCATTACACATTTTCTCAAATCCACAAGCCACTAATATAATATAAATAAAGATCATGTCTCAAGAGATACATAGATAAAGCATAATTGAGTCTTATCTCTCACATGATACATCAATGATGCTCACAAACTACAGCCTGCAGTACATATCTTCAGGTACATAGATAAGCAAATAAAACTATCCTGAAGCTTTAATCAGTCTCTCTCCTCCTTTGTCATCTATCACCATAAAGGTCCAACAATGACATACTAAGGACAAAGGGGCTGCAAGCAGTCTCTTATAACACCTCTGGTGTTACGAGCTTATTTAGCACCGCTTTTTAGGCCTAAGAAAATTTTTGAAAATGAGTTTCTCAAATTTTTGATTTAAAACATATACGGAATGATAAGGCGAATCTTACGGGGTTCGCTTTTGGTGGTTGAAAGGAATCAAATGAATATAGTGAGTTAGTTTACTTAATGTAAACTAATGCTAATAAGATCCAAATAAGGAAAATAGAATAAGTGGTGTTAACTGTTGGGCACGAAAAACAATTTTGATAAACAAAAATAATAAACTTGCGCATGTTACTTAAGTTAAGTTTGATGGGAAAGATACTAGAGAGATAGGTCACTTGAATTTTGGGAGGATAAATGTTGCTAGTTAGTTTCCTTGGAAGCTCAAAAACCAAACTGGAAATTAAATCCACTCTTTTCGGCTAAGGCGGCAAACATCGAGTTGTTGTGACAATGCTATCCTTGGCATTTAAATTCTAACAAAGATGATAAATACTCGCGTCATGTTTTTGCACTATTGGTTGTCTCTGAGGGAGCTTGTAACAGAACCGACCAATTATACAAAATTTAGTAAGAAAATCATCCGTCAGAGCAGACGATTTAGCAAACTTAAGCCCGTATAACCCGGTAGTCTGTGAAATCACGAAGGATTTCAAACCAACTCACATACCAGCCAAGATCGTAATAAGTTTAGCGGTCACCATCACATATTACATAAAAGTTCGCATCTCAGATACATCAGAGTTTAAACATAGTTATTTTAAAACGAGTTCAAATAGAAGTAGCGGAAGCCATTTGTTCAAAATCACACACACTCACACGGAGTTCAAATACAGTGCCAGCTAATGATCATCTCCAACAAAAGCATCAGACGAGACATAAGGAATGACCATGCCCATGGTCCTAAGCATCACCCATCGTAGGATAAAGGCAGTTGATACAGTAGCCGTAATACATCTGCCCATCTGCAACAAGTGGGAATAAAACCCTGAGTACAAGAAGGTACTCAGCTAGACTTACCCGACATAACCGAAAATAAAGTGACACCAAGGATTATGAAGGGATTTATAGTAGGGTAGCTGACTCATTTGCAAAAGAGGCATTTTTAGCATTTCAAGAACCTTTCCAAAAGCATTATTGTCAAGTTAATTATTATTAACCTGTCGACTATATTTGCACCTATACTAGAGCAAGCATGTGATTAAGCAAATAATGATAACCAATGATCATTAACAACTTCCATAATGTCATATTCCTTATAACTATCCAAGTGTTCCATCAACATTACTACGATGAAGTCACTCAAGTCAAGTGCTCACTATCCAGGAGCGATGGCGATTCGAATCGATTCCTAACCAGCTGGTGATTTATTCCTTACACAAACTTCACTCACCCGCTAAAGTAAGGTATCAGTCACCGAGTCAACTATCTAGGAAAATCTTGAGATTGCCAGGAATCACATGTACTCGGGGGCCGATCGACTGCCCTTTGGTCTTATCATCGCGCCCCCATATTCTACCACACCTACTCTGGTACAGTGCACTACGAGCAATCTACTCAGCCCGAATAATCTCCCAGCTTCGCGGTCGAAAGGTACTTTATTCGGCCAGCTAAATGTAAGGCATGCGTTCAACATGACCTAAGACCCAACAACGATCGGTCCTTAATCGACATAGACGGAAAGCACTACAGTCCAAAACTCTATAAGTCTCCGTCCGGTCTTAACTTCAAATTAACACTTAGTTATACCATAACTACATAGTTATCCAAGTAGATCTAGGTAACCACCTATAGCTCGCAGGTGACAGGAAATCACTCGACTTCTACCGGTCTAAGCCAGCTAAACATTGACTCGACTGCGGATACCAGGGTAACAAGGATATAGTATAACAAAGGTAGACAAGGTATAATGCAACAATGGTTGCAAACAACTCCTGAACGTAATGCATCAATTAAAGTAAAGCATTTAATTAATAATTACAAACTGGGGAGAAAAATGCTCCAGGGCTTGCCTCTCTCGAAGGAGCTTAGGCGGTGATCGGGGCACTCCAGAAGTTCCTCAACGTCCTCCTCATCTGCTTTGGTCACTTCCTGTGGCTGCACCTCGAGCTGCTCCTTGGACTCCTCGGGTATGATGACTGGGCTCTCAGTTTGCGATCTTGTATGATGCAGGTGCGTAAGTGCTTATGCAAAAGGTGCATCAGATGAAATGAACACAATGGATATGCTTGAATGCAAGGTAGTCAACATCATCCAAGAACATGTACTACAAGCACATGTCATCTACTGCATTCTCTTCTACTACTAATATGCTAAGTCAACACATCTCATTAAATGCTTCAAAGATACACCAAAGCTTCACTAATTTCTTAATCATGCACAAAGCAACATTTGATTAAACCCTAATTAATAATAGGTTTGAATAGCGACATATATTTTTATAGCTTAGAAAAATCTTAGAAAATTACCAAAGCATAGTACTACCCTAAGTAGTCTACCATCAGATTTTTATGGCATTTGGATAAGTGGAATAGCCTACACAAAAATGACAAGCTTGGACCTAATTATGAGCATGAAAATACTTTGTATTATGAAAAGTGTCAAACAACAGATTTAGTATTTTTTCTAGGTTCTAAATAGTAAATAATAACTATACAAAAATTATCACATGCATGTTTTATACAACTTTTGCTCTCTAGCAAAAATAACAAAAATCAGCCATTAAAGGCACTTGAACTACACCTCATAATTTTTCTACAGGATATGCATGGCATATATTTTTCCTATGAAGTACATTACACAAGAAGAGTAACAAACTTGGAAGCATATTTTTCTGATACATATAGGTTTTACTACACATTTTACAAGATATCAACAATATCAAGAATTAAATAAAGCTCTACAGAAAAGTATCTCAAAAATGACATGCAATATTTTTATCATGTAGATTTGGTGACAAGGAACACAACAAAATTTGTTTCAACAAATGTGGAGCCAAAATGAGTACACAAATATTTTCCAAAGTATTTTCTCTTCCCAAATAATAAAGAAAAAACGAAAATATTTTTCCTATTACTACTGGGCCGGGCCATGGGAACGACTGGCCCATGGCCGCTTTCGGCCTACGTAACCGAGCGGAGGAAAGGCGACGGCCTGACTCGGGGCTCCGGCCCAAGGCCGACCTGGCCCAGCACGGCCGAGGCGAGACGGCCACGCCACGCCGGCGTTCTAGGCGCCATGGCGGTGCGGCCGCTGCCAGCGGGTCGACGGCCGTTGCCGGCCATGACCGGGCAAGCAGGCGTGCATGCTGGGTCTGCAAGAAGATGGCGAACCCAAGCAGGTCACTCAAGGGGATAGAGAAGGGATGGGGAAGCCCTTCCACGACGAGGTCAAGCACGGCAGCGCCAGACCGACGGCGGCGAAAACACAGCGAGGTAGTTGTACCTTGCTCAAATGGTGACCCTGCAGTGAGCACCGGGTGTTAGGGAGCGAGGCGGAGAGACGTGTGCGCGATTGTGGGCAATGGTGGACCACCGGCGGCCAATTTCGTCGGCGGAGCTACGGTGGCGAGGGCGGCGTGAGCAAAGCTCGGTGCGGGGCGAGGTAGAGACGCAACGCGGGAGAGGAAGATGAGGAATGCTGGGAGAAGTGGAGCTATGGGGGCTTGAAAACGGGCAAGGCGCATGCTCGCGGGGGCCACAGGACGCCACCCGGCCGATGTCGCCGGCATGCGCTCGCCACGCGGCGCGGCATGCCTGACGCGGTCGGGCGCGTCAGCGCGCGCGGAGGAGAAAGAAGACAGTGTGCGGGCGTGGGCTGGGCCGAGACAAAGGCACGGGCACGTGAAGATTGCTAGGCCGGCTTTGGCTGATGGGCCAGAAGTGAGGCGGCAGCCCGTTAAAAGAGATAAACAATTTTTCTAATTCTATTTTCAATGAATTTTCAAATATCAGTTTTCAAGTATCATTTTGAGCAAGAAAATGACTTCTTTTGAAAATGGCCCAAAAATAAAAGTTGCTTAGAATTTAATCCTCTACAACTTTGCTTTAGGGACCAACTAAAAATTTTGCATAGATTTTGAATTGGGAAGCAAAAGCTAAATAGAGAGGATTTTTTACCCTTTCCAATAATAATTTCAAAAGCATATTTTGTCAAAAGTTTGAATACAAACTTTGCTCCAAAAATTATGCTAAATAATTCTAGATGATTTACAATTATAGCCAAATATGTTTTATTAACCTAGCAAGCAGAATTAGGGCAAAATAACTCTAAACAAGTGTATGCAACATTCATGCTTCACGAGCATGTTTCATATGTTTCGAAGCATTGTTTCAGTTATTATTTACATGATTAGGCATGTATGATTAGGATGCTTGATGATGCATAATACGTATGATTTGTAGTGCCTAAATGCTTGCATAACACTGGGGTGTTACAGCCCTCCCCCTTATAAAAATCTCATCCTGAGATTTGGGTTACGAACCATTTGTTATAAAAATCTTCATAAGCTTTTTGTAGATATTCTCCCGTTTCCCAAGTTGCATCTCCCTCATCATGGTGATTCCACTGTATCTTGTATGTTTTCACCACACTATTCTGAGTAGCACGTTCTTTAGTGTCTAACACACGGACCGGTTGCTCACGATACACCAAATCTGATTTGAGTTTGATGCCCCGAGGTTCTATTCTTTCCTCCGGAACACGCAAACACTTCTTGAGTTGCGATACATAGAAAACTAGAAAGACGGTACTCATTGTCTTAGGTAACTCTATCTTATAAGCTACTGGACCTCTTTTTTCCAAGATCTTATATGGTCCTACGAATCTAGCGGCAAGCTTTCTTCAGACTCCAAACTATTTCTTCTTCATTGGCGTGACCTTCAGATAAACATAGTCACCAACTTCAAACACAAGGGGTCTCCTTCTTCTATCTGCATAACTTTTCTGACGTGATTGGGCCGCCTTCATATTTTGTTGAATAATATGAACTTTCTTCTTGGCCTCTTCTACAAAGTTAATGCCATAATACCTTCTTTCTCCTGGCTCGACCCAATTCAGTGGCGTTCTACATTTTCTGCCATACAAAGCTTCGAATGGAGCCATCTTGATGCTTTCTTGATAACTATTGTTGTAACCAAACTTAGCTAATGGTAACCATGACTCCCATGAACCCCTAGAAGACAACACACATGCTCTTAACATATCCTCTAGAACAGCATTCACTTGTTCAGTCTAACCATCGGTCTAAGGATGATAAGCGGTACTACAAACCAAACTAGTTCCTAAGCCTTTGTGTAAATGTTCCCAAAAGTGAGCCGTGAACTGTGGCCCTCTATCAGATACTATAGTCTTTGGTATACCATGCAACCTCACAATTTCTGCAATATACTTCTCGGCATATTAAGGTGGTTGATAAGTTGTTTTGACAGGTAAGAAATGAGCGGTCTTGGTAAGACGATCCACAATCACCCAAATCGAATCATGTCCCTTTTGAGTAGTAGGCAAACCCAAGATAAAATTCATACTTATATCATCCCACTTCCAACTAGGTATGGACAAAGGTTGCAACAAACCGGCAGGTTTCATATGAATAGCTTTCACTCTACAACACGTGTCACATCTGGCAACATATGCTATAACTTCTTTCTTCATCTTGGTCCACCAAAAACGAGGTCTCAGTTCTTGATACATCTTACTACTTCCCAAATGGATAGATAGCTTAGAAAGGTGAGCCTCATCCATGAGTTTATTCCTAAGCTCTCAATCCTTGGGAACCACAAGTCGATCGTCAAACCACAACACGCCCTATTCATCCACTTTAAAGTGCTTAGACGGCTTTTCTTTTATTTTCTCTTTGATGTGGAATATTCCCTTGTCTGTTTTCTAGCCTTCTATTATCTTACTCTCCAAAGAGCAACTAATCTAAATACTATGTAACATAGCAGGATGCATTAGATCGAACCCATCTTCAAGTAATGGCTGCATATTCAAGCAATGTGACTTTCTGCTCAAAGCATCTGCCACTACATTGGCCTTTCCAGGATGATATTGCACATTCAAGTTGTAATCTTTGATTAATTCCAACCATCTTCGCTGTCTCATGTTCAGCTCTGGTTGGGTAAAAATGTACTTGAGACCCTTATGATCTGTGAAAATATTGCACACATTACCAAGTAGATAATGTCTCCAAATTTTTAGGGCATGCACAACTGCAGCAAGTTCAAGATCATGTGTCAGATAGTTGCCCTCATGCTTTCTCAATTGACGTGAGACATAAGCAATGACTCTTCCTTCTTGCATAAGAACACAACCTAATCCAGTTTTTGATGCGTCGCAAAACACATCAATTGGTTTCTCAATGTCCGGTTGTGCTAGAACAGGAGCAGTGGTCAACAGTTTCCGCAAGGTATGGAAAGCTGCTTCACACTCCTCTATCCACATGAACTTATGATCTTTCTATAGCAGACTTGTCATTGGCTTGGCAATCTTCAAGAAGTCTGGTATGAAACGGCGATAGTAACTAGCTAATCCTAAGAAACTTCTAATCTCAGGAACTATGGTTGGTGCCTTCTAATCCATAACCTCTTGCACCTTACTTGGATCGACTGAAACTCCATTTTCTGACAAAATGTGACCAAGGAAAGGAACTTTCTTCAACCAGAATTCACATTTGCTAAACTTAGCATATAGCTTATGATCTCTAAGTCTGGTCAAGACAATTCCCAGATGCTCTTCATGATCCTACTCGTTCTCGGAGTACACCAGAATGTCATCAATGAACACAACCATGAACTTATCCAATTCTGGCATGAAAACTATATTCATCAAAAATATAAAGTATGCAGAAGCATTTGTTAAGCCAAAGGACATGACAAGATACTCATACAACCCGTATCTGGTGGAAAATGCGGTTTTCGGTATATCTTGTGGCCTAATCTTGATCTGATGATAACTGGATCTCAAATCTATCTTTGAGAACACCTTAGCCTTGGCTAACTGGTCAAACAGAACATCAATATGAGGTAAGGGATACTTATTCTTGATGGTTACAGTGTTAAGTGGCCTGTAATCCACACACATTCTCAACGTGCCCTCTTTCTTCTTCTTCACAAACAAGGCGGGACATCCCCATTCAGACTTGCTTGGCTAGATAAACCCCTTTTTCGATAACTCTTCTAGTTGCTTCTTCAGCTCAACTAATTCATCCGAAAGCATCTGATAGGGTCTCCTTGAAATCGAAGCTGTTCTAGGGATTAACTCAATTCCAAACTCAATATCCCTATCTGGCGGAAGACCAGGTAGCTCATCTAGGAATACATCTAGAAACTCACACACTACTGGAATCTGATGAATAGGAATAACTTTAGTAGCACATGTCACACTTATAAGGTCTGTTCTCTGAGGCAACAATACTTGGAAAGTACCCTCACCTAGGGGATCCTTAAGGGTAAGTACCCAACTTCCTGTATCTATAACTGCTCCCCAATCCTTCATCCAATTCATCCCTATAATGACATCCAGTACTAGTCCAGGCATAACTATCAGGTTCACTCAAAACTTTCTGCTACCTAATTCAAGGATTGCCCCTCGAACCATCTGATTGGTCAAAACATCAGTCCCTGCTGAACTTATACGGTAACCATAACCCAATTCTGTGCATAGTTGCTCATGTTTCCGTGCAAATGCTTGACTCATAAAAGAATGCAATGATCCAGAATCAAATAGAACAACTGCAGGGTTTTGGTTGATAGGAAACTTACCAGCGGTTATGGGCTCTTCCTTAGGAATCTCATCCACAGTCATACTATGCACCCAAGCATTATAGGTCTGCTGCTTCTTCTTGGGCGAATAAGGACAGAACCTTGAGAAGTGGTTGGGTTGGTCACAATTGTAGCAGGGTCCCCTTACTGTACCAGCAGACCCCACAGCTCCCTTGTAACTGCCCTATACCATAGTTGCGGCTGCCTTGTTAGACTGTACTGCCATCTTGTAAGGCTTCTGGGGTCCCCGGAAATTCTGACCTCTCTGCTGTGGTGGCCTGAACCTAGCGCCAGGTGCAGATGGATGATAGGGAGGACGACCTCTCACAGGTGCTCTTGCTTGGGACGGACCACCTTCTAGGGCTCTCTTGCGAGTCTTGGCTGTGGTGCTGGCGTTGTTGTTCTTTTCCTACTTTAGACAATCACTAATAAAGTCATTGAATCTGGCACGGGTGTTGGTACCCACATGCTTCATCATCTTTGGATTGAGTCCTCTCTTAAAACTGGCGATTCTCTTAGCATCAGTGTCAACCATGTCGGGAGCATAACGACACAAGTTGTTGAAGGCATGCAAATATTGCGTCATGGTTTTGGTGCCCTGATTCAACGCCAAGAACTCTCCCAACTTCATCTCGGTCAACCCGGGTGGAATATAAACTCTACGGAAGGCCTCAGCGAACTCTCTCCATGTAATCTGAGCATTTGGAGGGAAGGTGGTGTGATGGTGCTTCCACCATATTCCCGCTGGTCCTTGCAACTGATGTGCAACATACTCAGTTTTTAATACCTCAATCATCCTCAACACACGGAATTTATCTTCCATAGTGTTGATCCATTCTTTAGCATCGAGTGGTTCTATTGCTTCCTTGAATATTGGCGGCCTAGTGTCCATAAAATCTTTGAAGCTGCTATACTAATTCACCCCAATGCCACCACCCTAATTGTTACCATGCTGAATATTGTTGGCGATGGTACGCAGAAAATCCTCCATGTTCTTCTGGGATTGTTCTGTATTGCGCTGACTCCTGAGCAACTGTGTGAAGAACACCTTTGAGGTGAGCGGGGGAGGAGGTGGCAAATGCGGTTCATGGGGGGCTCATTGTTGTTGCCGTGGTTCCCACCACCACCACCGGTCCCAGCACCATTAGCACCGGTCTCAGCGGCCTCATAAGTGGTACGGCAAGTATTTGTCATCTGCATATTTTAGCAACAAGTAATGATTGAGTGAAGCTGTAATAATTGTGAGTGAATGAAAAATTATGCCGTACTGAATTTACTGGAAAGAATAAATTCATACAATAAAACAGAGGCACAATAATCGCATCCCAATTAAAACAACATCACTAATTAAATTACTTCAAATGCAAACATCGTGTCCATACAACCAAATTGCCAGCATACATACACTGGACTTTTATGCGTTCAGATATCGCATTAATAGCCAAGTTCCAATCACATGCTAAGTCTCATAAGTTTGAAGCAAGATACATTAGGTTACATGCCAACAAAAGAAAGGTCATCACAACAGGACCTAAACACTAGCGCAAGGCAACTAGCCTACTCCTCGAGGCCGTCGTCAGGGTCAGAGACATCACCATCGCCCGCAGGTGAAACTACAGGCTCGTCCTCATCGTCATCGTCGATGTCCATGCTAGCGGCGTCTGCAGGAGCATATGGGCCAACCCCATTGTAGAGCGTGTGAAACTCCTCGTGCAGGTTGATGTTGTACTCCTCTAGCTCATTGACCCTCTACAGCAGAAGGTCCCTCTCGTCCCAAGCTTCATTCCTTTCCTGAACCAACTGTCCAATCATGCGGTCTGCATTGTTGTTGCCCTGAGTCAACGTATGCACCCGCTGCATAGCTCTATCACCTCTCTCTACCACCTGGTTTCGTTGTAAGCTCATATCAGCCAACTGCTCCTACAAACTAGCTATAGCATGTGCCTACTTCTTCTACTTTCTTACCTTGAGCTTATCATGACTACGTAAGCCAGTCAAAGTCCAGTAGGTACTCTCAAGACCCTGATACGCTCTGATAGCGGCAAACATAGCACTCATAGCATGGTTGTCGCTAGCCTATCCCTCAGCTGGACCTCTAACCAAGGCACTTCCCTAAGGCTAAACCCAAATAGCATCACAAGGATCATCCCTAGGAAAGGTGCCAGCTAGAGCTACTGCAAGCTCACTGGGAAATCTACTCATGATATCCCTGATGACACGAAAAGATGCTCCCTCTACACCCTCAATAGGAGTGTGACCCTCAAACTCCAAGTGCCAACCATCCCACTCTGGAGCATCACCAAGAGCAGGAACTATGATCTCTACCACTGCAAGTCCATCCTCTGCTAACTAGCTCTCATTCCAAGAGTACACCGGTTCTTGACCCTCTGGGTACCCCACATCATGGAGCACTCTCCAAAGCAAGGTCGGCATGCCAAACTCGCTCAAGAAGGTGTCCGTGGTGCGGTGCTCCCTCAGGGCCAACGGATGTCGAGGTGCTCTTCCTCTGGTGGACTTACGGGCGGTCTGCTTCGTGCGGGACATCTGTAGCAAAATTTCTTTTATTACTCTATGGGCACATATTTAAGGTGATGCGATTTTTATCAAAATGAGATAATCAATTTATAAGGGGAGGAATGTATGACATGAATGAAATGCACAAGTAATATGATGTATGTACATGTCGTACGTTCTCACAAACTTATGAAATAAATAATTTCTAGCGACGAATTCGGTGGCATACAAATGATCTCTCAATTACGTATCTAATACGTTCTACACGATAACGTTGTTATGTACCTACAGAAGATTCATTTAGCCCAATTCCCAATGAATGCATAAAAGCAGTAAATTTTATCTACACGAATCCCTAGATACGTGTACAACGGTAGTAACTACCTGAACCATCGTCCTATTGACGGCATCGCCTCAACAGACGAAATACCCACACATGAGATACCTTTGTAAAACATGCGTAGAACATGTAATTACTCCAGCATCATATAAGCATTCACCCTAGATCGGCGGTGTATCCGATCATGCTCTCACAACTCACACTTACCAATACGTAGAGGCAAATGATCCATACACTACCACTCAAACAAGTGGCACTCATACAATAGCACACCGTATGAGCAATGAAAGAGAAATATGATGCAAGAACCCCAAGTCAGTACTTAATTAAGCCACCTAGAGTCCTTAACTGGGCATAAAGGATATGACCACTGGCACACTTTTTAGTTTGGAACTCACGTTTTTCAAATGCCTTTTTGTTTTAAATACACTTGTAAACAGTAACACGCTAAACCATGCTCTGATGTTAGCTATAACAGAACTGACCAATTATACGAAATTAAGTAAGAAAATCATCCGCCAGAGCAGACGATTTAGCAAACTTAAGCCCGTATAACCCGGTAGTCCATGAAATCACGAAGGATTTCAAGCCAACTCACATACTAGCCAAGATCATAATAAGTTTAGCGGTCACCATCACATATTACATAAAAGTTCGTATCTTAGATACATCAGAGTTTAAACATAGTTATTACAAAACGAGTTCAAATAGAAGTAGCGGAAGCCATTTGTTCAAAACCACACACACTCACACGGAGTTCAAATACAGTGCCAGTTAATGATCATCTCCAACAAAAGCATCAGACGAGACATAAGGAATGACCATGCCCATGGTCCTAAGCATCACCCATCGTAGGATAAAGGTAGTTGATACAATAGCCATAATACATCTGCCCATCTGCAACAAGTGGGAATAAAACCCTGAGTACGAGAAGGTACTCAGCTAAACTTACCCGACATAACCGAAAATAAAGTGACACCAAGGATTATGAAGGGCCTTATAGTAGGGCAGCTGACTTATTTGCAAAAAGAGGCATTTTTAGCATTTCAAGAACCTTTCCAAAAGCATTATTGTCAAGTTAATTATTATTAACCTGTCGACTACATTTGCACCTATACTAGAGCAAGCATGTGATTAAGTAAATAATGATAACCAATGATCATTAACAACTTCCATAATGTCATATTCCTTATAACTATCCAAGTGTTCCATCAACATTACTACGATGAAGTCACTCAAGTCAAGTGCTCACTATCTAGGAGCGATGGCGATTCGAATCGATTCCTAACTAGCTGGTGATTTATTCCTTACACAAACTTCACTCACCCGCTAAAGTGAGGTATCGCTCACCGAGTCAACTATCAAGGAAAATCTCAAGTTTGTCAGGAACCACATGTATCCGGGGGCCGATCGACTGCCCTTTGGTCTTATCATCGCGCCCCTATGTCCTACCACACCTGCTCCGATACAGTGCGCTGCGAGCAATCTACTCGGCCCAAATAATCTCCTAGCTTCATGGTCGAAAGGTACTTTATTCGGCCAGCTAAATGTAAGGCATGCGTTCAACATGACCTGAGGCCCAACAATGATCGGTCCTTAATCGACACAGATAGAAAGCACTATAGTCCAAAACTCTAAAAGTCTCCGTCTGATCTCAACTTTAAATTAACACTTAGTTATACCATGACTACATAGTTATCTAAGCAGATCTAAGTAATCACCTATAGCTCGCAGGTGACAGGAAATCATCCGACTTCTACCGGTCTAAGCCAGCTAAGCATTGACTCGACTGCGGATACCAGGGTAACAAGGATATAGTATAACAAAGGTAGACAAGGTATAATGCAGCAACGGTTGCAAACAACTCCTGAACGTAATGCATCAATTAAAGTAAAGCATTTAATTAATAATTACAAACCGGGGAGAAAATGCTCTGGGGCTTGCCTCTCTCGAAGGAGCTCGGGCGATGATCGGGGCACTCCAGAAGTTCCTCAACGTCCTCCTCGTCTGCTTCGGTCACTTCATGTGGCTACACCTTGAGCTACTCCTCGGGCTCCTCGGGTATGACGACTAGGCTCTCGGTTTGTGATCCTATATGATGCAGGTGCGTAAGTGCTTATGCAAAAGGTACATCGGATGAAATGAACACAATGGATATGCTTGAATGCAAGGTAGTCAACATCATCCAAGAACATGTACTACAAGCACATGTCATCTACTACATTCTCTTCTACTACTAATATGCTAAGTTAACACATCTCATTAAATGCTTCAAAGATACACCAAAGCTTCACTAATTTCTTAATCATGCACAAAGCAACATTTGATTAAACCCTAATTAATAATAGGTTTAAATAGCAACATCTATTTTTATAGCTTAGAAAAATCTTAGAAAATTACCATAGCACAGTACTACCCTAAGTAGTCTACCATCAGATTTTTATGGCATTTGGATAAGTGGAATAGCCTACACAAAAATGACAAGCTTGGACCTAATTATGAGCATGAAAATACTTTGTATTATGAAAAGTGTCAAACAACAGATTTAGTATTTTTCCTAGGTTCTAAATAGTAAATAATAATTATACAAAAATTATCACATGCATGTTTTATACAACTTTTGCTCTCTAGCAAAAATAACAAAAATCAGCCATTAAAGGCACTTGAACTACACCTCAAAATTTTTCTATAGGACATGCATGGCATATATTTTTCCTAGGAAGTACATTACACAAGAAGAGTAACAAACTTGGAAGCATATTTTTCTGATACATATAGGTTTTACTACACATTTTACAAGATATCAGCAATATCAAGAATTAAATAAAGCTCTACAGAAAAGTATCTCAAAAATGACATGCAATATTTTTATCATGTAGATCTGGTGACAAGGAACACAACAAAATTTGTTTCAACAAATTTGGAGCTAAAATGAGTGCACAAACATTTTCCAAAGTATTTTCTCTTCCCAAATAATAAAGAAAAACCGAAAACATTTTTCCTATTACTACTGGGCCGACCCATGGGAACGACTGGCCCATGGCCACTTTTGGCCTGCGTAATCGAGCGGAGGAAAGGTGATGGGCTGGCTCGGGGCTCTGGCCCAAGGCCGACCTGGCCCAGCACGGCAGAGGCGAGACAGCCACGCCACATAGGCGTTCCAGGCGCCATGGCGGTGCGGCCGCTGCCAGTGGGCCGATGGCCATTGCCAGCCATGACCGGGTAAGCAGGCATGCACGCTGGGTCCGCAAGAAGATGGCAAACCCAAGCAGGTCACTCAAGGGGATAGAGAAGGGACGGGGAATCCCTTCCATGGCGAGGTCAAGCGCGGCGGCGCTTTGACCGACGGCGGCGAAAACACACGAGGTAGCTGTACCTTGCTCAAATGGTGACCCTGCAGTGAGCACCGGGTGTCGAGGAGTGAGGCGGAGAGACGTGTGCGCGATTGCGGGCAATGGTGGACCACCGGCGGCCAATTTCACCGGTGGAGCTATGGTGGCGAGGGCGGCGCGAGCAGAGCTCGGTGCGGGGCGAGGTAGAGACGCAGCGCGGGAGAGGAATATGAGGAATGCTGGGAGAAGCAGAGCTGCGGGGGCTTGAAAACGGGCGAGGCGCGTGCTCGCGGGGGCCATGGGACGCCACCCGGCCGGCGTCACCGGCATGCGCTCGCCACACGGCGCGGCATGCCTGACGCGGTCGGACGCGTCTGCGCGCGCAAAGGAGAAAGAAGACAGCGCGCGGGCGTGGGCTGGGCCAAGGCAAAGGCGCGGGCGCGTGAAGATCGTTGGGCCAGCTTTGGCTGATGGGCCAGAAGTGAGGCGGCGGCCCGTTAAAAGAGATAAACAATTTTTCTAATTCCATTTTCAATGAATTTTCAAATATCAGTTTTCAAGTACCATTTTGAGCAAGAAAATGACTTCTTTTGAAAATGGCCCAAAAATAAAAGTTGCTTAGAATTTAATCCTCTACAACTTTGCTTTAGGGACCAACTAAAAATTTTGAATAGATTTTGAATTGGGAAGCAAAAGCTAAATAGAGAGGATTTTTGACCCTTTCCAATAATAATTTCAAAAGCATATTTTGTCAAAAGTTTGAATACAAACTTTGCTCCAAAAATTGTGCTAAATAATTCTAGATAATTTACAATTATAGCCAAACATGTTTTATTAACCTAGCAAGCAGAATTAGGGCAAAATAACTCTAAACAAGTGTATGCAACATTCATGCTTCACGAGCATGTTTCATATGTTTCAAAGCATTGTTTCAGTTATTATTTACATGATTAGGCATGTATGATTAGGATGCTTGATGATGCATAATATGCATGATTTGCAGTGCCTAAATGCTTGCATAACACCGGGGTGTTACAGAGCTCATGAGTGTGGTGTAGATTGACGTGGTGTGAGAGGTCGCGATGCACCCTCCAAAATTGCCCTAAACTCCATAGAAAGCGCTGGGAAGCAGATTTTGGAACCTAGTACATGAGTTGGCCCCCGAGTGATGAACTCAAGTTGACAGTTCCTTATCTCCCTCTCTAGTTGCTCTCTGGTCATGAAGTTTACTTCGCTAGATAGCTGTTAGTGCCGACTTTAGGGTGGTGGCTTCGGTTGGACCTAAATCGAAGTACTGGGTGGCCTTTGCTTCGCTTTAAAAAGTGTGCATAGCACCGTTTCTTGCTGCTCGGGCTCGGGGCATGGTCACCGCGCGCGCGCGTTTGCCCTAGCTGGTGCTGTGGCCGCTGGTTGGCCCCGCGGCTGTCGGTCTCATGCCTGGCTAAGTTGGCTAGCCACTCCTGGTCGTGTTGCCAACCCTGTGAGCCCACGCGCGTGCGCTGTCCACCGTATCGCGTGGGGTCGAGACCGACGCCGCAGCCGCTGGTGCTTGGCCAACATGTCGCTGGCCCTCACCGTCCACTTCATCGACCGCGCTCAGTCCTGGTGCATGCGCCAAGTCATCGCAACTATGTCATGGCCCGGCCACTGTTGCGATGGGACTACTCCCAGCTCTACCCCACCTGTCCACCCCGTCCCTCTAGCCGACGGCGGTGAGCTCTATTCGAGCTTAGCCATTTCGCTTCAAGCGGTCCCATCGAGTAGACGTCGTCTCTGCTGTCTCGTAGCGTAGTCGCCCTATCGCTCTCATGCCATAGCATGTCAACTCGCCCGGTGACATGCACAACTGCCCGCTATGCTCTGCCACACCCTTGTGCTGCTGTCGGCGGGCGTCGTTCAAATTCACGACGTAGGGGCCATCGCAGGGCAATTGTTCACGTCAGTAGTTAGGTCACGGAGCTGGCCAACCGCCCGACCCGCATTGAACCACAGTTGTGCGCTAACAATGACCTATTTTGGAGTCCCATCGTCGCCGGTCAATTCGTCGCCTGAGCAGAGCATGTTTGGGGGTAGGGTCTTCATCGTTGGTAATGTTTCAATTGGTGGCATTAGTAGTTGCTATTTGACCTCCTATATATGGTGCTCGTCTCAGCTTGGTCAGGGCCTTCACCACCGACGAGCTGATATGGCCGCGCCACGCTCAGAGCGTCGTCACCCTTCACCGTGCTCATGGCCACCATAGCATGGGCCGTTTCCGCTCCAGTCGATGCCGTAGCCGTGTCCAAGGTAAGGTCCTGCTACTCTACCATCCTTTCATTTTGGTCTTCGAGGTCATAGGACGCCAGAACAGTTGCGCCGCTATTGCTTGTAGTCCATCGGCGTGGTCAGAGCGTTAGAAGTCACTGTTCGGTCTCTAATCGGCATATTGGGTCTCGTTTTGGCTCCGCGGTGCTCGTCGCCCTATTCCTTTAGTCTGCGCCTCACTCTGCTAACCTATGTAGCGAGGCAGTGCTAGTCAGAGCCATGCCATCGCGCGTGGAGTCACCGGGCGGCTGATGCGTTGGAATAAGACAAAGGTCTAGGGGCTAGGCGAAAGCGTTAGAGAAAGATAGCAATAGTGGAAGGGACTATGGGTTAAATTCGTTGGGATCTAAGGTCATTTCTACAAAACGGTGGCGCACGCGGGCCTCCTGGTCTTGGGCCGTCGCTGGTCCAGCCTATTGCCGCCACGCCATAGGCCACGTCGGTTCTGCTGGGCTGCGACCTATCTGCGCCGCTGGGACGGCCGGTCGCTGTGCCCTGTCTGGGCCATTCGCCGCGCGTTGGGTCGGCTATGCCGCCCGTACTTGTTGCCGCTGCGCGCATGGGCCGAGTGGGGTTGGTGTTAGCCCAAGCGGTCCTTTTCCTTTTCTTAGTATTGTTCTTTTATCAAAAATAGGGAACTTGTAAAATTAGTAATAAATCATAGAAAAGTCACAAAAATGCCAAACCAGTTTGGTTGAGTTCCTAAAATCATGATCCATCCAATAGTGTATTTTGTTCGCATAGTTTGATGATATTCTTAGGAGCTATATAATTAATTTGGGATACTTAATATTGTAAAAACATAAACTTATAGGAATTGTTGTGATAAATCGGTAACAGTATTGGATCTGCAATCTTTACAGTAGGTTCCTAGCAATATTAACTGCTCCCTATAAATTTTGTAGCTCTAGAATAATTAGTTGCTAAATAAGTAATAATGTCCTATTGCAAATAAAGAAACACAGTTGGTTTATATAACTAAAAGAATTGTTGGGAAATACGTCTTATCCGACAACGTGTAAATATAGCCTAAGTACGGTCATCATTAGAACTAGCCCATTAACTCGAGAGGCGTATGTCGTATTATATGAGTCACGATTGCGGTTGATTAATTACATCTTTGCATTGCATCACATGCATATCATATAGGTACGATGATGGATCAACGGGTCGATTGAAGGATGACTGGGAATCCGAAGATGGTGTAAGGGTATTCTCTCCAGGAGCTAATGCAATGGACTTTCTATCCAGTTGATGGTGGATGATCTGAAGATGCAGATACTAACTTTTTGTTATATCTTACCCAGGCAAGCCCCGGTGCATAACCCCTACTTTTCTGCAATTTAAATTATATTTGTGCATTAAGTTTTAAGGAGTTGAATGAAACCCACTTGCATATATATCTTTATCCTATGAGTCTTACTAGTATGATAGGATCATGTAGATTGCTATGCTATAGGACTCCGGTAGAAGTCGAGTGATTGCATGTCACTCGCGAGATATAGGAAATATATTATTGATTATTATCACTTGGAAAATATAAATGGTGGAAAGGAAAATGGTGACCGGGTAGGGATGTGGTTTGGGTATTAGTGGGTGCAAGAGGTTGTGTCGTCATGGATGCGGGGCATGGCTTGGTTACGTTGCTTTCCCTGTCTAGTCGGTTAAGGACTGATCGTTGCATAAGATTCTAGGCAAGTCACAGACTTATTATCCCGAGCATATACTTGTGTATGGGTGCTTGGAAGACTTATTTCTCTCTTGTCGCAGATCTGGCTCTTTCCGGACTGACTGTTAGGGTTTTATTTTGGTGGGGGAGGTCCTTGCACCGCACTGAGTCCGGGACTCAGGGGCGGGGGCTTGAAGTCCCAGTTTGGACGAGGACCTAGACACCTAGGATAGGAGAGTGATGGGTTGGTCCTACTTGTGCCTGGGGTACAAGTGGGGCGTGTGTTTCAGGGTACCCAGCTGGGGGCATTGATTCACGAATCGCCAGGAGATCTGGTATGGCTTGTTTGTGATTTAACATCGTAGTAAGAACTAAAATATAGAAGATGGAAAAAGGAACTCTGATTGCTTACCACCTGCTTGAAAGTAGCACAGGTGCTTACATGGAATGGTTAGTTAATGAACCAATCCGGCTATTACTAAAAATTGAATATAAGGACGCACGCTTAGTAATGCTTCCTACAAATACAACCCATAAGCCAGATAGCCTTGTATATCCTTGGAGTATTTTCTTTCCTCCTGTCGGGTAAGTCTTGCTAAGTATAATTGAGTACTCAGGGTTTTATTCCCCCTGTTACAGGTGATAGGTGGATGCTAAAGCTGACCTTTGTGTGTGGATTCCTCCTGGTGGACTCAGCGAGGATTCCTTTATGCTGTGATTGTAGTTGTTATTTATAACTCTCACCAAATGCTTTTATAAATGAAAGTTTCATAATCTGTTGTCATAGTTGTATATCAACCCTTCATCATGTCATGATTAGATATTCATTTCCGCTGTAATTCTGATCATATGTTTATATTCCGCTGTTACATTAAATTGTTCATAACTCTGATAATATAATTACATTCCGCTGTTATAATAAAGGTTATACTCTGATGTACATGTAAAGTGATATAAGAAATGGTTACGAATGGTGTAATCTTTATTCTCTCATTTGTGATCCTGATGGTAAAAATATGGATTTTTGGGTTCTCCCCTAGGGTGTGCCCGACGGAACCGAGTAATTTAGTGTTCTCCCTCGAGTGCTTAGTGTCTAATAGAAGACAAGCACTCCTGTGAGGCATTAGATTAGGTGGTTCTACCACATCTCTGACAGCTATGATCACTCATGATCATCTTCATCTCTACCAGCATCCTCATCATCTAAGCATGTAGCACCGGCTGGACGAGAACCACCCGCACCAGCTGGGTCATAAAAACTACCCGTGAGGTCACTCCACCAGTCTAAAGCATACTCATTTGTAGCACTAGGATGTGGCTAAGAGTGAGTAGGCACCCGAGCCTATAGTGGTAAAGTGTCAGGGTGCTTTGGAGCCTCCTCCTCCTGCTGTTGTCGCTGAAAGAACTCAGCAAACTTTGCGTCGTACCTGCCCTGCTGCTGCTCATCAGTCTCAGGCTCACTAGCTACCTAATCTGATAGTGGAGACCTAGGAGGATCGAGCTCAAGTCTAGAAGCAATCTGCTTCAAAGTCCAAGTATCCTTCCTCCTAGCCTCCCTCTCTTTCTGCTGATAGGTCCGTATGTCCTTGCACATCCCAAAGATAGCACTGAACATCTTACAAATAGGAGAAGGAGGACTGTAGTGACGTGAAGAAGAATGTGAAGGAGCATGTGGTAGAGGAGAAGCTCGTCCAACTGCTGCACCACCTACAGGTGAATCTACCTCTAGTGCTGTTGCTCCTCTTCCTGGTCCTGCTAGAGGTACCCCAATCTCTATCAAGTCATCTACAATCTTTAGGACTTTATGCTTCTTGTCATACTCAAATGTGTGTCCTATGACCTTCTCAATCATAAACATGATGTAAGGTGCAAATCCATAGCCCTTGAGGGGCCTCTCTCTCACACTCCTGATCTCTGACCAAATAAAGTCAAACACATTGAATGGTTGAGCATTAGGTGCCATCCTATGGAGCAGGTTCCTAGAATAATCTACAATGTTGCCCTTATCTCCACCCTTGTAGTCAATAGTCTTCCTAAACATCCTGTCCAAGTATCTATAAGTAGGGTGAAGACCTAGAACCTTTCCCACTGCTCCTCTCTCATCTCCTAGTGGGTACATGTAGGCGAGCTGCTCAGGAGGTAACACCTGCTCTGTGTGGATCCTGTCTCTCTAAAGGTCCTCCTCTGAGAAGCCAAGAAAAGCTACAAAGGCGTCGTAGTCAACACTGTACCACTGGCCTTGAAGCATCCAATGCATATGCCTCGGCTCCTCTTCCACAAATAGAGTGGCATAAAATTGTGCAATGACTTCAGAGTTCCAATCATGCACAAACTCCATGAGCGTGTATAAACCTGTGCATTGACAAGTGGCAATGGCATAGTCAATGGAAGACTTTCGTAGCTCTTTGACATATTTCCAATCTATCCACTAAGACTTGGCTACCACAGGATTCCTAGCAAGTATCACACTAGTATAATAATCCAGATGGAACATAGTGTGAAAGCGATGATCATACTGAATCCTAGGTAAACCCCTGGGATCAATCCTCCTCTGATCTCTTGCTCTTATAGTCATACCCTTTCCTTTGTAGTTGACTCTAACAATATAGTTGGGTAAAATAGGAGCATGTACTTCAAGAAGGCCATAGTCCATGCCCTAACCTAGGTGGTGCACTAGAGGTGCATGCTGCTCCTTCTCTATCTCATCAGAGCTATCACGATCATATGACTCTCTGTTTGAGTCTCTGTTAGTGTTCTTCCTTTTCCTATGCTCAAGTCTATAATCCTCAGTTTCATCACCAGAAGAGGGACTGCTAGCTCCATCACCACCCTCTCTGTACTGTGGAGCACCCCTAGTGGCTCTAGAGGGTCTCCTGCTACTGCCCTGCTCCTACTGACTAAATCTAGGATGCATGTCTTGCCTTGCCTTCTTGTGCTTCTCCAAAGCTAGATCATGCCTATGCTTGGACCTAGGCTCCTATCTTTCACTCATGATGGTTGTCCTGTATCCAAAGATATGCAAGGAATTTTAGATACATGCCCAAACGATAGCTTCTTTTAGTTGAAATATAAAAATAAGAATAATTATCCTATGCTTTGCAATCACCTCAACCAAACTAGGTCACAAGGTTCACAAAACACAATAGACAATCAAACTTAATCCTATGAATCAACCACTGAGAAGATTGAAACAAGGGAGCAAAACCTGCTATGTTGTCCCATACTGCATACCGGACATGTCCGGTAAGAGCGGACAGCAACCCTTACCGGGGTCCTTTGCTCAATCTTCAACCAATCCAATCCAAACTCTAGGCATTGCTTCTAGATAGATAATGTAGCATCTCTATCGAAGGGATTTCAAAATCATGCCCTAATCACTTAGATCGGATGAGGTCCGGGATTAGGGTACCTTGAGAGAGTGAATGAAGATACGATTGGAAATCCAAGTCCCGGAGCCTTCGATCTTGATGCAAATCTCCTCTGGTCCAATCTTCATCTCTTCCTTTTCACAATGGAAACTTGAAATCACCAATAAAGGTTGAGGGGAGGCGGCTAGGTTGGCAGGAAGAAGAAAAACCTAACTTGGCCGAAGGGGTACTGGCCGTTTTTATAATCCCGCTCATACCGGACACGTCCGGTATTTGCGGGCTGGTTGTTCTTTTTCCAAATTTCATTCACTTAATTCCAATCCCCTTCTCTATCATTTCTTGATCCAAAAACATATATGTCCTTGATCCAAACAAGGTGTAAATAATTTTCTTATCTAAATGCCATGAGTATCACTTCTCTTTTTCAAATATTTGGCATATATAGATTTTAATTACTTGAGAGAGAGATTGTGAGACATAGTAGATTGTGGACTTAAGAAAGCCATGTCATGTGTAATTAGCCAATCAAACAATCAAGGGGAGCTATAATTATCATATTACAAGGCTAAGTCACAAAGACCAAGATTCAAATAGTTTTTCAAATTCACACCACCTACACATGCTAGTTATGGGTTTTAAAAAACATCTCTCCTATGTCACACAAATGCACATTCTAATATATAAAGGGCCTTAGATGCACTTACAATGCATGTATGTAAAGACATACCTTTGTCTTGAGCCCACAAGAATACCACTAAGAAGATACAGAACATGATAATCTTTATGTTGACCTTAATTGCCAAATAATCATGCTAGATACATTTTCATTCAAAGGACTACAAATAGTGCTAGATAAATGTGTTAGTCCACAAATGTGCAAAATATAAACTGAGCTCCCCCTAAACAAGTGCTTTAAGTAAATTTGAATGACTTTCAACTAGCACTTTATTCTATTAAGAATATGGGAGACAATTTTCTATTTTGAACCATAACCAAATAATTTGCCATATTTAAATTTGAGTTCAAGAGATGCTCACAATCCACTTAGATTTGGTAAACCACAAACTTCTGAGTAAATTGAGGATATATGAAAATATATGGATCAAAGACTCAGTTGTAAACCTATTAGTGTTCTGGTTCCTACAATACCGGACACGTCCGGTAGGTATACCGGACACGTCCGGAATACGCAGAACAGAAACAAATAACCCGCTGCTTGTGATTCTTCATTTTAGCTATAGTATTTAATTTATGCCCTACATCTCAACAAATGAATTGCTCTACTAGAGAGCTATTAAAAGCACCATATGGCAAACATGGTAATTATCAAGTAAAACTAATTAGCCACTTTTAATTTTTCACAAATACACCTATTTGTGAGTCATTGAGCACAAAACAAATAAAGTGGCTATCCTATAAGGTTTAGGTACTTGTTACCAATGGTGAAGATGAAGTAAATAATATATTCATTAAATTATCTTTGGGTCAACTATATAAGAGATTATGATAAGAATTGGTTGATAGATTGAGTGAGTATTATCAATTTGCTTGCTCAACTATCCTGAAACCTTCATCTCATCACTAAGTACCTACATCATTAGCCTAAGCACACTGTGGTACCCAACTCTTGTTGGGTCCTTTTGAGTTAGTCAACAAGTGCTTAGGCACCCAAATGGCTTTAGCACTAGTTTGTGGTAAGCACATCACCTTGCTAATGCTAACTCCATTTGTGGTCTTTCTAAGCATATCATTATAAACAAATGTGTCCGGCTTAGGTGTGTTACCATTTGGTCAATTCATAGCATAAATGCCCCTTTCTTCTACAAGCATAGCATATGCGGCCATTGTTTGCTCTATGCTTGTTTTGCTTGTATCGACATCTATCAACCTTGTGGCCCATCTCATTGCATCCATAGCATCTTCTTGTTGCAACTTGGGCTTCTTTTCTTGCCTCTTTGTACATTGGGCATTTCTTGGTAGGATGCCCCAATTTCTTGCTCATGAGACAAGCGCTTTGTCCATCACTTTCCTTTTGGTTGGCCAACTTGTTTGAGGCCTTTTGTTTGGCCACTTCACACTTGTCGAACCAACTCTTATGTTGACACATTGCCCACTCATGTCCATATAATCCACAACCATAGCATAATCTTTTTCTATATTTCTTGCTCTTGGTTGTGTTGGCCTTACTTAAAATGTGATTCTTTTGTTGGGCTTTGGAGGAAGCAAGGTTTGAACCCTTCTCAAGCTTCTTCACCATGTTATCACTGTTATCTTGAGAAGGTTGTGCTTTCTCCTTACCCTTCAACCGAATCATATATTTCTTTAAACTTTTCACCTCTTCTTTGAGCTTTATGTTTTCTACAAGATTTAGCTCAATCGAAGATTGGCTTGCTTGAGGAGCACACTCATTAATATAAGAAATATTTAATTGAGATGGTGTACTAGTGTGTGAATGTGTAAGAGGTTGAGAAAATTTTACCGATGTGATCACAACCTCATGAGCTACCTCAAGCATGAAGCTTGATTCTACTATGTCATCATGAGAGCACTTTAGATGAATATAGTTTGCTTGTAGCACATTATACTTGCTTGATAGTTCATCTAGCCTTGCCTTGAGCTCAAAGTTTTCCTTCTCTAGTTGTGAAACACTATAAAAGGAGTTAGTAACTAAAGCATGCTCAATTGATAATTTTTTATATCTTTCACTTAGAGCCTTTAGTTCTTCCATCTTGGAGATGAGAAACAATTCTTGCTTTTGAAGTGATTGCTCTTGCTTCTCAATCTCTTCTTCAAGCTTATCATTCTTTTCTACTATCTTCATGATGATAAACTTGTCCTTGCGGTTGAGATGATCAAGGTTGTAATTGTCTTCAACTTCAACATCACTCTTATCTTGATCATCCACTTGTGCTTTCTCCTTTTTTTGATCTTTCTTGTTACTCTTCTTCTTACTTTTCTTGGCCATGAGACACAAGTGATGAGTATCATGAGATACTGAGGTTGACTCATCACTTGGTCGCCACCGGGCTTGAGTATCATTACAAATAGCTGCTTGCTGCTCTGCTGCCTCAGCCATACTAGACATGTCTGTTAGGCATGTGTAGGTAGGCAGCATGTCATGCGCTGCTTGCACTTCTTACTCTAGCTCGGCGCTCTTGAGGTCTTGTGAGGTTCCTTCACTGCATGAAGATACAATAGACATACTTTTCATTGACTCGATCTCAAGTGTATCATCACATTTGGATTTTCTATATAAATCAAAAAGTCTAGTCCAAATGAGATGAGCACTCTCTAGAGGTGGTTGTCCATTGAAGATTGCCTCATCTTGAACCTCTACACTCAATGTACTCAATATGACATTAATAGCTTGAGCATTGAGTTGCACGCATATCTCTTCCTCTTTTGATAAATTTTTGTAGTTGCTCCAATCAACTATAGGAAGAGGCATGCTTACATCTATAATATGCTCAATAAGATGACTAATATCCCTAAAAGCATTGAGTACATGAATTGACCAAGATAGAAAGTTTGAACCATTATTTTGAAGAAGCGCCGGCTCCAACTCGATAGGCGTCGACATCCTTTTCTCATGGCGGTGAAGCTTTAGGTGAGAACCTTGCTCTGATACCAATTGAAAAGGCCTAGGATGCCGCCTAGAGAGGGGAATAGGCGTTTCTAAAAATTAACACATTTAAATACGAAAACAATTAGAAAAGAGAGTTTCCAAAATAGAAACTTCAAATTAAGAGTAATACTACCCCTCACAAGTTAGTCACAGAGTAAACAAGGTATAAAAAATATATCTAGAAGCTACAACCCTGCAACACAAAGTTAGAACAAAGACTAAATATATTCAGCATAGGCAGGAAATACCAGACGTGTCTGGTATAGACGTGTTCTGCAGAATAGCTTGGCACAGTGATCAATACCAAACGTGTCCAGTATACACGGTTTCAGTGGAACAACCCTAAACTTGCTCCTTTCGATTTCTAACTTCAAATCAAATTGCAGGTACCTACTAGATATGATAATATACATAGATAACCTGCACAAGAGCAAGAGCAACACAAATATCAAATGAAATACAAATTGAGACACGATATTTGTTTTACCGAAGTTCGGACTCGTTCGAGTCCTACTCTCCGTTGAGGGGGCTATAGGCAACCCAGCGAAGGTCAGCCCTAGAGGGTACCACGAAGGTCACTCTAGCCGGAGTCTTTTCTAATTCATTTTCCTCCTTCTACTAGTTGATTCCGAGGCGGCAAAATCGATCGTTACAAACTTTTCGAAGCACACCACAATCTCTCGGGTGCTCTCCGGCGACGCCTAGCCATCTAGGACCGAAGAGTCCAAGAGTAACAAATACGAATCACGAGATTGACAATATGCACAAGTGCTCAAGTGGTTGAATTGCTCTCTTTTTTAAATTCTCTCTTAACCCATAAATGGATTTTGTGATTTGGATCATACACTCACTAAGAGAGGGTTTAGAAGAGTTGGCAAAGCTCAAAAACGTGCTAGAGGATAAGCAGAATCAGCAGCCTCTAAAGGTGGAGGCTTGGGGGTATTTTAGCCCCCTTGAAAAAACTAGCCATTATATAGCCGTTGCCATATGCATATCGGACACGTCGTCCGGTATGACTTACACTGCACCAACGGTAACTGAGTTACAGTAACGTTGTGAGGTGTCGAAACTCCTGATGAGTGCCGGAACTTCCGACCGTCGGAACTCTCGACCCTCAACACATTTGAAAGCTATGGTAACTGAGTTAAAGTATGTGAGGTGTTGAAACTCCTGACACATGCCGTAACTTCCGACCGTCGGAACTCCCGACCCTCAAGGCATTTTGAAAACTAGCCGTTGGTCTCTGGTCGTCCATATCAGACACGTCCGGTATGACCAGGACAGTGAACCTCTGAGTCAGTTAAGCGTGAAACGTCGGAACTCCCGACCGTCGAAACTTTCGACCCACATCGGAACTCCCGATGAACCAACCCAAAAACAATAAGAACTTTATCCTGGCTAGGCACATACCGGACACGTCCGGTATCAATACCGGACAGCCAAACTAGCAAAAACAGATTAGGTCTTTTGTCTCTCAAACACTCAAAACTCACATGGGTTGGCTTGAGCACTTATGAAACATTATCTATCAACATGATGCATCCCACTTAATAGTACGGCATTCCTATTAACTCAAATTTAAAAGTATAACGAATTTAAACCTTTTGAGCTGATCTCTTTCAACCGAAACCGTGTATTCCAATCTTCATCAAGTGAGGATGCCAACATGTTGATATTGATCTTTTCACTTGAGCATAGCCATCTTGAGCACGTGACTTGATTCTATTCATTAAATTTGAGTAATCCCAAATGTATCGAGTCACTTTCATCAAACACTTCAATAGTGATTTGATCTTTCACATTAACATGACCATTATAGCTTGATTAGTATCTCAACTAAATGCAAGTACTTCCTTCTTCACCCTAGCTAGGTTCTTCGGCCGCCAAGCCGTCGCTTGCCCTTCACCCTTGCTTAGTACCTCGAAGCATTTCTTTGCTATCTTTACCATCTCAAGCCATCAAGTCACATCTTATATTGAATCAACCATTCATTTGTATTGTTATCTTTTTCGTTTTAATTTAACAAGCTTCAAATATGAGACCATTCCATATGCAATCCCTCATGTCTTATTAATTAATTCTTACGAGCTTACTTTCACACAGTACATGAAAATCCCATAATAAATAAATCTTTGCATGAATTCTATTTGCATTGTTGTCTTGTGCTTGAACTAAATTGCTTATACAACAACATATTATTTTAGCTTTCATTAAGTACCTATAAGATAACCTATTTCCTATCCACACTTAGCAAACAGGTTAGACATTTAATCACGTTGTCATTCAACCATCTAAAACCCACTCAAGAGCTAGATGTACTTTCACAAACACTATCAGAGCTAGTCAATCATTCCCCTGGAGAGATTCACCAAAATACTACATTGCAAAGGCAAAACTACACCGCCGTGCAAAAGGAACATGAGTCATGGATCTGAAAGTTGTGCAGTTCCAGCTGTTGTTCCTTGAGGAAATTTTACAAGATTTAGGTCGACTGTACATAAGAGCGTAAAGTAGGTCATGGACTCAACTTAGGATATGCTACAGTGTTGGCCAACTAGTAAGTACTACGACAGGGGCTGCACTGGCTGGAAAGAGCAGGAGCTACAGAAAGAATTAAGGATGCTTCAGAACCCTCCTAGAACAGCCAGTGCTTCTTCTTCGCCTTGCGGGTCAGGAGATCTGCAATGTGCAGAAAATGAACTCAGTTAGAATCTAGTCAGAAAAGGGGAAGTACAGAAACATACAAGTACATTTCGTTAAAAATCAATGATGAAACCTTTTAAAGTAAATTTAATCATGAAAATTTGTAAATGCGCATTGGCAGTTCACCAAGTCTGTGCAAAATACTTACCGTCGATTCCATACAAGGAATTGTAGTGTACTTCACACCAGAAGCTTAACCAAAGCTCTGCAAAAATGCATACCAGCACTGGGATTAGATGGTAATTTGGTAATGATTCCTGCAGAACCTAAATATACTGTTGTGGTTTGCATATTGCAATAGTTGAATGCAGCATTATCTCAAGAGCAGAATAAATGCTGCCATGCTGGTGCCAAAGAAGTTTGATATGGAACAAAACATCTGATAACTGAGTAGCAGAGTATCCAAGCTCTTACCTTTTGTGGGAGTTAGATCCCTAGGGACTATCTCAATTAGGCAGGTGTCTTTAAATGATGTCAGCAAACAAATTTTGGCACCAAACTGTGAGAATTTGAGATACAAAAGGTGTTAGAAAATTTATAGTCTACAACATTAGACGTACTGATGGTGCAATGATAATGGGGCTGTTCGGCTGATGGTTTCTGCTTCTGATAAGTCGGCTGAAGCTGATTTGTTGTGAGACAAAAACACTATTTCATGGCTGATAAGCCAGGCTGATAAGTTCAAGCGAATATTGATCAGAACAAGATATCTCCAGACTCCAGAGGGAACATAAAATACAAATGAAAACCTGACTAATCAGCCAAGGGATCATGTTTGAAGTTAAACTTTATAATTCAACGAATGATAACAGAAAGAAAATTTTCCAGACATCTTTGACAAGGATTCCCAAACAAATTCACAGCAGGCACTTAATATCCACCTTTTTTTAGTTTCATGACTTAAGAGTTGGATTCATAGGGACAAAGGATCCTCTCGGTTAAGGTATAATTAGAATTAGAAAAAGAAAAATGAAATTTACGTAGAAAAAAATGCATTATCTACCACGATCTCAATTGGAAACGGGAACAAAGCCCGGTTTTGGCACCACGGCTGGCTCGAGGGCGAAGCACCCAGGTATCTAGCGCCTAATCTGTTCAGGCTGGTTCGCAGAAAAAATAGGACGGTCTGCCAGGAACTGCACAATGGGAACTGGATCAGATCACTATGGACGCGAATCACAACATCCATACAAATCCAAGAATTCATCGGCCTTTGGGTCAGTCTACAAAACGTTCAGCTGCAGCCTGACATTGAAGACTCAATTACTTGGAAGTGGACGGCTGATGGAAATTACTCCACTCGATTGGCATATAGGATTCAATTCCGGGGAACACATCACAAATTTCAGCAGAACCTCATCTGGAAGGCACAAGCGGAGAATAAATGCAAAGTTCATGCATGGATCCTCATGCATGACAAAATTCTAACGGCGGATAATCTGCAGAAACGAGGGTGACCGCATCAGGAGCACTGTATCCTGTGCAATGGACCTCTAGAAACTGGGTTACGCCTCTCTTTACTGTGCCCCTTTGCAAGAGCCGTCTGGGATCAAGTTCTCTCACGGGAAAACTTCACTGTGCAACTCTCTCAACAAGACTCCACATGCATCGCCAAATGGTGGGAAGAGGCAGCAAGCAAGGTGCCTAAAGAAGACCACAGGCGCTTCAATGGAGTTCTAATTTACATTGTATGGAACCTATGGAAGGAGAGGAATAGGAGGATTTTCGAAAACGGGTATAGAATGGTGCAGCAGGTAGCCTCCTTGATCAAAGAGGATATAGTACAAAGACGCCGGGCTGTGTCCTTTGTTGGGTAATCTACTGTGTGGTGATAGGTGACATTATCCTCCGGTCCTAAGACCAACGTGTTCGGCACTAGTGGTGCCTTTGTACATATAACTTCTTTTCTTCCTTAATTGAGCCGCAGAGCTCCTGCCTTTTTTTTCAAAAAAAAAAAGCATTTAAAAGGATTTACTCAAAGAAACCAATCAACCATCTTGAAACTGAAACTCTGAAAGTGCTATTTTACCCGATCTGCAGCCGCTTGTAAGGTCAGATGATCCCCCCATTCACCAGATCTGCAGAAAAATCCATATATGAGTATATGAATAACCGAGCATCACTCTCTATAGTGAAAATGATAAGAAACTCAGATCTGTTAGCAAACCTTTTCATTTTCTTCAAGTACACCTTATATTCCATTGGTACATAACTTTCATATTGTTTTCTGAATTCCTTCAGCTGATAAACAGGGAATTCCAGTACAAATATGTATTTAATGTATTGTATATTTATTTACCAAATAAAGGCAGTGGACAACCAAAAAAAACTAACCTGTTTCATGACAGCTTTTCTCACATGCTTATGATAGTCAGGATTGCGAAATATCTGGTCAGCCAAAGCTCGGAACTGTAACAATATGTCATTTAGAAAATAAAAGAGTTAAGGGTTCAGAATAAAGAAAGAAGTAATGAAGCCAAGTGTTGCTGAATGACTTAATAATTTTGAGCTTAGATAACATGGGCCAATTAACCCTGTTAGACGTATATGCATCGTACTTGTGTCTATCATAGCGGATCTGGTCTAGCTGATATGCATTCCTGTAGGCCGATCAATGCTTAATTGTGCATTGTAAACCGTACATTGTAATCCCCTTTCAAACCCTTCAGTATGAGATAACAGTGGCACTCTATATGGAAACTACATGACAATTTTCAAGCAAGCTAGCAGAATCACATGCTAATTGGAAACAGCCCTGATGATGTGGCGTATACCATTTTAAATAAATGGAATGTTAATTTACACTAAGTACTTGTCAACAAACCTGACAATTCCCATCCCCCTCTATCTGAAATTCAGCCAAACCATAAGTGCCCAACCTGTCAAAAGAAAGGTAACTGTAAGTGAAATTAACATAAAAGTTAAAACAATAAAATAAAGTGCAGTAATCCTCATACTCTTTTTTGACCAAAATATGTAAATTTCCAATCTCCACAGGAGCATCTCCAACAGATTACTTACATCACATCTCCTAAAAGTCTATATAGGTGATCTATTATTAGTAGTGTGGCCTTTTCTTCTCCCAACAGATTACCAATACCTTTAAATTGGATAGGGGAGAGTTGGTGGATCACCTACATTTGAGGGAGAGGGGTCGATTTTAAGTAACTACTTAAAACTTTTAGGTGTTGGGGACAGGATAAGTACTCTGTTGGAGCAACCACAATCTCTTAGATTGCATATTTTTGGTATTGGGGATGAGATAAGTAATCTATTGGAGATGCTCTACAATCTAGTTTTTTGTGTTGTATTTATGTGTGAGATTGAGAAATGCTTTGTGTACCTATCCAGCAATCGCTCGTGGTCCAGTGTTGCATTATCAACATTGGGTATTTTTCCATTAACTCGGGGAGTATACTGCCAAAGAAGAGTGCACTAACTGATCATAAAACTTAGCAGAAAACTTTTTACTACAAAATAAACTGAAACTATAGACTTACAGTATGATTGACTGTTTTAACAATGCATAATATATAGATCAATTACTTTGACTATAGAGATTGATTTAGCACACTTGCCAAAATTGATCACTATTGACTTCTTTCATGACGTATTTTTTTCTCGAATGCACAGGAGAGCTGCATGTCATTATATTATATATAGAGACAGAGGTGTGTATCTATTGCCAAACAATATATTATATTGCTTTTCTTATATATTGTCATTAACAGTAAAACACTTTCAAGCATAAAACTAACAGTACCACTTCTGTATCACATCAGTGGCCGAGCCAAGATTTTTATGGAGCCTGGGCGAGACGCAACATAATACTTACACATAATATAGATAATTGGACATAACATCGAATGTGCTTGAAAGATAGGATAGCAGAAAGTTTGTTCTGCAATTGTTGTGTGGCTCTACAGACTATACAGCTCCTCTGACCAATTAGCATTTTTTTTATATATACCTCTGACCAATTAGCAAAGCAACCTGCATTGATCTTGATGTGCTGGCCTAATGCGTGTTCAGCAGGTGAGCCCGGGCACCGGCCCAGGGTGGCCAGGGCCTTGGCTCGCCACTGTATCACATAAAACTTTATGTCATTTGACAATAGTTGGCTAAAATTTACTAGTTTGATCAGGGCACCTTAGCAAAAACAACAGAAAGGGTATTGAGTACTATGCTCACGAAAGTTATGTTCAGTTGGGAAACAATACAGATGCAGGTCCAAGACATCTATACATAAGTTCAAGAATGGAAATCAGAGGAAAACTGCATTAAGGATCAAACATCAAGTCGCTCTGGATTACCGGGATTGACCCCAAATGGGACAGGCGCTTCCCAAGACTATGTCCACTGCTGCTATTTGCTTGGGCAAGGAGGCTACCAATGGTGACGCTTCGGACAGGCGCTTCCTCCTCGCTCTCTTGAGTACTGCTGCTGATGCTTGAACTAGAGCTTTTACTAGTGTGGTCCTGCTGTCCATGACATGCTATCTCCAAATGAACATTGACAATATCTCAGACCAACAATAGGCTTGAGAGAAACCAAGTAGCAGCTTAGTTTAATAGTCAAGCAATATGCATTCACATGATGGCAGGAAGGAAAAAAAAAAGGCTCAAAGCAACTAGAAGCAACCAACAAGCTTCTTTCCCAGCATTACACTCCAAAACACAACACTGTTTCGCTGATTGGAACTAGGGAGTATAATGCCTGATTGGATTCTTACTTCTTATCGTATTACTTCAAGGGTTCCATGGAGAATGCTTGATGGGATTGTCTGGAGATTATATTCCAATTCCAACAAGAAGCGAACAATACAGCAGTACAGCAAAATGAGGGATCCCCTGACTCACTCATTAGCATGCATAATTCCTGTGTCCGATAGTTACACACATTTCCAGTTCCCGATGCCTCTAACACTTCGTTTTTACAGGATCGAAGGAACATTCCAGGGATGTTTATCACGGTAATCGAACTGACCGACCAACCAATAATAATAATAAACAAACAAGAAACGAAATGGATAGCTAAAATAAGCTATGTTTCACTCGTGCTAGCAATCCAGTATCCAAGAGCCCAAGTATTAATTCACCCAACAACCTCACTCGTCTAAATAACTAGTATTGCCAGAATTTAATTAACCAGTCGACAATCGGATCTTGGATTAATCGATACAAAAAGGGGGGAAAGATGTTCTTCTTTCTAGATGTCAGTTAGAGCTAAGAACCAACTATCACTCTATCAGGCGATCTTAACTCTTCAGTAGAAATCCTTCAGAAGGAAGTTCAAGGAGGGAGCTATTAATCGCGAAGAAATCTACCATGAACAGTAACCAGGTGAAGAAATCACCCAAGAAACAGTCAAGAAGCAGGACCTCACTAGCCGGAGACACGCTACTTATGGAGCCGAATCGCGATCGCCAGAGAACCCAGCTGCGAATCGGATGAACTGATCGAACTGAGGAGGGGGAACTTACTAGATTGCCGGATCGAGGCCGTGGTCCGCGCGGCAAGCGGCGCTCGAGTTGCGCAGGCAGCAGCTCACTCTCCCGGTGGGGGCGCCGGAACGAAGAAAGAGAAACGTCGCCTTTTTCTTTCTTTTTGCAGTCGAGCTCAGTTCCTGCGAAAATGGTAGGCACCGCCCTAAGTCAGCAACATTTTCGGAAATACCCATGAGAGTTTCGATATGCCGATCTAGTAGGTTCCCAACTTCTCCATGATTTAAAAATAATATAGCAAGAGCGTGTTTGTTGCCATAAATTTTAATCATCAACGTGTTCGTTTGAACTACTTTTTAGTCAATAAACAATGTTTTTTCTTTCCTAAACAATTCTTTTTTTTTACTTTATTGCCTCACACTTCTATCTATAAATGTAAGTATATGTCTGCGATCTCTGCAGAGCATATCTATATCGATATAGATATATGTACATAATTTGTGTTGTTTTAACGGTTAATGACGTTTGATACCTGGTTTTCGTAGTTTAATGTTAAAGGTCAAGTTCAAGTTGAAACAGGCATTACCAATACATATATTAGAACATGTTTGGATCTTTCAGTTTCTACTAATTTTTATGCCATTTTTTGCCAGAATCTTAAAAACTAAAAAACTGTTGATAGCTAGCTTTTGCTAGTTTATTGTGACCCATAGAGCAATAAATGAAGTCGGGTTCTTAAAAACTAGAGAAACCAAACACTCTCACTAGCTTTTGCTCAGAATCTAGATTTTATAAACTAGAGACAAAAACTAGTTTTTAAGAATCTAAAACTAATCGAGCTTTATTCTCTCATCGGCGAACGTAGAAGAGAGGAACACGAGAGCAAGGGAAACCAAACGGAGAAATCAAACCCATCTTGCTTTGCTGGGTGAGGTGAGTCGAGGCAAGGCGAGCAAAGGTTCCAAGCAGCCCCTATGTTTTCTGCCTTCCAAGCATGTCTCAAGTTAGTTCGACCGGACTCGCATGGAGCATGTGGACCGATCTGCAAAAACAAACATTCTCGCTGAACTACTTCCAGCTTCTTTCAGTTTCAGCTTATTCTCTTTCACAGAATATTATTAAATTATCTAAAATCAGTCGAAATCATCCGTACCCTATATGAGTGGGCAACAACCAAGAAGATCCTTTTGCGCGACCCAATCTGACCCGATTTCTGTGGGTCGACCACCACCAAAACCCCCCAAAAAGCAGCAGCAATAATAAATGGAGCACGACCGCGTGGTGTGGCTGCTTCTGTGAACCACCAGCTGCCCGAGCGAGCCGGCACCAGCATGCAGAACACTGGAAGCGTCTGAATGACTGCATTTTCTTTCTAACCCACCGTGCTTATCGCCCCAGATTTTTTCACAGCACGACCGACCACTTGTCCACATCACCTGCCTGCCTGCTGTGTCAAGCATTTCCCACTGCTCACTGATCAGCGCCAGCGCCACCGTCCGTTCGTTCTTGTCCGGCACCAGCAAGCAGCGACGCCGACGCGGTCCTTCCTGCAGTCCTGCTCGTCGGAAAGGAAGCAATGATAGCACAAAAGGCTTATGCGATTTTTGCAGTGCCTGTGAATTGTGATGGTAACAGGCAGGGGCCCCAAGTGAGCCGGCGGCGGCAGCGGCAAGCAAACGGGCGGGGGCGGCAAGTGAGGAAGCCCTGCCTTCCCGGCGAAGTGGCACCATGTCCATGTCGCCGACGAGTATACTTTATATAGGCAAGGTGATAATGTGGAGTAGCTAGGCCGTCAGCATCGAGGAGAGGTTCAAATACGTCAAGTCCGATCCTCAAGCAAGTACTACCAAAGCTAAGCGAGTGCAGCATTTACCGAATTTTTTACAATTTAACCTTTTTCTTAAAATTTCTCACAAATAGACCCCTAACAAAAAGAATTTAGAAAATGAACTCTTAGCTCAGCGCCGTTGCTGGCGCCGAGCTCCTGAGCACGCTGGATGACCTGGCAGGAAGCTCGGCGCCATAGATCTTGGCGCCGAGCCTTTAATATCTATTAGGTACGTGCCTTTCCTCTCTTCTTCTCCCTCTCTCGCCCGCGCTGTGCCATCGCCCTCCGCCGCCGCTGCCGCCGCGCCCGCGCCCCCCCCCCCCCGCCCCGCGCCGCGCCCCACGGCTGCGCCGCCTTCGCGCCACGCCGTTGCCCGCGGCTGGTCGCCGCGCCACGCCGCCTCTGTCGCCCTCCACCGCCGGCCTCGGCCCGCCTTGCCGCCGTCCAGCGCCCGCCACCTGCAGCGGCCGGCCGTGCCTCCGCCGCCCTCCACAGCCATACTCGCCGCGCAAAGCCCCGGGCATCCTGCGCTCGCCACGCGCCACCGCTGTCGTCGGCCGCGCCATCACCGCCCCCGCCACCTGCAGCGGCCGGCCGTGCCACCGCCGGTCCGTATCATCGGCCTGACCCAAGCCCATCGTCCGCTGCGACTCTATCAACGTCCGCGGAGCAGTCGTTGGAAAGGTAAAAATTATGAATATGCAATGTATCTACTTAGTTGGCATTTGTTATTTACTAGTTAATGTGATGACTCAGGTAGTTGATTTAGTTAGTGATCTAGTGAGATATATATGTAGATAGATAATAACATAGATACATAGGTTTATAGATATAGTTAGATAGCTACTTAGATATGTAGTTACATATTTAGTTAACTACATATGATCTAGCTATTTAGTGAGTATACTGTATATATATACGTAGTTATTATCTTGATTACTTAGTTTGTAGCTAGAAAATACTTGTTAGGTACTATCTATCGTCTAATTTTGACTAAAGGATATGTGTTTCGTTATGTGTTTCAACTAGATGGACAACCTAGTGACCATATATCATAGAGGCATCGTTGAAAGCGATCGCTATGGATATGTTGAGTTTCTTGATATGCAAAGTGTGCCTGTGCTATTCAATGGTAGGCCTTTATTTAGTGAGATGGTTGCAAAGGCTCAGGAGGAGTTGCATTGCCTTGGAGATGATGACATTACAGTTGATGGTGTACTGCACCTAGGTTCTCCTCTGAACATCTTCAGGCGAATTATCTCAATTGGTTGTGCGGATTAGTGGGAGAACTATGTGAGATCGGCTATGAAGAGCCAGCTGTAATGTTTGGACGTGGTTGTGCGTCGGGTGTTAGTTGATCCCATCCGTCATGGGTTTACCCCAGCAATGGATCATCAGGCACACATCGACCCTCCTGTTCTGAAACCTTCCCTGCATGTGCAGATTGTACCTACGGTTCCCGATGCTCAATATGCCCCCAATGCGGTATTTGTAGATGGTTGTCAGACTCATGTTTTCGTGACAGATCCTCCTTATGAGATCCCTTTGACACAGAATCATCCGAGTAAGTGTCTTAACCGTATGGTTTTTGGAAGCTTACCACGTTCCTTACATCTATTTCTTTCATTCTTTCCTCATTTCTGTACTGATGTTGCAGGACACATTTCTGAGAATGTGGATGTGCCCCCTGTTGTTGCGCAAGTGCACTTTGGAGATGGATTCCGTGTCTCCAATAGTGTTGAAATTATGCATGATTCGGAGCCATATGAGATGGCTAGGGCTCTTGATTCTGATGATGATCGCCCTGTTGGAGAGCTGACGGAGAGTGATGTTGAGATGATGAGACGTATCTTTCCCGACCGCCGTGATCCTAGAGTTCAGCGATCTTGCTCATTCCGATTAGGCGTTTGTAGAAGGACGTGATGATAAGCTCCTAGAAGCTCCTGAGGCCGATCCTAACATGATAATTGAGAATAAAAGGGTGTTTAATGACCTCCCTGCTTTGAAGAGGTGGTTGTAGGCTTTTGTAGTGATACGAAAGAGGCCTTACAGGGTATTGCATTCATATACGGAGCGTCGTTACATAGTTGTGTGTGACAAGGAACGCTGCCCATAGAGGGTTTGTGCAAGGAAGCAACAGGTAACCGAAAAATAGAAGATCACAAAAGTTGTCGGGCCACACAATTGTGCTGACCATGAGCTGACACTAAGGCATCGATAGTTGATATCTACCCTCATTGCCAAGCGGTTGATGGGAATTTTGCACGAAGAACCCAACATGAAGGTGAGGACAATTATCAGGATCGTTGAGGCGTTGTATGGAGGATATGTGATAACTTATGGTAAAGCATGGAGAGCTAAACAGCGAACGTGGAAGATGATATATGGGGACTGGGAGGATGGGTATGAGCAGCTACCAGTTCTTTTTAATGCAATCAAAGCGGTGAATCTAGGAATGCATTATGAGTACATCCCAAAACCAAATGCATGGAAGGATGGGAGGTAGATATTCTTCCGTGCCTTCTGGTGCTTCCCTCAGTGTGTCGAGGCCTTTAGGCACTGTCGTCCCATCTTCTCTATTGATGGTACGTTCTTGATTGGCAAATACCAGGGCACACTTTTTATTGCCATATCCTGTGACGTGAACAACAAGTTGGTTCATTTGGCATTTGCTTTGGTTGAGAAGGAGAACAATGACAGTTGAGGATGGTTCTTGAGGCTAGTCTAGATACACATGGTTGGGCCTGGCAGGGAGGTTGGCGTCATATCTGATAGGCATCAGGGCATACTTAATATCGTGCGAGAGCAGATAGAGGGGTATGCACCTTTGCACCATCATTGGTGTACTCGGCACCTTGCCGAGAATCTACTCTGGAAGGATGGTGTCAAGGGTAACTTTGATCTGTTCTAGGAGGCTGCTTGACAGCTTAAGGACAAGTACTTTAAGGAAAAGTTAGAGTCGGTTAGAACCGCATCAAATGCAGAAGGCAGACAATGGCTCATAGGTTTGATGAGGGATTTGGAGAAATGGACGAGAGCTCACGACGTCGGTGGATGGAGGTACGAGTTTCAGTGTAGCAACATGGCAGAGTCATTCAATAACTTGCTATTGGGGATACATGGTATGCCTGTGAATGCAATCGTTCAGTTCACTTTCTATAAGCTTATTGCCTGGTTCAATGATAGACATGCCCATGCATTACAGTTGCAGAGTGATGGAGAGATATGGGCTCCGAAACCAAAGGCGCATCTAGAGAAGGCAAGAGAAAGGGTTGGCACACATGAGGTTGCATGCTTTGACCATGCCACAGGGACTTATCAGGTCGAGCATAGGGGCGGTACAATGTCCAACGGCAAGGTCCGAGAGTCGACGATACATGTGGTTGTCCTCCAAGATTTCAAGTGCACTTGTGGTAAACCAAGACAGTACCACTTTCTATGTTCTCATTTGGTGGCAGCAGCTAGGCATTGCAACTATAATATCAAGAGAAGGATACCTCATGAGTTCAGTGTCAACATCCTTGTGCACACATGGAGCCCTCGCTTCGTGCCTTTCGGGGACCTTGGAGAGTGGCCTCCATATGATGGGCCAAAGTACATTGCAGATCCAGCTTACCGTTGGAACAAGCGTGGATCAAGGCAGAGGACGAGGCACAGGATGGTTATGGATCAGATACCTAGAAGAACAAGGCGTGGGAGAGGAACTCCATTTGTTACTGACCCCGAGCAGTACGAGTGCGGCAAGTGCGGTAGACTTGGCCACAATTCACGAAGTTGTCATTGGCAGATTAGTGAGGTGCGACTATTGCTTCATTTTATTATTTTATATTTATCGTCTTCATTTAATTAATTATGCATGTCTCTTTTTGTACTTGTATTTGTGTCAATTACTTATACATTTGTAAGTTCATGTTTCATTGTATATTGGAATTCTAATTCATTCACTTTTTTTGTAGGATGGAGCAATTCCACCTGCTCGACCCGACGTACGAGGTAACCCACCGAGGATGTCTCATAGCGCTGGGGCAGGTAATAATCTATAAGTTTTGTTCAAAATTTGGTGAACATACATGTGTTCATGAAGTAATAGGAGACTATGTTTTATTCGATGCAGGACCTTCCGCTCATTCGTCCTAGAACCCATAGTAGGTTCTTGGACATGCGGTACGACGACAGGTACACTCCTTTCCTGCAAAGAGCTGGCCTGGATGTCATCTCTTTTCAGGTTCATTGTGGGTTGCCCAAGTTCAACTCAGCGGCCATAACTGCATTGGTTGACAGATATTAAATTGAATCATTGCCTCCATTCATGACCATTTGTTCCTGCGATTGACTTTTTGACAATTAATATTGCTTTGTCTTAAATATAGGTGGTGGCCGAAGACTCATAGCTTCCACCTACCTTTCGGGGAGATGACAGCCATGCTCTAAGACTGTTAGAAGATGCTAGGCCTAAGGATTCATGGCAACCCAGTCACCGGGCAGTGCAGGTTAGAAGGCTGGAGAGCACGAGTGGAGGCCTTCCTTGGGTGTGAGCTTAGCGAGCAAGTGGCTCGCACTTCTGGAGTTCCCATCTCCTGGCTATGGGAAGAGTTTCGCACAGTGCCCCGAGAAGGCAGATGAGGAGACAGTTGGGTACTACTACAGGGCATGGATCCTACACCTGTTTTCCTACGTTCTCTTCCCTGATGCCAAGGGTGACAGTGCATCCTAGATGTGGATCCACTGCCTCGGTGACTGGAGCCAGGCGGGTCACTATAGCTGGGGCTCTATAGTGTTGTGTTTTCTATACCGACAGCTGTGCGAGGGGTGTCGTCGGTCTTCATCAAACCCATCACTTGGTGGATATATGTACCTGTTACAGCTGTGGATGTGGGCTCGTCTTCCAGTTGATCGTCCTAAGGTTTTAGATTGTCATGAGTAGTTCCAAGGTCAGCCTCCAAGACGGCAGTCGACGTGGGCATACCTTTGGGACCAGGACAGGGTTCTATACGTGAGGTTAGATCGGGCATACATTGAGTTCAGCAACGAGCTAGACACGCTGACGACGTCTAGTGTAAATAAATTTTATTTTCCATGCTGATTTGAAAAGGATTAGTATACCATCTAACATCTTGTTTGGATATGTTGTAGGTGGAGTGGGAGCCATACGGTGGAGAGGACGCACTTCCTTTTCAGCTGAGCAACGTTTGTGGGGCTGACGACGACTTCTATAGGATGAGGTGCCCTCTAATCTGCTTCTATGCTGTCGAGTACCATCTACCAGATAGGGTTGCACGCCAATTTGGAGTAAGACAGCTTTGGCCTACGGCTTTGTTCTCGACTAGGGTTGATTTACACAAGTAAGTGTTTTGATATTTCAAATGTCTCATGATGATGATCTATTTCTATTAATATAGTGACATGTACATGGATTCAAGTAACGATGACATACGTGCAGGTTGGATCGTCAGAGGAACAAGAAGATTTTTGACTGGGAGAGGCATCACCAGTCCTTCATTGAGGAATGGGAGGAGATGCACGACAACGTGGACGACAACAACGAGCCGCACATGAACCGTGAGTTCAGGCGGTACCAAGCTTGGTACCAGCGTGCAATACGATGCAGGCTGAGGCTACAGTGGACCGAAGCTGACTACGCCGACATCGAGTCCTCCGACGATGAAGACACGGCGTACGACCAGTTGACTCATGTAGGAAGGTAGGTGGAGGCAGGACCAATCTTGGACAGAGTGGTAAGCCGATTGCCTTATTTTTGTATATTAAGTTGCATAACAATACATTAGGCGTTCTTAGACCAATATTAGGAGTTATCTATTGTAGTTAGTGCAACCTTCGAGCCATATAACCCTTATAATACGTTAGATTCTTGTACAAAAGAAAACAAAACCTATTGCTATCTGTTCAGAAGTATTATTATTGAGAACTTTGTTGCAGAGCAATACACTCAAATGCTCAGTTGAAGAGATCGAGCGCGTTCGGCCGAGAGTCAATGACGACTACATACTTGGCTTCCTGGACGTAAGATTAAAAATATTCTTTCAAACATATCATTAATATGTTAGATTCTTTTAGTTAACCAAGTTTTATACAACAGAGGCTGTCATGTCGTCTACGCCGTGTGACTGGTCATTGTGGTCGCAGGACAGACACGACGCAAGACGTGTACGTTCCTTCCGCAGGCAGAGGAGGCTTGGGTTCCTCTAGTCAAGCAGCTACAAGGGACGGGGATGAGGATGAGGAAGACGACGACGACGACGATGACGACGTGGACAAGAGGCACGAGGAGCTTGGCCCCTCTCAGCTCCATGACGCTCCCTCGACTCATCCTACGCCGCCTCTAGGCACTAGGCGACGCTGTCCGCATGACCCTTACACTCTAGGTACGAGCGCTCTCGATCACAAGGGTAAGGGTAAGGGCAAGAGTAGGAGGCAGTGAGGGATGCGGTAGTTGTTAGTATGCACTATTATGGATTTTGTATTTACTTTTCTGTAACTATTTGGGACTGTATGAACATTATGGACTATTTGGACTACGCAAGACATATTATGTTGGTTGTGATGTTTGTTGTGGTTACATTTTGCTCCTTAGATGATTAAATGTTTGGAATATATAATGATGTCTCTGTTTATAACTGTGGATGCTCCTAAAACAAGAGAAACTCTTGTGATTTTTTTCGTGAAACAATAATCATACTACACTGCTAAAAAGGCACAAATGTAGTACACAGATTAACTATAAATTTATTAGAAAGTGTATAATCCAAACGTATCGTACATACACTTTGTAGATGAATCTAGGGTTACCAAGCAACAATGAATGATTCTATGCTTTTCAGATAATAAAAATAGACTTTTTAGATATAGGGACAACAATGATTTATCACATCACTAACATGGTACTGGCATACAAGGAAGCATAACTCCACTCTATCTCCACCATCTATCTTATTATTGTTTGATCCAAGGGCTTAGGTGAAAAGGCACATGGATCGCTGACATGGCACACTGAGAGGCCTCCATTCCTCCTCTCAACCTATAAATAACCACTCACTCCCTCTCATTCACACACACAAAAAGGAAGAAGAACACTCCTCAGCATTTTCTTTTGTTGTAGTACCAATGTCTGGAGGGTCGTCTAGAGGGAGAGGAAAGGGAAAGGGAACTACCTAGGGGTGGGAGGGTCCTCTTGGTCCCAATTTCTTTAAGGAAGCTCTTTATGAGAGGTTCCTAGTTGAGAGCAAAAGTGATTTCACCAAAGAGGCACCACTAAGAGGATGCGATGAAAGGAAAGAAGAGTGGCTAAAATACATGCATGGTGAGGACTGCCTAGTGCAGATGTTCACCGAGGGAATAGATGGAGGTTGTCGTTTCTTCAAATGCCTGCGAGCATGGGTAATTGCTATTACTTTTTATTTCTTCAATATATTTCTCTTGTATATAGCTTACACGACATACTTATTATAGTCTTCCTTGGCTGAAGAAAACTGTGGATTCAGTAGGTGGGCCGATCCTCGACCTATTTATCCATATGCGGAGTATATCTACTACCTACAGGACCGTATCTTCGATCTAGAAAGGGAAGTTAGCAGTGGTTACAAGAACAACGGACAGGATGCCAACAATAATAGTGCCGATTCATAGGAGACACTCTATAATGATTCATATTGCACCTGCCCTAACCACAACAACAAGGGGCCTCCCCCGTCACCCCTGCCACCACCAACAACAACAACGGGAGGCTACTATGGAGAAGGTGCAACACAATTTGCTATGTGGCCACACTACTAGGATGACTTTATCTTTTTCACATACCACATCTATGTGTTTGTTGTTTGGTTTAATTACCTAAGGCATGTTATGTTTAGTCGAAGGAAACTCTGTATCCAGGTTCAGTACATGTAGTCACATGCCATTTCATGTGTTTCGTGTGTTGATTTATATAATGCCGTACGTCGTTAGGTTTTTTGCAGCAAGTGTTCACATTTCAATATATCCGTATCATTAAGCGGAATATTAAGACCATAAATAATGAAAACAATCAAATAATGAAAAATTCAATACTATGCCACATTACACAATATATTAATACTAGAAGTACGTGCCGATAGTAGACATAGGGGCAAATGCACTTTCAAATCCTCAGTCTAAAACATACTGAGTAAGCAACTCATCATCTGAGTACCAGTCATCTACCACAACCCTGTTGCTATGGCTAGGATCACCTGCGTTGCTCTGACCTGCCTGTCGCCTGTAGTAAGAGGCCTCTGCTTCATCTATGGCCGCTGCGGCCTGAGTGAAGAACGCGTCGTCATCCTCCTCCGCCTATAAGCCTGCCTCTGCTAAAGTGATGAGCTCGCTCAGTCTGTCAGTGTCATCCTCAGCCTCCTTCGCCTGCATGCCTATCTCTGCTAGAGCGATGAGCTCGCTCAGTCTGACAGTGTCGTCCTTAGCCTCCTACATTTGCATGCCCGCCTCTGCTAGAGCAATGAGCTCACTTAGTCTGCCAGTGTTGTCCTCATCCTCACCCCCCTTATCAGATAACACAATCGGTGATTGAACGGTGTGATTAGCTCGTGATCTATGCTCATCTAACTTCTTCTCCTCATACCTTGCACGAGCCACCTCTGCAGCATGTTCCTCGCTGCAATCAATCCCTTCATGTATAAAATGTAATCAGTTAGCAACGCGATTATATTACATTTAAAATCAGACAACGAAAAAAGGCTTTCAAGCACTCACTGGCACATAATATAGCAACATGCTCCTTCAAGACCTGCATCTGTACTCTTGTCTTCTCCCTTGCCTCATTTCTTGCCCTCTCCTTCTCTAACGTCATCCGCCTCTCAAATCTCCATTTGTTAAGCCCAACATCGATCAGATTGCAAAAACCGCGCTGTCTAGCAAACTCACGCATCTTTTCTTTATGATGTTTAACGAATAGGTTGATATAGTCAGGTCCATATCCCCTCTTCCGTGCAATTAGTTGCCTCTTCTTCAGTTCATCCAAGAACTTAGCTTGACCATCATAACATTCTCACCTGCATTTTCTAGTGCTCTGTTAAAAATAAATATTATATCATATATGTCTTAGCAAAAGAAATAAAATATGATTATATGTTTATCACAAAAATAACAAACCTCATCATACTCAATCATATGGCCGCAATAATGGCCTATTCCAAGCTCCAAAGGGACTAGGCCATAGTTGGATTTAACACCACATTCGCACATGACAGGAGGTGCTTTGTAGATTACCCTTTCTTTCTTCTTTTCCTTAACCCTCCGCGGTTCTTTCGGCCATTGGTTCTTAGGACCATACAACCATTCCTTGAAACAACACTTCGCCATTGAAAACACCTAAATAATGAGACATTAGTACATGAACACATATAGCTCAAGATTTGAACACATACACTTTGCACTTACTTCATGCTTGTTTGGACACACAAACTCTAATGTATTCTTAGGGTTTATCACAGCTCGATCTCCGCAATCGCACAGATGAGGTTCCTTGAGTTGTCTAACTACGGCTAGGTGCTTCTCCTTAGCCGTCATTGGCGGAGGGTTAGGGGGGTGGAACCCACCGCTTGAAGTGCTCACGTGGATGTCTTCCTCTAAACCAATCATCGAAAAGAAGGTACCTAGGATCAAACTTATCTGCACCATCGATCCACTAAAAGAAAAAGCACCTCTCATGATCCTACACAACGAGATTCTAACAAAATATTAGTAGCATACTTACACAAATAAAGAAAAAGGATAGTAGAAACAAATTCTTACATTAAAACGATTGTATGTGTAGAAGCAACGCGCCGCTGTGTCCGGATGTTTCGATTAAAAAACATAGGTCGGGAAACCACAGTCACAGCTAGGGATAGAGAGGTTAGGAGGGACGGAGGCATCTTTGCTAGACGCGTCGGGGTATAATTCTTGAGGACGACCCCGTTTTCGCCAAAACTCCTCCCGAAACATTTCTTGCATCTAACAAAACGGATGTAATTTAACAAACATAAATCAAAATATCACAAATAAATGTCAATGAGAACCATAACTACAATACAACCAATTTCATTCTAAGAAACGAAAGCAATTAACATTAAACCCTAAACCTAGGGTTTCCCATTTGATGCACAACAATGAACCCATAACATAACTACATGCGCCTAGGTTTGCTAGCTTTTTCCACGCTTTGGCATCATCCAACGATTGTATAATATATATATTGAGGGATACAATAAAACCCTAAGTGATGACGATTCTTAGGTTGAAAAATCCAACTAATATATACCGAATCGATGCAAAAAACTAGGAGGGGAGCGAGAATACCTTGCTCTCGAAGATCTATGGATCAAATCAAGGTTTTTAAGGTCCAATATGCCGATTCATGAGGTAGGGTGAAGTGGGGAGATAAAAAACCCAAGAGGAAGGAGAAAGAAGAGGAAGAACGCTCGGGCAGGAAGGTTGGGCCGAGGTTAAATGCGGGAAGCTCGGCGCCAGTCACTATAGCGCCGAGTTCGGCGCCGTAGATCTTGGCGCCGAGCTCGGCGCCAGAGTGACTGGCACCGAGCTCCCTGCCATGTCATCCACCGTGCCCAGGAGCTCGGCGCTAGCATCAATGGCACCGAGCTCTCCATTTTCTGAATTCTTTCCGCCAGGGGTCTATTTATGAGAAACTTTCAAAAAAGGGCTAAATTGTAAAAAAAATCGACAACAATGAACTTGTGGGGTGCGACCGACATGCACCATATGCAAACACAAGGTATTCTCAGTGCACGGTAGCATACGCCTCCTTCCGTCCCGTCCCGTCCTGTCCCCAGTCCCCACCCCCCGCACCCGCTCCCCCCAAAAGGTCAAAAACAATTTGGGGCGTGTTCGGCTAATATTAAAACCGACTGATAAGCCGACTGAAGCTGATTTGTTGTGAGAGAAAAATATTGTAGATTCTTGCTGATAAGCCGGTTGATAAGTTCAAGCGAACATGCCCCTAGGTTTTAGATAAGTCAAACTTTTATAAATTTATTAATCGAGTTTATAGAAAAGATATTAATATTTATATCGCTAATTTAGTTTACTGAGAGAACATATTCTATAATTGATTAATGATACTTATTCGGTATCATAAATGTTAGTATTTTCTATATAAAGTTAGTCAAACTTCATATTGTTTGACTCTTAGAGAGTAATAATTTTTTGGGGAGAAAGGAATATATAATACTCCATCCGTTTCAAATTATAAGTTGTTCTAATTTTTTTTTTGGAGAATCAAAGTATCTCAAGTTTGATCAAAATTATAGTGAGAGCTACAAACATTTTTTAAAGTACTATAAAAATATAATTAATGAAGAATATAATAATACTTATTTGGTATCATAAACGCTACTATTTTATTATGTAAATTTGATCAAACTTGAGATGTCAAGAAAGAAAGTTGACTTATAATTTGGTATGAAGGGAGTACGCGCCATTGTTGACGAGATATGGAAATTTAAGAGGAGAGAACAAATATATATACCATACAGAGCTATGTATTCAACATCTTAGAGTTTATTTGTATGTTATCATAACGAGGTTTACGATGAATTTGGACATAGCACTGATCTCCGTATTTGGCCCTCTAGCTCTTCCTCTTGCCCTCTTGCTTGAGCTCTACTCTCTCTATTGCCTCCTCCATCGACACACCCTTCTTGGTGCCCTCGCTAGAGCCCCATCCTCTCGTCACCTCCGCCACCGCCACACCCTCCCCCGCACCCCTCCCTTCGTGTGTCCTCTCAGTAGCCTTCATCATGAGCGATAGAGCACGCTGATGAAAAATGTTCTATATGGTTGCACGAAATGTGTGGCTGTCTCTACGATCAGCAAGGTCTCGAAATCCCAATGATCTGTAAGGGCATGTTTGGGAGGACTCCTTTCTAAGGGCTTCTATGGAGACTTCTCCCTCCGACTCATTTTTTTTAAAATGAAAAACGATCTCAAACAATTCTTCCGATTGAACCATTTAGAAAAACTCCTCTATAGGAGCCGGAGAGGAGCCAACCGAGACCTAAGTTGTACCACTGAAGTATTCCTGAACTTTAGAAAGATCCACCTACAAATGCACGGAAGAGTCTACAGTGTCGTACTCCCTGAAAGAATGAATTCATAGTAACTTTATGATAAATTAGCAACGAAGATAAAAAGACCATAATGCCCCTTATTAAACTGCTGAACCTAATATAGCTTTCTAGTTACCGAGAAACCTAATTAAGTAGTGTCGTTTGGAGTATCCAATAACAGCGCAGGAGAGAGAGGTTGGGTTGAATACGAGCGAGACTACGAGAGAGATTAATGTGGATCCGTGGATCGTTCACCTCCAGAAATTGATTCTTTTAGAAATAATTTTTTGTACTTAGAAATTCTTTCGAACACAGAGAAAGTAGTCAACCGGCACAAGCACAGCATCATCACCCAACGCGGCCGTCGGTGGTGAGTCCACGCCTCCACGGCAGCGGGCGTCGCGTGCGCCGGGAGCGTCAGCCACTCAGCACTCCGTCATCATCAGGGCCCGTGCCGCGTGCGCCGGGAGCGTCAGCCACTCACCACTCCGTCATCATCACGCGAGGTCGCGAGCGAGCGAGCTAAAACGAACCGCCCCGAAACATCCACCCACACATCACGCACGCAACGCAACGCAACGGCAGCGGCCCATTTCCAATTTCCCATCCCCGGCTCTCTCTTCAGCAGCTCAGCTCAGCCTCCAACCAACTCGAGCCCTCGACGACTCACTCGCCCGAGAGAAGCCAGAGAACACACAGGCAAAACCCTAGCCCGCTCCGGCGCGCCACCGGCTGATGGTTTCGATGAGCACCACACCGAAGCCGCTCGACTCCGCCGCCGTCAGCGCCGCCGCCGCCGGCGGAGGCGGAGGCGGGGACGAGAGTGGTGGAGGAGGAGGAGGAGGAGGCGGCGGCGGCGGGAAGAAGCAGGTGCGCGGGGCGGCTGCGGCGGCGGTGATGGCGCCGCCGCCGATGGCGGTCCCCGTCCCGGTCCCGGTCCCGGCCGCGGCGCCCGCGGCGGGGGAGGAGGTCCGGAAGGTCAGGAAGCCGTACACCATCACCAAGTCGCGGGAGAGCTGGACGGAGCCGGAGCACGATAAGTTCCTCGAGGCCCTGCAGCTGTGAGTGCCCCCGATCCCCTCTGCGCTCCCCCTGTCGTCGATTGGTGGCGTGTCGATGAGAGTGGTAGCGGTCACTTGTCCGTTGCGTAGTTGGATTTGTCGCCTGCCTCGGGCTCCTGCAAATGCTTAAATTCTGCTGCACGGCTCCTGCAAATGCTAAATTGGGCAAGTTTACGTGCTGCTTCTAAATGGAGGCGATCGGTTCTTTGTTAGTTTTGTCTATTGGTTCTAATTTGATGGAGAATGTTTCTGTTAACCTGTTAGATATCAGTGGTCATTGTTGGGGTCACCTATGTTCATCTTCTGGTGACTCTTAGCTTTTGATAGGTTTGTCGTGGCATATGTTGGTGCACTTTTTTCTTGTGAGTGGCAATGTTGTGTTTAGTTCAATGCACGGTGATTATTTTCTCCAATCTGGCAGAGAGGATGTCCTTTTAGACTGCACTTAGATATTTTAATGGGACATTTGGATGTTGCACGGTCCCATTTCATTGGAACCTTTTAAAGGGTGCCAGTGCACGTTTAAGGATCTCCTCCCCTTGCAAAGTTTTTCTTTGTCCTCTAGCCAGGCTGGGCAAGGTTAGATAAATGAACCAAACATATCAAATGTATTTTAGTATCTATAGCCTTTTCCTTTAATTGTTTATAGCTTGTAAATTGGAAGTGATGCTACTGTGAGAACTTGAATGATTTAATGACATTTCTCAGATTCATTTTTTTTGTTTCTTTGTTGTAGTTTTGATCGTGATTGGAAGAAAATCGAAGCATATGTTGGTTCGAAGACTGTTATACAGGTATCCATTGCCGCCCTAAGTCCCTAACGATAGCTCTCAAAGTGCCTGTGATCTTTAGCTACAGACATTCGGATATTACTTTGTAATCAATCTATGTTTTATAATGGCCTCAATCTATAAAAAATGTTCCTTTGACAGATAAGGAGCCATGCACAGAAGTACTTCTTGAAGGTTCAGAAGAATGGTATAGGCGAGCATCTGCCCCCACCCAGGCCAAAACGAAAGGCAGCTCATCCATATCCACAGAAGGCATCTAAACATGGTTTGTATTATTCAAGGACCTATAGCTATTTGACATGATTTTTTTCTAGTTAATGAGTGATGACTGGATTTATTTAGATCCTGCAGTTTCTCAAGCTATTTTATCACAACAACAACCTACCCAGAGGGAGCAAGGTTCTGTCATGCCTATGGATACTGCTACTGTGAGAAACGCAAATGCAAATGTGGCAGTGCCTTCCTGGGACAATACTCTTGCTCAACCTTTTAGTGCTGGTCATGTTCAAGGTCTGTGTAATCATCATGACCTGCATACAAAAATAGATACTTGTGGAGACAATTATAACTTTTCACATATTGGTGGTGCAGGTAATGTTGCAACAAATAACTGTTCAAGTAGCGTAGAGAGTCCATCTGGTACTTGGCCATCTTCTGAAGCAGTTGAGCAAGAAAATGTGGTTCCACCACTCTGTGGTGAGCACTTCCTTCTGCAGCATGCACTGTGCTACCTTGCAATTGTTCTGTGCATGGCCTAAGTGTTTGGTCTTGGAAAAATAGAAACATTTTTCAACTGCAGTTTCCATTCTCATGTCAGATTAAATTACATTATGTTGTACTTAGGTACCTAGGAGCTTAGAAGTACAAACATTTTGCCAACTGTGTTTTCCTTCATTGTGTCAGATTAAATTAGCTACTGTCCTAAAGAGTGAATAATACTTCTTGGTCAGTTGAAATTAAGTTCGTCAAATTATTAGGCTTTGATATCTTTGCATACAAACCATTTCTGTATTAAGGTCGTGCTATGCTACTAGATTTTGGTTTGTATTCTGACTCTTAGGCCATTATTATCGGATTTGGAGAAGAACCAATTTTTTGTGTGTGTAAGGAGTACCTGGGGGATCTGAGTTGCTATTTACCCGTTTGTATATATATTAAAGCTATTAAGAACATATAGCCGTTTCAAGCATAATCATGTCCAATTGCATCATCTCAAATATATTGGAGCGACTCAAGAGACATTTACAATTTAATAATCTCAAGCCCCTTGAGGGCTTGTCCTTTTAGCCATGCCAGCCAAACAACAACAACAACAACAACAACAACAAAGCCTTTAAGTCCCAAACAAGTTGGGGTAGGCTAGAGTTGAAACCCATCAGAAGCAATCAAGGTTCAGGCACGTGAATAGCTGTTTTCCAAGCACTCCTATCTAAGGCTAAGTCTTTGGGTATATTCCATTCTTTCAAGTCTCCAGCCAAACATAAAAAAAAAAAATTATTCTTACTCTCTGATATCTTCCACTGGGATCCTCTCCTTGATTCCAACATAAACCTATATGCTAGTTACACATCATCAGTTCATCATATCTGTAAAGTAGATCTCTTAGTGTGAATGCATTTTTTCCTTCACTGCAAATGCATCTTACTTTTGCTTCTTCATGGTCACACATGCAGCCATGCCAGATTTTGCCCGAGTATACAGCTTCCTAGGAAGCATATTTGATCTTGATACAAGTGGGCATTTGCAGAGGTTAAAAGCGATGGATCCAATTGATATTGAAACGGTACATCTTCTATATACATGCTCTACTTTTTAGTTCTTTTCATGCATTTCACAAGCATCTTGCCTTTCTTTATTTGTTATGTGTCCCATTTGAAAACTTTACAATTTCTGTGCATAACTATTGTTTCTATTTTCTAGCTTCTACTGCTATCTTGGCTAGTCCTGGCTCTTATTAGATATAGCTGGGGCCTCATACACTCGGAACATTCTTGGGTTTTAAATATAGTTTCTAAATATTCTGAATCTATCAGTGTTCACTAAAAATCATTAACTCCATAAATAATGTCAGAAAGGTATTCATTAAGTTTCACCAAAATTCTGCTTTGGTCTTACTATCCTTGAAATTAGAACTGCCAGGTCCTTTTAGCTCCAAAGGTCAGAAAAATATAGTTCTCAATGTCTTCATCCCTGTTTGTTTTTATGCACAAGAACATTCAAGTATTTCTCCCCGTGGTAAAATACACTTGGCTTTTGGGCACAACATGGTCTCCAATATGTATGGATCATGGATGTACCTATGATCACGTTTTTATTACTAGAATAGCTTATAAAATCAAATAAAAACATGAGATTATGGAAGTGCTTTTCACGCAAGATTATGTTTCATGTTTCCAACAAAATAAATTATTTGTAGCCAGTGCCAAAAAGTCCGACCACATTGTGACAAAAAAAAAATCAGTATTTGTGATCAAAGGAAGTATGTTATTTAACTCTGAATTCCTTGAAGTGCCATCTTCTGTTCTTTCCCATTCAAGATTGAGAATTTTTGGTGTCTTGATTGCCCTTAGGATTGTTAATATTTGGCTAATTTAATATGAGTTTTCATTTGGCATTGATCATTGGTCTGTTGATTGGCATACACAGGTACTACTACTTATGAGAAATCTTTCAACGAACCTTAGGAGTCCTGACTTTGAGCAACATGTAAGTTATTTGGTTTCTTCATTCCTCTGATCTGCTCTGATCTCTCTGGAAACTTTTGCAGCTTTTACTCATGTATAAGCATGCTATGAATGGCATTCCTGTGTTGTGTTATTACTACCATCAGGTTCGCCATGATTTTGCCCAGTACGGTTATGCTGACTAATTCAATGTTTAAAAGTGGGTCACAAAGCCCGCTCAGGCAAACTTGCTTGGTGACACTGTATGTCTGCCCAGTGCCTAGTGCTTTGTAAAACTTCAATGACAATAATGATCTCTTTCAAATTGTGTTCCAGTTATTGTGATTGGTATTTTAATACCCTGTAACTCCTTGAGATTCCATCATGTGCTTCATAACAATTATTGACATTACCTGGCCTTCTTAATTAGTGCAGTTAAGGATCGATTTTAACATTTTTGTAAAAAAATTGTTAACCTGTAAAATTTCCAATCACAAGTACTTCTCTGTATAAGAAATAACCTCAAAATGCATGATTATATTGATAATGGCTTTTTTATATTTTATATATGACACTTTGCAATAGTACTTGAATTGTTCTTCACTTTACTGTTCTTTTCCAAAATGCTGACTGATTTACTCTCTGATTGCAGCGGAGGTTGCTATCATCATATAGCTATGGTGGTGGGGACCATGTTAAATCTGAAGGCATGGAAAATCATGGATCTCCTCAGAGTGGCCATCTTCCATTCCTGTAAACCTTCTGCTACTCTCCCTGTTACATGTGTGGTTATGACCTGATGCACTGCCATCTTGACTAGCCCAATTTGCAATTGCCAGGGTAACAAGTGAATGAGAGCACACCGCCAATCTGCGAAGCTTGGTTGTTTCCACTAGACATTCTTGTGTGCTCTCAGCAATGGAGTTGTGGACGGCTGGTCTGGCAGTTTATGAATGCCAGAGACGTATCGTGGCAGTGACATCTGTATAGCTTCCAGTAATGGTCTGACCCTAGGCTAGTTTTGCTTTTCAAGTTCATGTAGATAGCCAGTTTTGTGTGCTCATGCAATTCTTTTCCTGGGTGGGGCCTAGATCGATATGTTTTTGTTAGTGTAAAATGCACCGGAGGTCCATTAACTTGGCCACGTGGAGCAGGCAAAGTTCATATGGCTGATGCGCGGCTCACTCAGCCGTGGACCTGGCCACGTCGGTGGTGCTGCGGGGCGCCGAGAGACTATTGGTGGGGAATCTGATGAGGGCTACCTTGAGCGCCAGGACGCGCCACTATGCGCACCCTCCGTGACTGGCTCGGCAGGCAGCAGTTCGAACTGCTTGTGATGGGCGAGCTCGTGGACCTCATCAAGAGCCCCATCGACCGGTACCGCGGTACGTCGGGGCGAGGGACGACTAGTGGCCATATGCGTCGTGCACCTAAAATGAGTCTCCAACATAATACCTATAGCTGTCTTTTGGATTTTGTTGTTGTAGAAGACCAAAAATAAGTATTGAATCATTTACTTTACCAAATGACAAATGAGTGTTGAATTTTGGGTCGCCGTCGTGGGAGACAGTCTTACGAAAGTAGGGCCAAGCTCGGCCACCTGATTGGGCCGCGTAGCCCGTTTTCTCTCAGCCGTCAGCCTACAGAAACGGGCACAGAAGCTAGCGTCTCTAGATCCTTCGTCTCGAGCGATTCGCAAGCGATTCTTCGGCTCTTAGCTGCCGTCACCGGCCGCCGCCTCCCTCTGTCCTTTGCTGCCACTGCGAGACCGCGACCTCTGCAAGTAGTCATCGAGGGCCGAGCGCTCCTCCGCCGGGGTTGCCGTGGGAGGGGGCCGCCGGGGCTGCCGTGGTCGAGCCCCCTGCCCATGCCAGGGTGGCCGGGGCTGCCATGGCGTGCGTGCTCGCGGCCTATGCTCCCTTGCTGTGCGCGGAATTGTGTGCTCCTGAGGAGCTGCGCCGCAGCGATCGGAGCCGTGGCCTATGGGGCAGTGAACGGCGAGGCGCTCAGAGACGAGTCGACAAAGCAGTCAAGGTCGCCGCCGCATGCCCAAGCAGCAACTCAAACGCAGGTGCGCGCGTATGGAGCCTAGCGCATCATTTGCCCACCCACGGAGAGCATCTACCGTAATGGCGATGGCCCATGGCGTTGAATTTGCGGCGAGCTGCTACGCCACCGTGCCGTCTGCCACGGTCGCACAGCCAGGGACCACGGACCAGCGTTGGTACGGGACGAGACGGCTGGGGGCACAAGCAGCGAGTGGCGCGTGGCCATGGCGGCGTGGAGAGGGCACGCGCCCGTGCAGTGTCTTAAGCGCAGCACGCGTTGGCGCGTCCCTTGCCTTGGGCAACGGCGAGGAGCCGCCCCAGCCACTGCGATGAGCCCGCGGCAAGCTGCTACGCCGCCGCCACCGTGGGGATGCTCACCTGCTGCTACCGAGTACCGGCAATCAACCGCAGTGATAGCAATTAACACAGATCCCAGTCGTTGCCTGCAACAACTTCGTTCTCCTCAAGGTTGTTCAAAAGCAATGTTGACGATCCTTACTGGCTCCGTATTCTTTCTCCTCTTTTCTAATTGCCACACTGCAGCCATGGTGTTTGATGAAATGTTCATGTCGGCAGCTTTGATGATTAGTAGGAGCACCATGATTAGATTTTTTTAATTTGCTATCACTGTGATGCAATGTTCTATTTAGTTCACTCATCACCAGAAATATGTGACAAGTAACTATGTAATGATGATTTACTTAAACCTCAGACAAACCAAGTAATTATGAAATTACCAATGATGATTTACTTAATCTTAAAGACAAATCTCTGATGGCAAAAGTAATATTCAGTGTTAGTGATCAATGTAGTATTTGCACTTGTCTAAAGTAGCTTGTTGTACATGAACGATGGCTAAAGCAAATTCAGAACTTGGGCTACAAGCATTTAATTTTCTTTGATATAATCACATCCCCTAAAGTGCTACAAAGATAACCTAATGAAACTCAAGGAAAACTACAACAGCTCAACTCAAAGTTGGCGCGGCAACGCCGCGCCCTAGCTTTCTAGTTAATGCACGAAAGCAGATCATGACGATAATGAACACATGCACGTCACCAGTACTGAGCAACCAAAGCAGGCTAAGTAAAAAAACAACATTGGTCGCTGACACCCAGTCGAACTATCGCTCACCCTCGAATCCTATTATCGTTCACTTTCGAACCCGATATCTGTTTTCTGAGACAGTCTGGTAATTTAGAGTTAAGTTTGCAAGAGAAGGTTCCCATCGACACAAGCATGGATCACACATTTGCCATCAAGGGCTCAAGACCTCAGACATCACCATAAGCCAAAACACATATATCTGGCCAAGACGGCCTCCAATAGTTTTGAGTGTCCAACAGATGCACACAGATAACACAAAGTGTTTGGTTTCCCTTGCTAAACTTGAGTAGCTAAACCATGGACTAAACTTTAGTTATCGGGTGTTTGGTTTGGGTGACTAAAAGAGGCCTTTTAGTCAAGGTGTTTGGCTCTAAAATGACTAAATGGGATTAAAAGGTAAGGTTTAGCCCCATTTAGTTCCATTTAGCTAGTTGGCTAAAGCCTCTTTTAGTCCCATTTAGTCCTAGTGTTTGGGTAAAAAGTGACTAAATGAGACTAACTTTAGCCAACTAAACTTTAGCAAGGGCAACCAAACACCCCCTAAATTTCATAGCACGCAATCAGAGAAATAGCTAAGGCAAACCAAGTCAACTTGTTGTTTCACCTCAGCACAAGTTTGCAGGACTCGACATCACAAATAGGGGCTGTTTCACCTCAGCACAAGTTTGCAGGACTCGACATCACAATAGGAATACACAGCCTGGAAACACATCCCTGACATCTAAACAGAGCACACCACCCGAACAAACTTCACTGACCACCACGGAGGCGCAACACCAGGTGGAGCGTGGACTCCTTCTAGATATTGTAGTCTGCAAGCGTGCGGCCATCCTCCAGCTGCTTACCAGCAAAGATCAGGCGCTGCTGGTTTGGTGGGATGCCCTCCTTGTCCTGGATCTTCACCTTCACATTATCAATGGTGTCAGACGACTCGACCTCCAGCGTGATGGTCTTTCTAGTCAGGGTTTTCACGAAGATTTGCATACCACCACGGAGGCGGAGCACCAAGTGGAGGGTGCTCTCTTTCTGGATATTGTAGTCGGCGAGAGTGCGGCCATCCTCAAGTTGCTTTCCAGTAAAGATGAGGCGTTGATGGTCTGGTGGGATGCCCTCCTTGTCTTGAATCTTTGCCTTCACATTATCGATCGTGTCAGAAGACTTGACTTCAAGCGTGATGGTCTTGCCAGTCAAGTCTTGACAAAGATTTGCATGCCTCCCTCAGCCTGAGCACGAGGTGAAGGGTGGACTCTTTCTGAATGTTGTAGTCAGCCAAGGTGCGACCATCCTCAAGCTGCTTCCCCGTGAAGATGAGGCGCTGTTGGTCTGGTGGAATGTCCTCCTTGTCTTGAATCTTCGCCATCACGTTGTCGATCGTGTTCGAGGACTCGACCTCTAGCATGATGGTCTTTCTAGTCAAGGTCTTGACAAAGATCTACATGCCTCCCCTGAGGCGAAGGACAAGGTGGAGGGTGGACTCCTTCTAAATATTGTAGTCAGCCAAGGTACGACCATCCTCAAGCTGCTTGCCAGCGAAGATTAACCGCTGCTGGTCTAGAGGGATTCCTTTTTTGTCCTAAATCTTTGCCTTGCCATTGTCGATTATATCAGAGGACTCAACCTCGAGAGTGATGGTCTTCCCGATGAGCGTCTTGACAAAGATCTACATGCCACCTCTAAGCCTGAGCACGAGGTGGAGGGTAGACTCCTTTTGGATGTTATAATCAGCGAGCGTCCACCCATCCTCAAGCTGCTTGCCAGCAAAGATCAGACGCTGCTGATCCGGCGGGATTCCCTCCTTGTCTTGGATCTTTGCCTTGACATTGTCAATTGTATCTGAGGACTCCACCTCGAGGATGATGGTCTTACTAGTAAGGGTCTTCACAAAGATCTGCATCTACAAAGACAAAAAGTCACATGGTAAAACACCATAAAGCACAGCCACGGGAAAGCATATATATCAGAAAAGAAGGATCCAAAGCTCAAGAACTATGAACTATAGGTAAAAATCATACATCTAAACCAGGTGAACCATGAATTCAAACTAACATAACCACATCCATCCTAATTAGGTAGATGCATACTAATTGCCAATATGCTAATTCCATTGCTAATTTAGCAAGACAATTGAACATACAGAAGCGGCAAACATAAAACAATATTCAATAGTACAATCTGAAAGGGGTCGGCATATCAACAAGAAATAAGTTAACGGTACTTCCAAGTTCCAACACAAAGGTGATGAGAAACGGATTAATCTAAGGTAACATAGACAGGGAAGATGCTAGGTAACATTTAACCATCTTAATCCTAAGGATACCCTAATCAACCAATTGAATTGAAACCAAACTATTGTGTTTGAGGTGACATGAATACATGATTTACCCTTCTTTGATAGAACTAATTAGCCTATTGAACAGAAACCTATACGTGATTCTATGAACTGATGATTTAACCTTGTTAATTTAGATGATACATATCAGATGCATGGAAGGTTGCTTTTGATTCTGGTGGCGTTTTCGTAACTCAAACTGAGACATTCTGTAATTTCGTTGCTTTGGTAATGAAATTCGGGTTTACCGTTGTGGAAAAAATTTAGATGATACACAAATCAATCTATAGAATTGAAACATAATTCTATAATATCTTTGGATTACGTTCGAGACAACATGATGGGAATGATTTAACCCTCTCAAATTTGGTAATTCAATAATCAACCTTTTGAATTAAACCCTAACTCTATGAAATCTACAAGATTTCATTTCAGAACAGAAAATAGCGCAGGCCTTTATGGACGGCAACAACTGAACTCAGCAAGAAATAATTCATAGTAACCACTCGGTGAACCCTAGATACTAGGGTATACTGAAATAAAAACAGAGCTGATCAGATGAGGGGAGATAATTGGGTCAAATTGATCCGATCAACCTAGAACCTCAAGGGAACATAGAACATATGAACAATCTACACGAATTTTTGTAAGGAAGGTGAAATCGAGAATCGGCCATCATATAATTGGAAATTGACCATACACGCATACAGACAAATCGAGAAAGGAGGGGGACAAAATCGAGAATCGACCATACACGCATACAGACAAATCGACCGTATATAGACAAATTGAGAAAGGAGGGGGACGAATCGAGGGAACGCGTACCTTGACGATCCGATTGGGAGAGCCTTGCTTGTTCGTCTGCGTGCCGATGGTGCGAAAATCTCACGATTGTGATCGAGGGGAGGAGACTGATGGGTAGGGGAAGTCAGGGGCTGGGGGTGGAGCTTTTATCGTGGGCAACGGAGGGTTACGTCATGGCTTATGGGCCACGGCAACACACTGCGCATGAGAGGCCGTGGCGACGGGTCTGGTGGAGTTCCGCGTTCGGCCCCTGAAAGCTCTAGTTTGGTTTTGGTGAATTGATGAAACCTTAAGTGTTAACCTAGTTTATCAAGTGATCATAAGATAGGTAGCACACACTCTAAGTGGTGAAGCAAATGAAGATCATAGCATGATGATGATCAAGTGCTTGGACTTGGAAAGAAGAAAGAGAAAAATAAAAAGCTCAAGGTAAAGGTATAAACCATAGGAGCTATTTTGTTTTGGTGATCAAGACACTTAGAGAGTGTGATCACATTTAGGTTTGATAGCCGTACTATTAAGAGGGGTGAAACTCGTATCGAAATGCGGTTGTCAAAGTGCCACTAGATGCTCTAACTCATTGCATATGCATTTAGGATCTAGTGGAATGCTAACACCCTTGAAAATATTTGTGAAAATATGCTAACACATGTGCACAAGGTGATACACTTGGTGGTTGGCATATTTGAGCAAGGGTGAAGAAGTTAGAGGTAAAAAGGAGTTAGTCACACTAGTCACAAGGTGACCGGATGCTGGTCTAAGAGGGATCGGTGTGTTCGGTCAAGTGTGGCAGTGAAGACGCCAGTGTCGGTCTCTGACCGGACGCTGGGTCTTGGACTGACCGGACGCTAAGGTCCCGTGTCCGGTCGTGTTGTCGGGCAGCGCAGAGAAAAGTCACTACGTGACTGGACGCTGGCAGGGTCCGGTCAAGCATGACCAGACGCGTCCAGTTGAAGAAAATCGTTTCTAGAACCTTACTGGAAACGACCAGACGCTGGAGACTCAGTGTCTGATCAGTTTGTGCGCAGTGTCCGGTCAACTGATGACCGTTGAAATCTAATGAATAGTATTTGAAGCAGGGGACACATGGCGTGAATCACGTGACCGGACGCTAAGGTCCAGCGTCCGGTCAATCCGACCGGAGCGTCCGATCACCCCGCGTTGTGCCTAGTGAAGGGGAACAACGGTTCTATTTTGTGGGGGCTTCTATTTAAGCCCCATGGCCAGTTGAAGCTCATACCTTTGGCCATTTTCATTGACATAGCAACCTTGTGAGCTTAGCCAAATCCCTCCCACTCATCTCCATCATTGATTAATCATCTTTGTGAGATTGGGAGATAATCCAAGTGTATTGCTTGAGTGATTGCATCTAGAGGCACTTGGTGTTCATATTTTACTGTGGGATTTGCTTGTTACTCTTGGTGATTGCCATCAGCTAGATGGCTTGGAGCAGTGAGGATCATCGAGCGGAGAGCGGTGATTGTCTCCGGCTCTGATCGTGGTGATTATGAGGGGTTCTTGACCTTTCTTCAGTGGAGAGCCAAAAGGTACTCTAGTGGATTGCTCGTGGCTTGTGTGATCCTCATCTTGTGTTGGTTGTGCGGCACCCTATTGAGGGTTTGGCGTGTGAAGCCAATTAGCGCGTGAACCTCCAAGTGAGTGAATCGCCACAACGAGGACTAGCTTGCCGGCAAGCAAGTGAACCTCAGTAAAAATCATTGTATTCATCATTGATTTCGAGGTGATTGGTCTTTATTATTATTCATCCTTATGATTGATTGGTTCCTTCATCTACACGGCGGTGTAACCTTCTTGATCACTCTCTTTACATTACCACAAACTAGTTGACAAGCTCTTTAGTGTAGTGAGTTGTAAGAGCTTGCTTGCTTAGTTGGTGTGGCTCTTTAGTTAGCCTTTGAGAGCATACTAACATTGGGTAGTGTCATAGCTATTGTGTGAATAGATACTATCTTAACTAGAATTGTGGTAGGTGACTTGCATTTTGAGTAGGCTAGCGCAACACTTGTTTCACCTCATAATTGTCTAACCATTTTGTTAAGTATTGTTGTAGAAATTTTTATTAGGCTATTAACCCCCCTCTAGCCATTAGGACTTTTTAAGTGGTATCAGAGCCAAGGTCATCATGATTTGAGGCTTAACAACCTTCGGTGTAAAAATGGTTCAAATCAACAGCACCCAGAAGCCACCCCAATTTGATGGCTCAAATTATCCCTATTGGAAGGCTAAGATAACAATATATATTAAGTCAATTAATAGGAAGATTTGGAAGGTGGTAGAAACAAAAATTAAGATTGAAGATGAAGATGCTCCCACCGCCGCCGAAGAAACACTTCTCCAAAACAATGACATTGCTCTTAGTGCCATCCATGATGCTTTGGATGAGAGAACCTTTGAGCAAATCAAGAACATTGAGAGAGTTAATGAGGCATAGAAGAAGTTGGAAGAGTCATTTGAGGGCACTTAAGCCGTGAAGAGTGCAAAGGCATATATTCTCAAAGAAAAGTTTGCAAGCTTCAAGATGAAGAAAGATGAGAGTGTGCCGGACATATTCCATAGATTGAGGACAAGAACTTCTCAAATAAGTTCTTGAGATGTTTACCCGTAAGATTTGGCATGTTGGTCACCTTGCTAGTAAGGACTAGTTTGAACACAATGACACCAAACCAAATCTTGGGAGATATTATGACCAATGATGCTTATAGAGATGAAGATGAGAAGGAAGAAAAGAAGGAGAAGAAAGATGAGAAGAAGAATGAGAAAAAAAAGAGTGTGGCATTCAAGGCCACATCATCCAAGGGCAAAGCAAAGCAAGAAACATCTAGTGAAGAAGATGATTCATGGGATGATGATGATGAGAAGAAGATGGCTCTATTTGTCAAAAGATTTGGCAAGTTCATGGTGAAGAAGGGCTATCGTGCTAGAAGAAAGAAATCTTCATCTAAGAACAAAGAAGAGTCAAGAAGGTGCTTCAAGTGTAGAAGCAAAGATTATCTTGTTGCTCAATGTCCATACAATAGCGACAATGATGATGATAACAAGAAGAATAAGAAGGACAAGAAGGAAAAGAAAGAGAAGAAGGACAAGATTGCCTTCAAGAAGAAGAAGGGTGGTTCATATGTAGTCACTTAGGATAGTGATGCTTCCTCAAGTGATGATGATGATGATAGTGATGATAACAAGACCACCAAGAAGAAGGTTCTTGCAAGCGTTGCTATCAATGAGAAGCCTTCTCTCTTCGGATCTTCATCATGCTTCATGGCTAAGGTCACTAAGGTATAAACTAGTGATGATAAAAGTGATGAAGAACATAATGATGAAAATGAAAATGAAAATAACCATGATAGTGATAGTGATGATGATGAACCCACCAAAGATGAATTATTTGACATGCTAGAGGATGCTAGAGAACACTTTGACATCAAGAGAAGGGAATACAAAAGCTTACGTAAGGAACTAAAAGCCCTTAAGTAAGCCTTTGATGAGCTCAATGCATCTCATGAGAGGCTAGAGGAAGCCAATGAGAAGCTTGGCAAAGCTCACAAAAAGCTTAAAAAGGCTCATTTCTCTTTGCTTGATGAGCAAAATAAAAAGAAGCATGTTGAAACTTGCAATATAGGTTTAACTTGTGATATAATTGATGAATCACTATCTATGCCTATCATTGTTGCTCCTACTAACCCTTCTTGTAGCACTTCCACTTCTACCTCATCTAGTAGTGATGGTCTAACTTGTGATGCCTCACTAGTGGTTGAGAATGAGAACCTCAAGAAGGAGGTCAATAAACTCACTCACACCTTGGCTGAGGCCTATAGTGGCGAGGACCGCTTGCTTATGTGCTTGGGTAGCCAAAGAGCTTCTCTCTACAAAGAGAGATTGGGCTATACCCTCAAGAAAGGCAAGGCGGCTTTTGCTCCTCACAAGACTAGTTTTATGAAAAACAATGATCGGTTTTGCACTAGTTGCAAACAAGTAGGTCATAAAGAGCATAAATGTAAAAACAAGAGCAAAAATACTAATGTATCCTCCATTAAGCTTGATTCTTGCTATATGCTTACTAAGGGTACAAATGGTGTGAATGCTAAGTTCATTGGTAAACCATGGATGGGCTCAAAGAAGAAAGCCATTTGGGTACCAAAGAGCTTAGTGACTAACCTTCAAGAACCCAAGCAAGTTTGGGTACCTAAAAAGAATTGATCTTCTTTTGTAGGTCAATTACAAAGCCAGAGGAAGGTATTGTGTTCTTGATAGTGGGTGCACTCAACACATGATCGATGATGCAAGAATGTTCAACTCAATCAACACCAATGTCAATGATGATTATGATAGTATCACATTTGGTGACAATGGCAAAGGCAATGTCAAAGAGCTTGGTAAGATTGCAATATTCAATGACATGAGCATATCCAATGTATTGCTAGTAGAGAGCTTGAACTTCAATTTACTACCTGTGGCTCAATTGTGTGATCTTGGATTCAAATGCATATTTGGGGTAGATGATGTAGAAATCATAAGTATAGATGGCTCTAACTTGATCTTCAAAGGCTTTAGATATGAGAATCTATACTTGGTTGATTTCAATGCTAGTGAATCTAGATTATCTATATGCTTGTTCACTAAGTCTAGCATGGATTAGTTATAGCATAGAAGGCTTGGTCATGTTGGAATAAAATAATTGAATAGATTGGTTAAGCATGACTTAGTTAAAGGCTTGAAAGATGTTGTGTTTGAAAAGGATAAGCTTTGTAGCTCTTGTCAAGCCAGCAAATAAGTTGGAAACACCCATCCTAAGAAAAGCATGATGAGCACTAGTAAAGTATTTAAGTTATTGCACATGGATTTATTTGGGCCAATATAATACACTAGTATCGATGAAAACAAATATGGCTTTGTGATAGTAGATGACTACACTAGATACACATGGGTATTCTTTCTAGTGGACAAAAGTGGTGTATTTGCAACATTCAAATCATTTGTCAAAGGCATTCACAATGAGTTTAAAACAACCATCAAGAGAGTTAGAAGTGACAATGGTAGTGAGTTCAAGAACACTAGAATTGATGAGTTATGTGATGAATTTGGAATTAGACATCAATTCTTGACCAAGTACACACCTCAATCAAATGGCCTTGTTGAGAGGAAGAATAGAATACTCATTGATATGGCAAGGTCTATGCTTAGTGAGTATAATATGAGTCAATCTTTTTGGGCCGAAGCTATCAACATGGCTTGCTATTGTAGCAACCGCCTCTATTGTCACCGATTAAAAGAGAAGACACCATATGAGCTCTTGAATGGTAGAAAGCCCAACATTGCATATTTTTGGTCTTTGGTTGCAAATGCTATATCTTGAAGAAAGGCACAAGATTGAGCAAGTTTGACAAGAAATGTGATGAAGGATTCCTACTTGGATATTCCACTACAAGCAAAGCATATAGAGTTTAGAATTTGGATAGTGGTACTCTTAAGGAAGTTCATGATGTTGAATTTAATGAAACCAAGGGTTCACATGTAGAGAATGAGAACTTGGAAGATATTAGAGACATTCAACTTTCAAATGCCATGAAGAACATGGATATTGGTGAATTAAGGCCTAGGCAAGTGAATAATGATGAAGATGATCAAGTACAAGCGCTCTCTAACTCAAATATGCAAGATGATACAAATCAAGTTAATGCAAGTATATCTCATAATAATGAACAAGATCAAGTGGCTAGTACATCATCTCAACCTAATGATCAAGCAAGTGCAAGCAATCAAGCCCCAATGCTCCAACCAATCAATATTATAAGAGATCATCCTTTGAACACTATCATTGGTGATATTTCAAGAGGTGTACAAATAAAATCAAGATTGGCATCATTTTGTGAACACTTCTCATTTATATCATCCATTGAACCAAAGAAGATAGATGGAGCATTAAAGGATATTGATTGGGTGAATGCTATGCATGAAGAGTTAAATAACTTCACAAGAAATCAAGTATAGGAATTAGTAGAGAGACCAAAGGGACATAATGTGATTAGAACCAAATGAGTCTTTAGAAACAAGGAAGATCAAGATGGTATAGTTGTAAGGAACAAAGCAAGATTGGTAGCACAAGGCTATACACAAGTTAAATGTCTTGACTTTAGAGAAACATATGTCCCGGTTGCTAGATTGGAAGCTATTAGAATCTTGCTAGCCTATGCTTGTGCCCACAACATCAAGCTCTATCAAATGGATGTTAAGAGTATATTTCTCAATGGCTACATCAATGAAGAAGTATATATTGAGCAACCTCTCGGTTTTGAAGATGATAAGAAACCCAACCATGTATATAAGTTAAAGAAAGCATTGTATGGCTTGAAGCAAGCACCTAGAGTATGGTATGAGAGATTGAGGGATTTCCTACTCTCTAAAAGGTTTACAATGGGCAAGGTTGACACCACTCTTTTTATCAAGAAGATTAGAAAAGACTTGTTTGTGTTGTAAATCTATGTTGATGATATTATATTTGGATCAACCAATCAAGACTTTTGTGATGAGTTTGGAAAGATGATGGCTAATGAGTTTGAGATGTCCATGATTGGAGAGTTGAGCTACTTCCTTGGTCTTCAAATCAAGCAATTGAAGAATGGTATATTTGTAAGTCAAGGCAAGTATATCAAGGACATTATCAAGAAGTTTGGCATGAATGATAGCAAAGTCATTAGTACACTAATGGGAACCAATGGCAACTTAGATAATAATGCAAGTGGCAATATGGTGGATCAAAAGTTGTATCGGTCTATGATTGGAAGCCTACTCTATGTGACCGCATCAAGGCTGGATGTCATGTTTAGTGTATGCATGTGTGCAAGATTTCAAGCCTCACCAAGAGAAAGTCATTTGAAGGCTACAAAGAGAATATTGAGGTACTTGAAGCATACACCAAATGTTGGTTTGTGGTATCCCAAAGGAGCAAAGTTTGAGCTAGTTGGTTACTCCAACTCGGATTATGCGAGATGCAAGGTTGAAAGGAAGAGCACCTCGGGCACATGTCAATTGTTGGGAAGATCACTTGTTTCATGGTCATCAAAGAAGCAAAATAGTGTTGCATTATCAACCGTCGAAGCCGAATACATATCCACCGGTAGTTGTTGTGCACAAGTACTTTGGATGAAGGCCACTTTGAATGATTTTGGAATCAAGTTCAAGAAAGTGCCATTGCTATGTGACAATGAGAGTGCAATCAAGATGACCAACAACCCGGTTCAACATGCAAGAACAAAGCACATTAATGTCCGCCATCATTTTATAAGAGATCACCAACAAAAAGGGGACATTTGCATTGAGAGTGTAGGTACCAAAGATCAACTTGCTGATATATTCACCAAGTCATTAGATGAGAAAAGGCTTTGCAAGCTAAGGAATGAGTTGAACATATTGGATTTCTCAAATATATATTGATGCACCCCCACTTATATGGCATGCCTCTCTTTCGAGCTATTCAAGGTAAAAGTTGATTGGTATGGCATACATCCTTGCTAAGGACATGTTTAGTGCATCTAGTCATATTTTCAATTTTATTAGGACCCTTCAAGTGGTTCAATTTTATTAGGCTCATTCATGAAACTCAAATGAATTTGATGATTATATGGTACCACTATTGCTTCTATGCTTATTTTAATCTAGTGGTAGCATATGACATATTTGTGGGCTTGTAAACCTAGTGTTTGATCTAGAAAATGAGCTTTGAGTGTTTAACTCAACATGGTATAAGATAATCCTTATTTGGAGGTGTGAAGAAGCTTGTCCTTGGATCTAACCAAGTTAAATATCTTTGATAAATGATCTAGATTGGACTAAATTTAGGAATATGATCCTCACCCCCCATTGATTAACATTGATAATCTTAACCTATCTATTTTTTGAACCTTTGTGGTCATTGATGACAAAGGGGGAGAGAAACAAAGATATAAGTAATAGGGAGAGAAATAACAAAGATATTAGTACAAAAGATATATTAGTGTACTAAGATGGTGAAAAGACAACAAAGAGAAAGAATTTGACATAAATGGAAAGATATGACAAAGGAAAGGAATCAGAATCAATTAAAATTTTGAGCACACAAGTAGGGGGAGCAAGCTCATAAACTTGTATGATGCATTTGAAAGTGCATTTCATATGTTTGCTTGTATGGCACAAGTTTTAAATTTCAATATTCATGCTTGTGTGGTGTATGCTAGTTATAGGTTTGAATGATGAAATGAAAATCTAGCATGCATAGGTTATCTAGTGATTTTATTTCCAAGTATTTTCAAGTGGTATCAAGCTAACCATGGTGCTAAGGATGGTATAACGGTGCACTTCGATTGGTATCACGCTTTAAATGTCCATCTTTTATACCTTAGCATCATTTGATAGACATTGTCTCCTATATTTCCTATCTAAGCATATTTGCAAGCTTCTATCCAAACTCTTAGCACATATGTAGGAGGAGCAATTGCTATCATTTGGGATTCATGAAACTTGTCTATATTCTTTTACACATGGTAAATATGCTTGGGCAAGCAACATGGATTTAATTGAATTTTAATTCATATCTTTGTATAAGAGTTGTCATCAATTACCAAAAAGGGGGAGATTAAAAACTCTAGTTTGATTTTAGTGAATTGATGAAACCCTAAGTGCTAACCTAGTTTATCAAGTGATCCTGAGATAGGTAGCACACACTCCAAGTGGTAAAGCAAATGAAGATCATAGCATGATGATGATCAAGTGCTTAGACTTGGAAAGAAGAAAGAGAAAAACAAAAAGCTCAAGGCAAAGGTATAAACCATAGGAGCTATTTTGTTTTGGTGATCAAGACACTTAGAGAGTGTGATCATATTTAGGTTTGATAGCCGTACTATTAAGAGGGGTGAAACTCGTATCGAAATGCGGTTGTCAAAGTGCCACTAGATGCTCTAACTCATTGCATATGCATTTAGGATCGAGTGGAATGCTAACACCCTTGAAAATATTTGTGAAAATATGCCAACACATGTGCACAAGGTGATACACTTGGTGGTTGACACATTTGAGAAAGGGTGAAGAAGTTAGAGGTAAAAAGGAGTTAGTCACGCTGGTCACAAGGTGACGGGACACTGGTCTTAGAGGGACCGGTGCGTCTGGTCAAGTGTGGCGGTGAAGACACTAGTGTCGGTCTCTGACCGAACGCTAGATCTTAGACTGACCGGACGTTGAGGTCCCGTGTCCAATCGTGTTGTCGGGCAGCGCAGAGAAAAGTCACCGCGTGACCGAACGCTGGCAGGGTCCGGTCAAGCATGACCAAACGCGTCCGGTCGAAGAAAATCGTTTCTGGAACCTTACTGGAAATGACCGGACGCTGGAGGCTAAGTGTCTGGTCAGTTTGTGCACAGTGTTTGGTCAACCGATGACTGTTGAAATCTGACGAATAGTATTTGAAGCAGGGGACACGTGATGTGAATCACGTGACCGGACGCTGAGGTCCAGCGTCCGGTCAATCCGACTAGAGCGTCCGGTCACCCCGCGTTGTGCCCAGTGAAGAAGAACAATGGCTCTATTTCATGGAGGCTTCTATTTAAGCCCCATGGCTGGTTGAAGCTCATACCTTTGGCTATTTTCATTGACATAGCAACCTTGTGAGCTTAGCCAAATCCCTCCCACTCATCTCCATCATTGATTTATCATCTTTGTGAGATTGGAAGAGAATCCAAGTGCATTGCTTGAGTGATTGCATCTAGAGGCACTTGGTGTTCGTGTTTCGCTGCGGGATTTGCTTGTTACTCTTGGTGGTTGCCGCCACCTAGACGGCTTGGAGCAGTGAGGATCGTCGAGCGGAGAGCGGTGATTGTCTCTAGCTCCGATCGTGGTGATTATGAGGGGTTCTTGAACTTTCCCCGGTGGAGAGCCAAAAGGTACTCTAGTGGATTGCTCGTGGCTTGTGTGATCCTCATCTTATATTGGTTATGCGGCACCCTATTGAGGGTTTGGCGTGTGAAGCCAATTAGCGCGTGAACCTCAAAGTGAGTGAATCATCCCAACAAGGACTAGCTTGCTAGTAAGCAAGTGAACCTCGATAAAAATCATTGTGTTCATCATTGATTCTGAGGTTAGATTGGTCTTCATTGTTATTCATCCTTATGATTGATTGGTTCCTTCATCTACATGGCGGTATAACCTTTTTGATCACTCTCTTTACATTACCGCAAACTAGTTGACAAGCTCTTTAGTGTAGTGAGTTGTGAGAGCTTGCATGGTTGGTTGGTGTGGCTCTTTAGTTAGCCTTTGAGAGCATATTAACATTGGGTAGTGTCATAGCTATTGTGTGAATAGATACTATCTAAACTAGAATTATGGTAGGTGGCTTGCATTTTGAGTAGGCTAGCGCAACACTTGCTTCGCCTCATAATTGTCTAACCATTTTGTTAAGTGTTATTATAGAAATTTTTATTAGGCTAGTCACCCCTCTCTAGCTATTAGGACCTTTCAGCCCCACCAGTAGCCTCTAGAACCATCTGGACGCGCTCTCCCACGACTCCAATGCTAATAGCAGGCCAGTTCCGTGATGGGCTTTTTGAGCCCGGTTGTCTAAAGAAGCTCAAGTAGCCCAACTTAGAAAAAGGAAGAAGTTCGCATTACCTCTCTTAATTTTCGTGAAAGTCCGTTTTTTCCCTGAACTTCAAAACCAGGCAAAACCCCTCTCTCAACTTTAAAAACCGTTCATCTTACCTCCCTGATATGGTTATAAGTAATTTTGAAGGTGGTTTTGTCTTTTTTATTTATTTCATCTAAATATTTGAAAATCATAGTAAATCACAGAAAAATCGTAAAATGAAAAATTCAATTTTGTTGGACTCCACATGAGTAGATCTACACAGTGAATATATAATACGGTATGATTTAGTACAAATTTTTTGTTGTAACTTTAGATCTATGCTTTTCTGTAATTAAATGGAATAATTCATAGATGCAGTTTTTATGGTCCAATTGTGGTTAATTTTTTATGATAGGCTAATTATTATATGCTTAAATTATAGTAAAAATTTCATACCCATTGGATCATTTATAACTTAGTTATAGATTTTATTTAGGTTTATGTTTGTTAAATATAAATAAATCTATAACTAAGCCATACATGATCCAATGAGTATAAAAATTTTACTACAGTTCAATCATATAATAATTAGCCTACCATAAAAATTTCATCATAATTGGACCATAGAACTGCAGCTATGAATTATTTCAATTAATTAAAAAAAGCTTAGATCTAAAGTCACAGCAAAAACTTTGTACTAAAGCATACTATATTATATGTTCACTGTGTAGATCTACTCATGTGGAGTCCAACAAAATTGGATTTTCTATTTTATATTTTTTGTGATTTACTACGATTTTTCAAAGATTCAGCCGAAATAAATAAATAAAGACAAAACCACCTTCAAAACTGCTTATAACAGGGCCGGGAGGTAAGATGAAAGGTTTTAAAAGTTGTGAGAGGTGTTTTGCCGTGGACCTTTATGGATGGCAACAACTAAACTCAGCAAGAAACAATTCGTAGTAACCACTCGGTGAACCCTAGATACTAGGGTATACTGAAATAAAAACAGAGCTGATCGGATGAGGGGAGATAACTGGGTCAAATTGATCCGATCAACCTAGAACCTCAAGGGAACATAGAACATATGACCAATCTACACGAATTTTCATAAGGAAGGCGAAATCGAGAATCGACCGTCATATAATCGAGAACCCAAGATACTAGGGTATACTGAAATAAAAATAGAGCTGATCGGATGAGGGGAGATAACTAGGTCAAATTGATCCGATCAACCTAGAACCTCAAGGGAACATAGAACATATGAACAATCTACATGAATTTTCGAGAATCGACCATCATATAATCGAAAATCGACCATACACACGTATAGACAAATTGAGAAAAGGAGGGGGACGAATCGAGGGAACGCGTACCTTGACTATCCGATCGAGAGAGCCTTGCTTGTTCGTCTACGCGCCGATGGTGTGAAAATCTCACGATTGCGATCGAGGGAGGAGACTGATGGGTAGAGGAAGTCGGGGGCCGGGGGTGGAGCTTTTTAGCTAGAATCTACAGAGGCAACGGAGGGTTACGTCACGGCTTACGGGCCACGACAACGCGCTACGCACGAGAGGCCGTGGCGGTGGGTCTGGCGGAGTTCCACGTTCGGCCCCACCACTAGCCTCTGGAACCATCTGGACGCGCTCTCCCACGACTCCAATGCTAATAGCAGGCCAGTTCTGTGATGGGCTTTTTAAGCCCGGTTGTCTAAAGAAGCTCAAGCAGCCCAACTTAGAAAAAGGAAGAAGTTCGCATTACCTCTCTTAATTTTCGCGAAAGTCCGCTTTTTGTCCCTGAACTTCAAAATTAGGCAAAACCCCTCCCTCAACTTTTAAAACCGTTCATCTTACCTCCCTAACCCGGTTATAAGCAATTTTGAAGGCAGTTTTGTCTTTTATTTATTTATTTATTTATTTATTTCGTCTGAATCTTTGAAAAATCATAGTAAATCATAGAAAAAACATAAAATGGAAAATTCAATTTTGTTGGACTCCACATGAGTAGATCTACACAGTAAATATATAATATGGTATGATTTAGTATAAAATTTTTGTTGTAACTTTAGATCTATGCTTTTCTCTAATTAAATGGAATAATTCATAGCTGCACTTTTATGGTCCAATTGTGGGGAATTTTTTATGGTGGGCTAATTATTGTATGCTTAAACTGTAGTAAAAATTTCATACTCATTGGATCATTTAAAACTTAGTTATAGATTTTATTTAGGTTTATGCTTGTTAAATATAAATAAATCTATAACTAAGTCATATAAGATCCAATGAGTATAAAATTTTTACTACAGTTCAATCATATAATAATTAGCCTACCATAAAATTTTTATCACGATTGAACCATAGAACTGCGCTATGAATTATTCCAATTAATTAAAAAAAGCATAGATCTAAAGCCACAACAAAAACTTTGTACTAAAGCATACCATATTATATGTTCACTGTGTAGATTTACTCATGTGGAGTCGAACACAATTGAATTTTCTATTTTATGTTTTTGTGATTTACTATAATTTTTTAAAGATTCAGCCAAAATAAATAAAAAAGATAAAACCGCCTTCAAAATTGCTTATAACAGGGCCGGGAGGTAAGATGAACGGTTTTAAAAGTTGTGAGAGGTGTTTTGTCCGGTTTGAGAGTTCATAGAGGAAAAATAGACTTTCGCGGAAATTGAGAAAGGTAATGTTACTTTTTCCTTAGAAAAACGACGTGTTGGACTTCCCCATCCTCGTTCCTTCACCGAATGACACAATACAAGTCCAAACTTAAACCCAGCAGCAGAAGGCCCAGATTAGTACTACGGACACTGTATGGGCCCAAGACGAGCGGATTCGAGGCAGATGCGGCGCGCCGGCGAGTTCCGAGCCTTGCGCGCTGCTCGCGGAGAAACGACCGAAAATAGCGGCCGCGGGCAAAAGCTGCGAAAGCCGAAGTGGCGCAACGCCCGAGTGGAAAATTATTATATTTTTATATTTTTAGTGGGGACCCTCGTTCCCTCTCCAGGCGAAACCGTGAAACTCCCTCCATTCTTTGTGGGCCCCGCACTCTTTTCTGTTCCACCTCCACTCCACACCTCTCCGCCACCGCCGCCGCATCAAGTAGACGTGAAGAGGGACGCCGGAGGTCGGGGTGGCGACCACGAGATGCAGGAAAGGGAGTAGCTCGGGCCTCGGGAGTCGCGGCATGTGAGTGCACAGCAGAAGACTGGAGGCCGACGAGCTCGACCTCATGTCCGGCGGCGGCGGCGCAGGTCTCGTTCCCTAACCCTATCCCACTCCATTGTCTTCCGCTTTTGTCCCCTACCGCTCCGCCCGTAGAATTTGTCTTCCCGTGTGGTCGCTCGAGCGCGCAAGTCAAGCTCCCGTACAGCCTTCCCCTCGGGCAAATCGAGCTCCCGCGCAGCCTCCGCGGCCCTGCCGCTGCCGCCGAGTGGCTGTCTCGCGGCAAGTCGCTCGCTTCTGCGGCGCTTTTCTCCGCCTCCGCGCCTGAAACGGTCGCGCCGCTTTGGGAGCGCTTATGTGCCACGCGTGGCCCGTCCGCGTAGCGACTGAGCGTGCTGAAGCGTGCGCTTTTGGGACTGCCCTGCTCCGTTTTTTTCTAGTTCTGCCCCACCAACTCCACCATGGAATTGCAGCTCTACACTGGAGCAGATGCGCCTATTTGGCACATTGCCCGACTTCAGCTCTAGGAATGGGAGGTTTAGCTGGGAAAGGTCTAATACGCCCCTGAAGGATGTTCGGTATATATTTTGATGTTTGTACGCAAGTGTCCATTTTCTTTACTAATTGAAATATGATATGAAATATTGTAATTGCAACTAATTTAGTTAAAAATGAGGGTAAAAACAATATAATACATTTTATTAACATCAATTACACAAACAAGCAACTCGTTGTTCATAGTACCATATATCATAATAATATTTAAAAAAAAGGGCGTACCCAGTGCAGAGAGCTCCCGCTCTATGCAGGGTCTGGGGAAGGGTGTCAGTGGCAAGCCTACATTCTATACAGAGAAGAAAATGACACAAATGTTGTATTCAATGATTCTATATGATACAATTTTTCTGACCAAAATAAAATACAAATGATATCAAAATAGTGAACTTTCTTGTGATGAGATCTTGTACTTCATCCTTTGACCATATGAAAATCTAGAGTCCTGTTAAAAAAGAATTTCAAAGGCTTGCAATAGAATTAGAAATATTCATAATGCAGCACATATCTCAGTTATTTGAGCACTAAAATACAGAACTGATTGATATCAAAATGAAAATTATGAAATTTGTCAGCATTAGATAAAAAAACATAGGAGGATAAGTGACTAATTAAACCCTCAGCGTATCACATCAGCTTCTGACACACTGCAGACATTCAGCATGCGTATAGTCCTGATTTGCAACAAACAAGATTAATTGTTCGATCCTTTGGCATACAAGGAATTACAATATCAACCAATACCGATACATACTCAATTTGAGACCATATAGTGCCCTGTTAGTGTTTGCCAAAATTTTATTTCAGTCCATTCTATCAATGGCATCAGTGGTGCATAAACAACACAAATGTGCTAGATAAGAAAATCGCTTATCGTAACTTGATATGCAATGCCACATGAGCCTGTAAAGGAGAACTCTATTGAATCCACTCTTGCCTGCAGTAATCATTGCCGCACACCTGACATTGAACTAACCTTGCACGGTGGTGGCTGGTCAGCGCCAACCCCTGGCCGGCCTTGGCAAGTGGCCTGACTGCCTATGGCCATGCCCTGGGAGACCGTGGCTGGCTGGGGCCTCGCCAGGCCAAGCAGCAGGGTGCTGCGGCAGGCCGGAGGATGGGCCACCAGCAGCTGGCGGCGCTTGCTGAATGGCCAGGGGAGGGTGGCCCTCGACCCCAGCAGAGGGCCCCATTGACGACCAATTGCAGCAGCGAAGGCGAGCTGAGGTTTGTAGATAGATGCGGCAGAGGGGAGGATTTGTGAGGAAAAAGGAGTTCATCTGGCTGAGCATCACCAGATCCGTCTATTCTGGTCATCAACTCGCATGTGGAGAGCCCGTGATCGCCAGATTTCGAGCGCCACCAGTAGGGTTGGAGGAGGGAGGAGGTGGTGCAGAGGGCAATGATTCGGGAGGGGGGGGGGGGGGGGGGGGGCGTTGGTGAGAAAGAAAGTGAAGGGGTATGTTGTGTAATTAGTGTCAGCGGTGGGGAATTTTACCCCAACTCCACGAGAAAGTTCATAAGTAGAGTTTGTAGAGTACTCCTTGAGGAGCTCCGCAAAAAAACGTGGAGTTAGCCCTCAACTCCACCTTTTTCCTGGAGTGGAGTTTGCGGAGCTGACCTGTGTGGCTAGCGAAGTTGGGAGCAGAGCTGCAAAAGTTGGAGCAGAGCAGTCTCAAACATGCCCTTAATAACTCCTTTTGGAATCCTGCATGGGTAGGGAAGGAAGTTAGAAAAAAAAACTCATCAAGTCTGTTTATAAGATGGAATTGCAATGTGTAAAATTCCTACTCCATTCCAAATTGTAAGTGGTTCTGACTTTTCTAGATACATTGTTTTTAATACGTGCGTAGCAAAAGCAATGGACCTAGCTAGAACGACTTAGGGAGTACTATTTTATCGTGATTTCTGATTGTCTTGTCTCTCAGGCTGCTTCATCTGGAGAATCGCTGCACGTGCATGGTCTGCATTAGCCACCTACACAGTGATCTCTGCTTCTGACCTAACCATGCCATAGGCTCTATCTGCATTGGAGAGAAGTAAACCTATTCAAGGTGTTCATATACTTTTTGGATGGTTTAAGAAAGAGCCTGGAAGCCTTGTGTGGGTAATATTTTGTGTGACAGCGATTGATGTTGGATTGTTGGGAACCAATTCCGTAATCAGTACAATGGAGTGCAGCAGAGAAGAGGCCTTGAAGGCCATGGAAATTGCTGCTAAGAAGTTGGAAAACAGAGACTTTGCTGGTGTTAAAAGGATTGCCCTTAAAGCACAGAGGATTTTTCCAGAGGTCGAGAACATACCCCAGCTGTTAACTGTCTGTGAAGTACACTGTGCAGCAGAAGCAAAGGTAAACGGGATATTGGACTTTTATGGAATTCTCCAAGTAGAAGGAACAGCGGATGAGATGACCATAAGGAAGCAGTTTTGTAAGCTTGTTCTCTTACTTGACCCTGATAAAAACAGTTATGCTGGTGCAGATTCTGCTTTGAAGTTTGTTGCAGAAGCATACTCAACATTGGCTGATCAAACAAAACGACATGTATATGATGGCAAATGGAGGGTTGCTTTCAAAATTGCACCAAAGCAGGCTACACAACCGACACAGGCTGCAGAACCAACTCGGGTTACACAACCAAATCAGGCTACACAACCGAAACAGGCTGCAAAACCAAAGCAGGCTACACAACCAATGAAGACTACAGAGCCGATTAACAGAACCGATGCAAATAGAAGTAACACAGCAAGATATGGACCATCAGATTCATCACCAACTGATGGGTGTGCGTTTTGGACCATATGCATCCACTGTAAAACAAAATATAAGTACCATGGCAACATACTTAATCTTCAGATCCGTTGTCGGAACTGCAGGCAAAAATTCTTTGCATACCAGATAAGTACAGAGGATGTGACTTCTGTATTCTCATCAAAAACAGCAAATAGTGATGGGCAACAGGGCTGTCTTCCTACTCAACAAGGCTGTTCTACAAATCTCTCTTCTAGAGAGAACAAAGAGACAAGTCCTGTGATGAATGCAGCACAATGTGATGAACAAATGAAGAGGAGTTCAAAACCAGGTGGTGAAGGTATGGTTGATCATACAGAGACAAGTCGGAAAGGAGTTGAATTTTCTGCAACAAATCCTTCTAAAGCATCTGCACCAAATGGAAATGATAGGGCAGATGGAAGGATGCAAACTGACACCACTGTACCATATTTTGGTGATGGGAAAAACCTAAGTAGTGGAGTGGATACATCAGCAGTGCCAGGTGCTGCAGGAATCCCTACTCCACAGAGATGTTTTAGGAGAAAGGCATATGTTGATGCCAACAACACCCTTAACTCTCCAAAGAAAAAGAGTCGGACACTGAAAGATTGGTCCTCAAATGCTGCCTGCGGTTCTAATGAAGTGTTTGCTGATAATGTTGCCCATGCTGATGGACAAATTAGTGAATGTCATGCCTACAGCAAAACAGATAATCAAGATAAAAGTTGTACTGTCAATGAAGGCAATAAAAGAAACAATAAAAGAACTTGTGATACACCTGCTGAGAAGCCTTGCAATGCTGGGAGCTTCACATACCCTGACTCGGAATTTTTTGACTTCGGAAAGTGTAGGGATGTCAAACTGTTTGCAGTTAATCAGATATGGGCACTTTATGATGACTTTGATGCCATGCCAAGATATTATGCTAGAATTAGACATCTTGATACTACCAACTTCAGAGTTCGGTTCACTTGGCTGGAACACTATGCAGTGAATGATGATGAGGACAATTGGACTTATAATGAACTTCCTGTGGCTTGTGGAAACTTTAAGTTAGGAGGAAACACACAAGAGTCACAACATCCCCTCATGTTTTCTCACATTGTTTCATGGGCTAAAGGCAGAACAAGGGGTTCTTATGTAATACATCCAAGTAAGGGTGAGGTATGGGCTCTTTATAAGGGCTGGAGTATGCAGTGGATCTCAGATGCAGACAATCATAGATCCTATGAGTATGAAGTGGTGGAGGTCCTTTCAAACTTTACAATGGAAGCTGGTGTCACTGTTATCCCCTTGGTCAGGGTTGAAAGTTTTGTGAGTCTGTTTGCACAAGCAAAGGATAAATCATCATTTGTTATACCATCGAGTGATCTACTTCGGTTTTCCCACAGTATCCCATTTTTCAGAACAGGAAATGAGAAGGTTGGCGTCCCTAGTGGGTTTCTTGAACTAGATACCGTATCGCTTCCTAGTAACTTGGACGTAGCATTTCCAACAGTTACTCTTGATTCTTGTGTGCCTGATTCTTCTGCTCTGCAAGGCTGCTGCTCCCCCATTATTTTGATGTATCCAAAAACAGTATTCTACAACTTTGAAGAAGTCCGGTCGAATACTAAGTTTGCACGAGGCCAGATATGGTCTCTTTACAGTGATTTTGATAAACTTCCAAAATACTATGGCTGGGTTTCACAAGTTGATCTACATCCGTTTGGAGTGCATCTGACTTGGCTGGAAGCATGCCCTCGATCAGAACAGGAAAATATGTGGTTAGAGCATGACGTACCTGTGAGCTGTGGGACATTTAAAATCGGTTACTGGAGTATCAAGTATGACACAAATGGTGCGTTCTCTCATGTAGTAGAAACGCGTTCAACGCGGCACTTTGAAATTCACCCACTAGTAGGGGAGATTTGGGCGATCTACTGCAATTGGTCACCTGGATGGGTTCCTTCCAGTAAGGATGCCTGTGAATATGCCATTGGCGCGATAACTGCGCGCACTGAAGCTAGCACGAAAGTCTTGTTTCTGACTCAGGTAGATGGCTACAGAACTGTATTCAGGCCAGACAATGAGAGGGGTATCCTGGAGGTGCCAACAAAAGATGACTTGCGGTTTTCTCACCGGATACCCTCTTTCCAACTGACAAAAGAAAAGGGTGGCACGCTCTGTGGCTTCTACGAGTTGGATCCTGCTGCTATTCCTGATCCATTCCTCGCTGGGGGTAGTACCCACTGACTCGCAGCGGCTGAATTTGGCCGTTCTGATGAAGAAACTAGGACTAAATCACTAAATTACTAATCGTCATTGAATGGTGATCAGTTGTATTGTATGCTCTTTTGCATGTTAGTGTGCCGGTCAACTGTGGTTTAGGCTAAGCCTGGCTATATATTCCACTTCGTAGGCCCTCGGCATCTTTTTGTCTTGTATGTATGTACGGAGCATACAACTCTTTGTATCTAATGCTGATGCCTGTGAAACTATACTCTGGTAGTGTTCTCTGCTGCCGAGAGCAGATGATGGCCTCTATTATGAGCTGCAAAACAGCTCGAAATTTTGTTACGTGTTCCAGGAAAAAAGGACCCCTTCCACGTCAGAATTGTGTCTACGTAGCACTCCTAATGTATAATTTTTCCTACGTGCTTTGTTTACTGTTTAGGACTGAAAAAGAAAAAAAAGTTTTCCCCAAAAAACAGACTACGGGCTTGCTTGGTTGGTTTTCTTGCACAATCAAAATCATGATAAGCCAAAACTTTTAGTCAACAATTAGTTCATTGCCAAGGAATTAGCATATCAATGTTTATGATCAAAGTTTTAGCAAGTCTCTAAAAACTTCTTATAAATTGAATATAAGAAAGAAAGAAAAGTGCTTTCTAGTATGTTAATGCACATCTATGTTTTTTGCTCTTACTTTAGCACACCTTAATTTTAACAAACCTAAATTTTGGCTTGACATAATTTTTAATTAGATATAAGAAAAGTCAACCAAACAGACCCTACACAGGTACACTCCTTTGTTAAAAAAATAAAATAAAATAAAAACCAACAACAACAGCAGCAGACCCTACACTCCTCCAACCTCAAACGTACAAAGCCCTTCACGTAACACCTCCACGCCTTCGTCCCCTGCAGTGAAGACATCCAGGAGGAGCCGAGACAGAGAGGGCAGTGAAGGGAACCCGCGCGGTGTCCCGGCGTGCATCGGAAATGGTGGTGGTGGACGCGTCGGAGTTCGGGGCGGAGGGCTTCGACCCGAAGCGGTGGATCAACGCGGCGCTGGACGCGCGGCACCCGTCGGCGCCTCTCGATCGCTTCCTCGCCGACGCCGAGGAGCGCCTGCGTTCCGCGGCCGACGACGCCGCGGCCGCGCTCGAGAGGGACAGCGGCGACGCCCTCCGCCGCGTCCCGCTGGCATGCCGCGATGCGCTACGCCTCCGCGACGACGCCGTCGCCCTGCGCTCCCACCTCGCCTCCGTCCTCCAGTCCCTCTCCCTGGTACGCGCCTCCGTCCCTGTGGCTTGCTCCTTATTGGATCTGGATCTCACTCGCACTCCCGTTCGTTATTACGCGAAATCGAGACGGATTGATTGGAGCTCTGGAATAGCTTACCAGCGCGTAGTTTCTTCGCACGTATAGTTCAGATGGATCTGGATCTCGCATTCCGTGTCTAGTCAAGTCGTTTTTTTATCTGTGTGGGCTTTCGCCTTGGATACAATACAACATGAGTACAATTGTAGCTTACAAGTAGCACGAAATTCACGACTGCATTTAGTTTGATCAGTTTATGTTCAGGTTTCATTGCCCCATTTTTGCTACTAGTTAAAAGTTGATCTCAAAATGTTCCGGGCCTCCGGGGTTTGTGAACTAAGCTACACTCTGACATAGTTGCATTAGTTGCCATGTGGACTAATTTAGGATATTGTCATTTTTAATTACTTACAAACTGAGCGTAATGTAAGAATTAAAATTAAGAGCAATTCAGACATTCAGATTCAGAGGTGATCTGCATAAAAACTCTATTTTGCTTGCCAAAAAAAGTGAAGAGCCATGGAGTTGTAGTAATGTTTACATACTTCAGATGATAAAATTCCAGTACAACAAGATGCAAGGAAAATAAAATCTTGCCCTCCAGTGGTGTGACCATGAGAGAACCTTTCTTGTACACTAAACTAATCTCTCAGGGGGTCGCAGCCTATCCTGCTGCCCAAGCTCACTCCATCTGTGTTATTATACTGTATTCTGTTCCAGCTACATTTTTGCCAAGGCGGCAACTAACAAACTATTCATGGTTATATTTCCAACCAGGCTGAGGGATCATCTGCAGAATCGATAGCTGCACTAGCACGAATTGATACTGTGAAACAGCGCATGGAAGCTGCATACACAACATTGCAGGTAAGGTCTATCTAAAGTTTGTAGACCATGACACACCACTGGAGTATTGTTTTACTAATGTGGTAAATTCTTGTTTATTATTTTTAAGAGTTTGTTGATGGAATGGCAGGATGCTGCTGGTTTAGCACAGTTGAGCCAGAGTGTTGAGGATGTGTTTTTCTAGTGGCAATCTTCCAAAAGCTGCAGAAACCCTGGCAACTATGAGACATTGCTTGTCAGCAGTTGGAGAGGTGTCATACACCCTGCAAAAAACTATGAGCTGCATACACAGCCTGTTCGTTTTGCTTATAAGACGGTTTCTTTCAGGTTGCCGAGTTTGCAAATGTTAGAAAACAACTTGAAGTATTGGAAGAGCGGCTAGATGAAATGGTGCAGCCTCGTTTAGTAGATGCGCTTTCTAATCGCAAGGTATATCCCCCCACAAAACAGTAGTTTGTATTTGTTACATGAAGCATATCTATTTTACTCAGAACCTTTTTCTTTCTTGGAAGGTTGATGCTGTGCAAGACCTTCGTGGTATACTGATACGTATCAATAGGTTCAAGTCGCTGGAGGCGCAATACACTAAGATCCATGTTAAGCCTCTAAAGAAACTCTGGGAAGATTTTGACCTAAAGCAAGATCCAGCAGGCTAGACATGGAGAAGCTCGGTGGCGAAAGCATTAGTGGCCTCTCATTCTCTAGCTGGCTGCCTAATTTCTATGATGAGACACTGCTTTACCTTGAACAAGAGTGGAAGTGGTATGTTCATGGTGATCTCCTCCTTTCGCTCTTAGTTAAAATATACCTAGTACTAGTTGTAAAGTGGTTAATCAGAAGTTAGTTTTTAGAATCAGCCCCTAAGTAATATCTGGCATAATGAAGAAAATACATTGTTATACCAAAAAGAGAACTCTTCTTTTGCTCCATCAGAACTGCAATTAGCCCGTGGATGCTCTAAAATGGAAATGGTGATGCTCACAGGTGCTTGACTGCTTTTCCTGAAGAATACAAATCACTAGTACCAAAAGTACTTACTGAGACCATGAGTGAGTTGAATTCAAGCTTTGTCTCTCGTGTAAATATAGCAACTGGTGATGTTGTTCCTGAAACCAGATCTGTTGCCAAAGGTAATGCATAAACTGTTCATTAATTTCATATTGACCTACATCTATCCCATGGTTTTATCACATATATTTTTCTGCTTAACAAGCTATTAGCTTTGTTGCTTAATCTTGCTTGTTTTTCCTAACAGTGAATTGTGTTTTTCTTCTCTGTACCCAGGTATATTGGATGTTCTATCAGGTGACTTACCAAAAAGCACTAAGTTGCAGAATAAGCATCTTCAAGCGCTAATTGAACTGCACAATATGACTGGCACTTTTGCTAGGAACATTCAGCACTTATTTTCAGAATCAGATCTTGCAGTTGTGCTGAATACTTTGAAAGCTATTTATTCCCCATATGAAACCTTTAAAGCAAGGTAAAAACTTAAATCAGTTTGGTCAATGCAGATTGCAAACACAAACCACCAAAGAAAAACATTGTTTTGCATCTGGTTACCAGCTGCATTTATGAGATTTCTTTGATGCAACTGATGGATGGTAGTAATCGTTTGGTGCTGCATGTCTTTTTATTGGGCGTCATGTAGGTATGGGCAGATGGAGCGTGCTATACTCTCTGCTGAGATGGCAGGTATAGACATCCGTGGGGCTGTCCCTCGTGGTGTTGGCGCACAGGGTATAGAGCTGAGCGAAACTGTCCGCAGAATGGAGGAATCCATTCCACAAATGATAGTATTTCTTGAGGCAGCTGTGGAGAGATGCATTAGTCTGACTGGTGGTTCAGAGGCAGATGAACTGGTACTGGCTCTTGATGACGTCTTGCTGCAGTACATATCTAATCTCCAAGAAACATTGAAGTCCCTGAGGATAGTCTGTGGACTGGATAGTGATGCCTTGAAGAAAGATGTAGCTTTAGAGAAAAAGGAAGTACAACGATTGGTGGATGTTTCTGAAGAGGAAGAATGGTCTATTGTCCAAGGTGCTTTGCAGATTCTTACAGTTGCTGATTGCCTAACTAGCAGAACCTCAGTCTTTGAAGCTTCTTTAAGAGCTACACTTGCCAGGATTGGAACAAACTTTCTGTTTCTGGCTTTGGCTCAAGCCTGGATAAATCACCTGCAGCAGCTGCTGATGAGAATGCAGACTTGCCTCTTGCTGGGAGGGCTGCACTAGATATTGCAGCTATTCGCCTAAGTCATCTGCCAGACAAGTCTAAGAAGCTCTTAACTATACTAGAACAGGTAGGTTTTGTTGTTTTAAATTTTTGAATTTACTGTTACAACGTACAAATAGCCTACCCCAACTTGCTTGGGACTGAAAGGCTATGTTGTTGTTGTTGTTGTTGTTGTACTGTTACAACGTACAACACAGGAGTCATCACTTGTGTCTCTGGGTTGTGACTGTATATCTGAATATCGCTTGGAACTTGCATAGTGATGCATGATCTGCAGTCAATCATCACCTAATAGAACTTGATAAATGAATCTTTCTCATTTTTCCATAGAACCAAGTCCTGAGCTACCTGATCTTTGATCCACAGTCCAGATCGCATCATTTCTAGTGGGGCTGAGTCACCATGTGTCTGTATTTTTTGCAAAACACATATTAGTTGTGTTGGATGAAAATTATGCAGTGTAGACAAATGACAAATCTGGTTCCTTTTCTATATTCCCTTGTTTGAGTAGTCAATGTAGAAACATAAGGAGTACATTTTGCGATACATCTTGAAAATCTAGTTTCACAGGAAACTGAGATCTATTAACATGCCTCTTCTGCTCCACATCACTAGTTAATCAGATCTGTTCATATAACCTACTCATAACCTGCAAATTTCCCACCCAACTAAATTTAGTTGCCCTCATGTTACTAACATTATTTATTTATTTTTTACAGTCAAAAGATCCAAGGTTCCATGCTCTTCCTCTCACATCACAGAGAGTTGCAACCTTCTCAGACACAGTAAATGAACTCGTCTATGATGTGCTCATATCTAAGGTTCGGCAGCGTCTCAGTGAGGTTGCGCGCCTTCCAATCTGGTCATCCGTGGAGGAACAGGGTGGTCTTCCTCTTCCAAGCTTCAGTGCCTACCCGCAAGCATATGTGACCAGTGTTGGGGAGTATCTCCTCACTTTACCACAACAGCTGGAGCCACTCGCAGAAGGTATCTCAGGCAATGAGGCTGGCAACGACGAGGCCCAGTTCTTTGCCACTGAGTGGATTTTTAAGGTAATAAACGTGAAATATTTGTACTTATGTACCTGTGAAGTGCAAAAGGTCACCATTCTTCCATTCTTATATTTGCACATTGTGTGGGAAGAGACAATTGAATAGAAGGCTATTTCGAATCTCCCCGTCTTTTAATCATAATTCATAGCACCATTTCTGTTGATGTTGGAACATTCAGTCTTAGATTATCATCTCTGCTTCCATGTACCAGGTCGCCGAGGGTGCCACTGCTTTGTTCATGGAGCAGCTCCGAGGAATCCACTACATCACTGACCGAGGTTCACAGCAGCTCGCTGCCGACATTGAGTACCTAAACAATGTCCTGTCTGCGCTGTCGATGCCAATCCCTCCGTTCCTGTCTACCTTCCACGCCTGTGTCTCCACCCCGAGGGACCAGGTCTGTGATCTGATCAAATCAGATGGTGGAAGCCAGCTCGACCTTCCTACTGCCCATCTGGTCTGCAAGATCCGGCGGATCACATTAGACAAATCGTCCTAACCTCTCTCCCTTTCCGTAAGGTTTACCTCTGCAAAAGCATGCATTCCAGCGTCCTTGCTTCTGTGACCCTATGTTTGACTTGCGGGCTTGTAAGTGGCTTCACTCTTTTTCCTTTTTATTTTCATTGACAGTAAGTTTTGCCATGTAAGTTGTAAACGTACTGCTGGCAAATAGTGAGGATAATCATATATAGAATAATTCATTACTTAGGGGGCTGTTTGGATGCAACCCTGGACAAAAATTGCCTGGATTCTTGCTCGCCTGGAACTTGCTTGCATGCTGTTTGGTTGACATCCTGGGAATCTTCCCGGTCCAGAGTCCAGACAAAGTTATATTATTGATTCTACTGAGAATTTGAAATGTTTCTCATTGCGAAACGCACCTAGTATCAGAATCTTATCGGATTTTGCCAAATATTTATTATCAGATTCTACTATTTATTTTTATTTAATATTTTGATATGCTGTAAAAGATTGAAGCCTATAATATTGGTTTTGATTAATTTAATTGGCCTTTTTTAATATAAATTTAAGGGTTTCTTGACATCACTAACTGACTTAAATAACACTTCATCCTAATGACTTGTAGCATTTACATTAATTACAATATTTTCGGTGCTCTACCTTAAAATAAGATATATACACAAAATTAGGAAAAGTGTCTACATTCAAGGGGAAAATGTGATAGTTTAAAAACAAAATGTTCTAACTTAAGAAAAAATATTCTTGATTAAAAATAAAAACAATGTTCTAATTCCTGAAGGAACACATATTCTAGCATCACTAAGAAAATGTACAACTTGAGACCAAAATATCCATGTTTAAAAGAAATTTATTACAACATTATGAGAAAACTTGTTCCAACGTAACGAGAAAAAACATTCTAACATCAACAGAAAAATGTTACATATTTCAGAGAAATTTCTTCGTGACATATTTATGTGAAATAAAAAGATTATAAAGTTAATTAGAACACAACATTAAAAAGATCGACAACAAAAATTTACCCCTAGGCCAATGACAAAAAGAGGAAAAGAAAGCCTTCACTAGTGGATAAAATAGAAATGATTATTAATGAGGCAAGAATTATAATAACAAAATTAGTTATATAAGCAAAATAGGAAAAGGGAAAAAAGAAACCAAGTGTCATGATGAAAGAAGAAAAGAAAAAGAAAGCCGAGAAGATTGAACGGCCGCTCTCCGTACCAAACCAGAGTGGTCGCGCGCAGAAAAAGAAAAAAAAACGAAGGAGAAATTCGGCCCAATACCCCTCGCATCCTGTTTCCGGTTTTCTTCTCCCGTTCAGCTCGCCTGGCCCGAGACCGAGAGCCAGGGGATCTGGAGAGCTAGACTAGACACTCGATTCGGTGGTCATTTCCGCCGGGCCAGGTGGTTTCGAGTTTCGACGACCGTATGTCTGCAGCAACGGGGCCAGGCCTAGCGTCAGCGCGACCGAACACGCCGGCGACCGCCGCCGCTCTTCTCCCAGCTGTCCAGGTCTTCGTCGAGCCCTTTGCCCGCGACGAGCGCCTACCACACCAGGTGTGCCCGCCCCTTCTCTTCCCTTCCTTCTGTGCAAAACTGAGCACCCGAACCCTAAGCTATTTGGCTATCTGTATCCGGATCGGATCTGGTCTGATCTAACCACAAGTGTATGCATGTATTATGCCTACTAACTCGTTTCTTTGGCACAAATTATCGGGTGTACATGTGTTATATTGGCTCTGCCCCTGGCCCCATGTTGTTACATCAACTTCATGATGCCAAAACCATGCATATAATGGGCATAAATATGATATCGGTTGCCTAGATTTATACTAGCAAAGAAGCAAATGCTTCAATCATGCCCGGTTTATAGTAGCAGTGTGTTAATTGTACTCGTACTATAATTTCCTTGTCAAAACTATATTTTTTTGGATCAATATATAAATGATATACTTATCTGACAGGAATCCCATTAAGTTTTACTGCTGCTACCAATTTAAGGGCAAAACTGCCGGCCTTCAAGATCTTGGTTACTACTGATCTTCTGTGGCACAATTGTCCTCTGGCAAAATGCCATCGGTTTATCTTTACATCCCTAACATTATCGGTACGCCTCTGGACGGTTATCTGTTGATGACATGCTACTTTGCTGTTCCAAAACTTATCTTATAATATATTTATACGTTTTCTGTGACTTACATATCTCAAAGTCTGGATAATTGCACTAATGAGTAATGACTTGTGCAACTGGAAACATTGGCCTATTTTCTGTCATTTGATTTCTAGTTTCTGTTGCCACTTTGCTATGTAGAAGCACCATCTACATAGCTGCATTTTAGTTTTGTTGCCACTTTGCTGCCCAAGAATAGCTACATAAAAGAAGCCATAAATTTAGTAGAGGATATATAGTTTAACCAACAAGGCAATATGTTCATTTACAGCTGCTTTTAACATGGATGAAAAGCGGAAGCCTATGTGACTAAACTTCCAGGAATTGTCATCACACAGGGTATTTTAGGATCATCATAAATTTCATTGCATTTGCGGTTTGCTATTCCAACAAGGCTCTCTTTGCTGTCCTGTACTTCTTCAGGTGAGTGCCTTATATCTGAACTACTTGTGTCTGCCAATGATTTATGTATGTTATTCTAACATCTCGCAAACATGCTAGCTTTGTCCTTGATGGTGTGGATGGTTGGTTTGCACGGAAGTTTAATCAAGGTAATACTTCACATTCTCCCTGTGTTCTAGTCATGTAGCCTGTCCTTATGTAAAGAAGGTTAATACCCATCTTTGCTATAATTAAATTTCGTTGTATTGTGTGCTGGAGACCAACTTTCAAATGGTTATGTGGAAAAGACCGATCTCAGCTAAATCTCTTATTCCTTTTCTTTTCCCCACAGTATATAGCTATCTGTTAAGTTATGAAACTATCTGATTAGTTTATCTCATTGTATGAATCAGCATCAACATTTGGAGCTGTGTTGGACATGGTTACAGATAGGTACTCCTTGAATAAATCTTTAAACTCTGGATATGCAGGGTGAATACATTCTACATACTGAAATATTTTCACAGCTCACATTGCTCTTCTTCAGGGTTAGCACTGCTTGTTTGTTGGCCCTTCTCTCCCAGTTTTACAGGTATCGAAAGCAGACGAGGTTGTATTGATTTGTCTTGAATCTCAATGTCTAGTACAAATCCTAATTGCAAACATTGTTACAGACCTGGTTTAGTCTTCTTGATATTGCTTGGGTTGGATATTACGAGCCACTGGTTTCAAATGTACAGGTCAGTTTCCTGTTTCCTCTACCATTTTGTTCAGTTCTTGCAAGTTCCAAGTTTGTTTTCTAGTCAGCACTTAATCCTGTTCTTAAGGTAGTTGAGGCAACAGAATAAATCTGATAGCAATTACATTTTTAATAATTGTCTGATGGATTCATGATGCATGTGTTCTATTCAAGAATTTCTCATGTTCAAATCATTTTTTACTTCTTTATTACTCCCTCCATTCCAAATTGTAAGTGTTCTGGCTTTTCTAGGGACATAGCTTTTACTATGTATCTAGACATAATAAAAGCTATGTACCTAGAAAAGCCAGAACGACTTACAATTTGGAATGGAGGGAGTACTTGCTAACTATGTAATGACATATTTTCTATACTAGTTCTTTCTTGTCAGGTAAGACTAGCCACAAGGATGTAAAACACACAGGCAATTGGCTTCTGAAATTATATTATGGGTACAGGCCATTCATGGCCTTCTGCTGTGTTTCTTGCGAGGTATGTCATCGCTCATACCTTGTGCTATCCTCAAGAATTGTGATCCTGTTGTGCAGTTTGAATTTATCCAAATGTAGAAAATTAACAGTTGAACGTTGTATTGTGGACTGAATAATGTCTCAGCAGTCAGCACACCCAGCAATTTTTAACTCAGCTAACAAAATATGCCTTTATATTTCACCCTCTAATCTATTTCTTTTGACTAAACTTACAGGTTTTATATATTATCCTCTTTCTCTTTGCTGATGAGAAGTCAACAAGCTTGCTTAGTGTAAGATTGCATCATTTCTATATATTACCATTTCGAGTTGGCATGTGAGTTATTTAGCATCTGGTATTTCTGTACTAATAACATTTTAATAGGTATGCAAAGGTGTCCTGAACCAAAATCCCGTCGTTGTCTTGGTGTTTATTTCCACTCTAGTTGGCTGGGCAGTGAAACAAGTCACCAACGTCATCCAGGTATTCTTGCTTGAAGTTTCCTGCAGCTTATTGCAATTCACACATTTGCATGCATTTAGCCCCGAATCATGTCATTACAAGAGTATATCTAAATAGCTGGTTTTAGAACTGTTGCTGTGTTGCATATTCTACATGATTCTCATAATGCAATTTGATAGTGGATTCAATAAGAAGCACAAAATTTTGACATCCATGTATTTTCCTGGGTACAGATGAAAACTGCTGCGGATGCATGTGTTGTGTATGATCTGAAGCGCAGCAAATGAAGCTTCAAGCATGAAGACCCGCCTTGACGTTTTAATTCAGTTTTGTATCGACATACCCAAGGGAAAACTCTCGAGGCTTGTACACCAGGGGCTACCTCTTACGTGCCATGACATCTTTCTGATGATGCTCTATTTGGGACCTGAGGATGACATGCCGTGGGAAGAACATATCATAAAGAAAACCAAAGCAGACAGTTGTTTTTGTGAAAGCAGCGGCAGTTAAGTTGTTGTCGTTGTGTATTAATCTGTCATACAGTGATGATGCGATCGTGATCTTTAGTAGCCCTTTGTGTTAACCTGAACGACCTTTACAAGCCACATGTTCCAAACTCCAGGAATACATGAAGGTTTTGAATTGCAAAAATTACATATTCCCTCCTGAAGGCCAGTTCCAGTTGCAAATGCCCCCCGAGAGAGCTACACAGTTACTTTTGCCCGCCGAAATAGGCACTAGCTACTACTCGCATGATTTCCCTTTTGCTCCTTAAATATCCTTTGGTTCAGTTTTATCCATAATTTTCTTTTTTATTTACGTGATCTCCCTCTTAGTTCAAAGAATAAACACATGTTTTTAGGTGATAAACACATGTTTAGCTACATCGTCAATACATGTTACTAGGTGGTAACATTAGTTAGAAGAGAGAACGCTTTCCTGCTGTGCAGACGAGAAGGCCTGTGGCCGATGGCAATAAGAAGCACCTGGAGACCAACATGAGAAGGCCTGTGGCCGATGGCAATAAGAAGCACCTGGAGACCAACATTACTTAGGCCAGTCTCAATAGAGATTTCATAAAGTTTTATGGATATTAAATATATTGACATGGCACTGTCTTGATGAAGAGAGAAAAGATAAAAGTTTCATAGGAGTAGAGAGAGTTTCATGGGGATGAAATTCTTCTACACTGTTTTCAAAATATAGGTGTGTTGAAAACTGAGAGATGAAACTCCCACTGAGACTGGCCTCAGAAGAGAGAACGCTTTCGCTTTCGCTCCCTTCCTTTTTTTTTTTTGATCGGGTTTCGCTCCCTTCCTCGCTGAGACCAACATGAGTTATGAGGACATATAAAACCGTCCTCTCTCGCACCTTGAGAAATGTACACTGGTGTCGTGGGCGGTTACCTGATATCCGGTCCTCAGACCCTGCACGTGTGCAAAGACATGGAGTGGCTTAATGCCTCCCAAACACAGAAGTTGCAATGTGAAATCACGAATTCTCCTGGATGGCTGGAAGCCATACATAAGAAATGGGCGGCTGGGTTACAAACAGCTAATGCTGCTACCAGCCGCTGGCCCTTGCCGTGGTTCTCCTCCCAATCCTACGTGAGTTCGACAGCCCACGACAGAGGAAAAAACCCAAACTCCAATCCCTTTGGACTTTGGCCACAAAATTCACACCCCAAAACCCCGAGATTTTGCACTTGGACCAGGAGGAATTTCGGAAATCTCACCCGCCTCAACACCTGGCTAGTCGTCTACTACAACTCCCGTCTATGCGGAATGTGATGTGGGCTCTTCCTTATCGACGCTGTGGCCGCCGAGCCGCCCACGTCGCCGCATCCCCACCGCACCCCCTTCCCTCCCTTCCTCCCCGAGACAATCCCCACGCAACCGCGCACCGGAGCGGGGGAGTCTGACGAGTCCAGACAAGCGGTGAGGGGGAGAAAAATCTGCGCCCGTTCGCCTCGCCCGCCAGTGTGCTCGCCTACTTAGCTCCTCAGCTTCGCTCGCTCCCTCCCGCCTATAGTTCCTCAGCTTCGCTCCCTTCCCCTCCTCCTCCCCCCTCCCGGCTCCGGTTCACACACAGGTGCGTGCTTGTCTTCGATTTGTGCTTTTTGGTAACTGATTCTGCTACCGGTTGCTTGAATCCAGTCTAGTGTTGTCGGATTGGGGGCTGCCAAGTTGTTGTTTTTTATCTTGCTTGCTTGTGAGTTGTGATGGGAGCGTGCTCTGTGTTAGACCTTAAGCAGGATCTCTAGGCATAGAACTAGCATGTCTATTTGCTATTGAATAAAACCATGAGTCCTAAGAACATCTACTGGTGTAGTAGGAGTAGATAGAATGAGAGAAAGAGAGGTGTAGTAGCAGTAGATAGAACGAGAGAAAGAGAGGGGTGAAGGGTGCAAACCTTCGGCCGCCTAGTTGAAGATGGGCTCGCCATCGCAGTGCTTGGCGATAACCCGTTGGCGGTGTCGAGTCGAAGCGGCGGTGCAGTAGCGGTTGCAGGGCAGCCCGGTGACGTAGCAGCCCCTCGGTGTAGATGCAAAGGCGGTGGCGGCGTGGCTGGTGGCTTCTCGTCACTGGCTGCACCCCTCTAGATCGGATTAGGGATTTCGGTGGGGAACTGTAGCTCAGGCGAACCTCGTACTCGGAGCCGTTGGCCTCCACCTCTATTTATTGCGCAGTGTGACAGGGGCCCTCCAGCCATGGTGGGCTGGGCGCCCCCGATCAGGGCGTGGATCAAAGGCCCAATTGGGCCGTTGGGCCCAGTTTAGGATTAGAGATCAATCTAACACTCTGGAGCGTGTGTGGTTAGACTTCGTTTAGACTCCTTTAGCTTGAAGATAGGGGGTGAAGTAGGAGTGTCGGTGCGTGGAGCTAATCTAGGATTCGCCAGTAGGATAGCGGAATCTTTTATTAGCTTCTTCTGTTGAATTAGTTTGTCGATTTCCACGGACGAGGTATGACGGGCTACTGTATACTAAGGATCATACTTTAGCAGGCTGGAGTAAGGAATAATGGTTTGGGCGCTTGTAGCCTGTGGAAGTACCTGCAGTTCTTCAATAGAAACTCTCTTGTGAATCATATTTTTTTGTTTACTTACTCCAAAGCACTTTACATCCTATTGTTCTCTGAGGAATTTTCCATATACTCTTTAGTAAAGACTTGAACCGCGCCCGTGCTTGTTTAATTGAATTGAATTGATGATCTAGAACGATAGACTAAGCTCCTGGATGAACTCTTTTTTTTTTTGCAACAATTGTTCTTTCTCTCATTGATGAGATCCCTCGACTTTTCAGTGAGCAAAGATGGCGCCGCCATCCATGAGTCTTGCGGCAAAGGGGGTGCTTCCCTTCTCAGCACTTATCGAGTGGTGTTACACAAAGGCCGGTGTCAGATCGCTTCCTTGGAGCACAAAACCAGCGATGCCAGAAGGAAGTTCCTAAAACTTGCGCTTGGGAACCTCGGAGTTGGACTGCCCACCTTGTTGGGCGCTAAGAAAGCTCTCGCTGATGAGCAAGGCATCTCGTCCTCGAGGATGTCTTATTCGAGGTTCCTTGAGTATCTTGACAAGGATAGAGTGAAGAAGGTTGATTTGTTTGAGAACGGGACAATTGCTATCGTGGAGGCCATTTCTCCTGAGCTTGGCAACCGCGTGCAGAGAGTCCGTGTGCAGCTTCCTGGTCTAAGCCAGGAGCTTCTTCAGAAGTTGAGGGAGAAGAACATTGATTTTGCTGCTCACAGCAACCAGGAGGACTCTGGTTCTCTTCTGTTCAACCTTATTGGAAATTTGGCATTCCCGCTTATCCTTATCGGTGGCTTTTTACTGTCAAGAAGGGCACAAGGTGGCCTTGGTGGACCCAATGGTCCTGGCTTTCCCCTTGGTTTTGGTCAATCTAGGGCCAAGTTTCAGATGGAACCCAACACTGGTGTTACATTTGATGATGTTGCTGGTGTCGATGAAGCGAAGCAAGACTTCATGGAGTGGTTGAGTTCTTGAAGAAACCTGAAAGGTTCACTGCTGTTGGCGCTCGCATTCCTAAAGGTGTTCTCCTTGTCGGTCCTCCTGGTACTGGTAAAACTTTGCTTGCAAGGCAATTGCAGGAGAGGCTGGCGTGCCATTTTTCTCAATTTCAGGTTCTGAGTTTGTGGAGATGTTTGTTGGTGTTGGTGCTTCCGAGTTCGCGACCTTTTCAAGAAGGCCAAGGAGAATGCTCCTTGCATAGTGTTTGTTGATGAAATTGACGCTGTTGGAAGGCAAAGAGGTACAGGTATTGGTGGTGGGAATGATGAAAGGGAGCAGACTCTCAATCAGCTACTAACTGAGATGGATGGTTTTGAGGGCAACACTGGAGTTATTGTTATTGCTGCCACTAACAGAGCTGACATCTTGGATTCCGCTTTACTTAGACCTGGGCGCTTTGACAGACAGGTTGGTTTTTTTTGTTGGATTCTATCTGTCAATGTTTATATTTGTTTGTTCTGTCTTAGTAAAGTTCTCTAATGTCTATTGCTTGCGTGCAAAAATAAATCTAATCATTTTGTAGCCAAAGGTTCAATATCCATTTTGTTTCCTTGTAGATTACTCGGCTGATCCATTTAGTTCAGCTTGGTTCATCTCTCATTCAGTACCTGAATGCTATTTAGATCTTAACCAGAAATATTTGGGGTTCTTAACATTTTGGGTATGCCTTGTAATTCTTACACAGGTGTCTGTCGATGTTCCTGATGTACGTGGGAGGACAGAGATTCTAAAAGTGCATGGTAGCAACAAGAAGTTTGATTCTGATGTTTCTCTTGATGTCATAGCAATGAGAACACCTGGGTTCAGTGGAGCAGACTTGGCAAACCTTCTGAATGAAGCAGCCATTCTGGCTGGACGACGGGGGAGGACAGCAATTTCTTCAAAAGAGATTGATGATTCTATTGACAGAATTGTGGCTGGTATGGAAGGGACTGTGATGACGGACGGGAAGAGCAAAAGTCTTGTTGCTTACCATGAAGTTGGGCATGCCATTTGCGGGTAAGAGATGAATCTTCCTCTTTGCAGATCTTTTTCTCCTTTGCCTTAAACATTGGAACGTGACTGGGTTACTTTAGGTTTTGATTTTTCTCAGATATCCTGATGCATTCTAAGTATTTCTAAGATATTTCAATTAATTAGGTGCGTACATGTGCTAATATGGTTTCTAAAGCTGGCTAGCTAAATTTCTATCTAAAATGGTCTGGTAATTGGATGACAGGGAAATTATTTGATGTTGAAATAGAGTAGACTTTGTCTTAATATTTAATGCTTAGCCCATTGCTGTGATGTACTAAGTGGCTCCTTTCTGTTTCTATGTTCCCCTCTGAAAGCATATTGTATCTTTGTGGCTTCACTTTTGAGTTATTGGAGTGCCTTTGTATGTCATTTCCTTTGTAACCATTCCATGCCAAATTTGTACGCAATCTCATTCGTTTGTGGAAATCTCTTTGCAGAACTTTGACACCTGGCCATGATCCGGTCCAAAAGGTTACCTTAGTTCCAAGGGGTCAAGCTCGTGGTCTTACGTGGTTTATCCCGATGGATGACCCAACACTCATCTCCAGGCAGCAACTTTTTGCCAGAATTGTTGGCGGCCTTGGTGGTAGAGCTGCTGAGGAGGTCATATTTGGAGAGCCTGAGGTGACCACTGGAGCTGCTGGTGACTTGCAGCAAATTACTGGCTTAGCCAAGCAGGTATACTACCTTTTGTATTGAAATTTTTTGACGTAAATGTTAACGTTTGCAAAGAATTTTGCAAGTCTCATGAACCATTTTGTGGTTTATGACTGATGATTACTATGAATGCTAAGAACCAAACTGTGCTGCAAAATCACATGGTAGAGTCTGCTAGAATTGACAGCAATCTGTAGATATCTTGTCTCAATGCTTTACTACTACTACTGATCTTTGTTGTCAATACTGAGATCACAATGGTTCTGCAGATGGTCGTAACATTTGGTATGTCTCAAATTGGTCCATGGTCCTGATGGAGGGTGGAGCACAGAGTGGGGATCATCATGAGAATGATGGCAAGGAACTCCATGTCAGAGAAGCTTGCGGAGGACATGATTCGGCTGTGAAGCAGTTGTCAGATGAGGCCTACGAGATCCTTGAGGCACATTAGAAACAACAGGGAGGCCATTGACAAATCGTTGAGGCTCATTGAGAAGGAGACACTGCGGAGACGAGTTCCGGGCGATTCTTTCTGAGTTTGTGGAGATCCCTGTTGAGAACCGGGTTCCCCCAGCCACATCGGCGGCCGCCCTCCCTGCCTAAACCTAGTCTTGTAGGGGTGAAATGTTGTTGTAAGATGTTCATATTTGGATTCTTGGTGTACACTAACTCTACTTCAGCCGCGGATTTTTGGTACACGACATGTAACTTACTCATGGTGAATTATAGTAAAATGTAATTAGCTTAAAAGGCCTGGCGCAACATTTTCAGTTTCTAGCTTCTGGTCGAGTGAAGTCTCTTGCTCGATGAACGAGAAAATTCCACGGTTCCTACTTCATGAAACTATGTTCTAATTAAGAAGTAAGAACTTGTCATTTTCTTCTCGGAACTGATGAGATGATCAGCAAATTACCACATTTTCAACTACAAGCCTAACTAGCAAACTTGCTTGTCAATTGGTTTTGATCATCCTATACGTCTCACGTCTCAGCCAAAAGTGAGGCTGCTTTCTCCACAAATTGTTATGGAAGCTATGCTTCTTTCCAAGAATATGCTTAGGTTATGCTACTATGAATGTAACCGACCTCATTCTAGAGCAACAAGCCAATAAAAAGGAATAAAGCGTAAACCAACAGATTACAAAGAATGACAACCCAGCCACACCTGTCAGTGTCGTCACTATATGGCAAAAACATACGTGTCTTCATGTGAAAAAACTAGAAATGTACGTACTCCGACGCAAAAGTCTCCGCTGCTCCGCAAACCAAGCCAGGCCCACCACAGCGGCCGCTCCTCCCCATTCCTGAATCCCGAGTCCCGACCAACCACCGGCACCGACGCGGCCGCTCCCAGCATGGTGTCCACCTCCGCGGCGCCGCGCACACGAAGGAGCTCATGGATGCCCTCACTGCGCACCTCTCCCTCTACCACGCCGCGGCGAACCCTAGCCCCGCCCCGCCGCTGCCTCCTCCTCCTCGTCCTTGTCGCCGCGCGCCGCGATCCTCCGGTGGCTCGCCTCGCTCTCCCCCGCCGCGCGCGCCGCGGCCGCCGCCTCCCTCCTCTCCCCCGCGCGGCTGCCGCGCTGCTCTCCATGGTCCGCCGCCTCCGCCTCCGCGGCCACTCCTCCTTCTTCGTCCTCCACTCCTCGTCCCCGTCCACCTCCGCCGCGCGCGGGGCCGAGGAGCCAACCGTGCTCTCGCGCCTCTCCCGGGGCCTCCTCGCCCGCGCCGCCGCGGGCTCCCGGGCGCAGGCGCTCCTCTTCGCCAACATCCTCCTCTTCCCCTCCTCCCCCGCGTCGTCGCGGTGCCCCGACGCGATCACCGTCGCCGAAGCCTTCCTCGCTGACCTCGACGGCTTTGTCGCGGCCATGGACGAGATCTCTGGTGGGAGGTTCCTCTGCTGCGGGGAGGGGGAAGTGGACCTGGCCGCGCTGGCGTGCCAGGATTTCCCGGAGCTGCCCTGGCTTAATGCCAAGGGTACTACGTGATCGAGGAGTTTCTGGCCAACAGGTTGGAGATCGCACTGCGAATGTCGTGGGCGGCGGCAGGGGGAGGGGGAGTTGGAGGGAGGAAGGCGGTGCGAATTGGGAAGGGTGTGAAGGAGAAGGCTGGGCTTGCTGCAAACGCGTTCTGGAGGGAGAAGGGATATGTGGATTGGTGGATGAGGCTGGAGCCTCGGATGAGAGCAAGGATCATGGGGCATTCTTGGGAAAGGTGCAATTGCCCTGGTAATATGCTTTCTGTGCTGCATTTTGATATAATATGACATTATGGATTTCAAATACTTGGGTTGCATTTCACAGTTGTATGCCTTATTTGCATAAGTGAACTCCAGATTTCAGAGTCATATCTGTAATTTCGTATAAACTTTTACAATGATTTTAATTCAAGTGATATGGTTTGGGATAAGATGTTTATTTGTTTATTATTACATGAACATTGTCAACCTGTGATTTAGTTAAGATGTCATGAGTCAAGTAACTCTGGTTTGTGTTTATTAGGGGTGGTGTATCCCATACTGATGCATTTTGGGGTAGCTATTTTATTGTAAGAAATGTGTGGAAAGGCTGTTGATGGTGATGGAAAGAATGAAGGATGGAAAAAGTGAGAGAAATAACATGGCATACTCTAGTCTTGCAATCTTATTTGTAAAATCAGTTTAGGGAAAACAAACCATATTTCTTAATCTCGTAATAGGCCCTTGTATAGGAAATAGAAGCAAATTGCCTTTTCTTGTATTGACGTTAATTTATGCAAATGTAGGTGCACCTTTCCTCTAAATAAAAAAAAGCAAGGCAATCTAGTAGGTTTCAAAGAAACTTCTTCAAAAAGCATGTGAAATATGAAAGCACCTGGTTCAGAAATACGATGAAGATGGTTTCACATATATTTTTAAAGCATTGTTCTTCTCTTGTTTTGGAAATGACATACAGAAGTTGCCTATTGTGTTATGTTTGTGCTGAGAAAAAAACCCTTCTTTTCCTGAAATGGCACTAACATGTTCAAACTGTTTGGCAAGTGATGTTTTATGAAATCTGCATGCTTTATCTAACTGAAGTTTCAGCATAGTCTTAAATCAATTAATGAATCCAGAATAACTGTTGTACCAGAGTTAGCGCTATCATGCTTTTTTAACAAGTTATAAAAAAATTGAATATCAGATTGCAAAGGGGCCTTGTTTCAGGCATTTGGTCCAATGAATATATTTCTGAGGCATTGTGGGTTAAATGTTTTAATAGTATTTATAAGAGTGTTTTTATATAATAGTCACTACAGCATGTTTGCAAGTAGTTTACTTTGTGATCTGTATGATTCTGGAAATTATCCTCTATTTAAATGTGAGACCCTCATTTTTCTCGAAGTAAGTTGTGTCTTCCTTGAATCTTGATGTGTCAAAGTTAGCCCAATCATATGCATAACAAACAATCAGCTCTTTGTCATCTCAGACAGGATTTTTTTGTCACCCTGATTGTGAGAGAATTGCAAACTTTTGCGTGCAATTGTCCTGAGCATGTTTCTACACCTCGAGCCCATACTAATATGCTAATAGCTCAAGCTTGCAGGCAAATGAGATGGTTGAAGGATCAGATAGTGCCTCAAGGGATAATTTCTGCTTCTGCTTAGGTGAACCAGGATCATTTGTGGCAGACAAATCTTGTGAATGTACACGGCAGTCTTTATTCAGAAAGAATCATGCTTCTTCCATTGATGTTGCAAACATTCTGTCTTGTAGCAAGAAGCCTGTATTTGCTAAAGAGTTGAAAAGACTGAAACTAGTCGAGGAGATAGTCTGTTTGAAGAGCAACATTACTTGCTGCAGTGGTGATGCAATCTTTTTCAGTTCATTAGTGTCGGCTGCTACTACTGCTGGTGATGTACTTATGAAATTACAAGGGCTTCTCATGGTGGTGTCGACAGAAAGTATAAATCTTGAACTAATTGGATGGAGCTCCGAAAAAGAAGATGTTGAAAGACCAGTGGAGGTTCTCGGAAAGGAAAGAAGAAGTCTAGCACCTTGAAAAAGCTAACAGTATCTGCTAAGCCGTCTAAGGTATAGTTGATTTGTTGCTCAGCTTGCTTTAGTATTGCCATAGGCATAGGACTTTATGCTTCACTGAGTATATTAAGTTATCTGTAGTTACCTAAGGTCTTCTTTCCAGGATAATGGATGCAGTAGTTCAGATAGTCGCAATTGTAGGCCTTTACCAAACCATTGTGCTCCATCTGTTGAAGGCACTGCTGCTGGACCTCCATCTGAAAAAACTCCTAACAAGGAAATGTACCAACAATGAAGGTTGTAAGCATTATTTTGGCCATTCTGTTTTGTTTGGTTGTTCATTTATTCATGACTTATGAGGAGTTCTCGATATTTTAGGAGCAAACTGTCGTGTTGGATGGTTGCAAAAATCAGTGTAACAAAAAGAAGAACAAACGCAAAGGGAAAACAAAACTATCAAATCTGATGAGGCCTGAGAGCCCAAGATCTACCAAATTGAAAATAGTTGTTCCCCATAGTGCTACAGAGGCCTCTCATGAAACTGCTGAAGGCTGATGTCTCACCTCATCACCCATCTTATGATCCTTCCAAGAACAAGATCTCTGAAGCAGTTAGCTGTTCTGACTATTCCATTTTATCTAATGGAACAAAGGTAGTAGCCACCAGTAAGGGCACAAAACTTGAAGACACATTGTATTCTCCTAGAGTTTGCTCATCAGTTGCTACTGAACTTTCTCAGAGTGCTCATGATGATGCCTTCAATGTGGCTGAGCAGGCCTCATCGTACATTAGTCAAAGTGAATGCTTGGTTCAATCATCCTCTTGTTTACCTTCCAGAAGCAATGATGTCTCTTCCACTAATCTGGATGGAAGTTCAGTTGACTCCTTGGTAAGATCTGCACAGGAAAAAACTGAATGTGATGAGAAACATGTGGATGATAAACCTGAAGTGACAAAGAACAAATTTTACCTTCTGTTATTCCTACTGATATGCTTCAAAGTGCTATAAGTGAAAATGGTGGAGTTATGAAAAATAGTGGCGGTGAATATTATGTATACAATAGGAACCTGCTGGGAGGAACGTCATACGAATGGCCTAGTGTAACACCATCTCATTTTGTATCTCCTGAAATGCAACAGCGTCCAGCTGCAGAAGACAGGTTGCATCTTGATGTTGGTTACAAATGGCCAACTCAATTTAGCCAACCTTTTCTTCCTGCCAACCATCAGGTGAGGAATCCGCCAATTGATGCTGGATGCAATCAAATGTTACCTTCTCTAGCAGTGCCGCTAAGTTTTGACTGGCCTCCTGTTTTTAGAGGTTATGGTAAAAATGCTGCTGTAAGCTATGATCCATTGTATACCCCACAATGCAATCTTCTGCTTGGTCAGGGTTCCCTGCTCAACTAGTGCAAAGAGGGGGTATTTGCAGTGACAGTGATGTTGCGGATGATATGAAAGCTACTGGTTTTCTGAAGAAGAATCAGATAGCCGTGCACATTCTGGAAGAGATATTAATCAATATTTCGGTGGAGGTGTGATGTACTGGAGTCCTGCGGAACATGCAGGAGCTGGTTTTTCTAGGCCACCATCTCTTAGTTCAGATGATAGTGCCTGGGCTTGGCATGAGGCTGATGTTATACGAGTTGTTGATGATGTGGCTAATGGTATTCCATCTACATACACAAATGGTGTATCATCACCACCCTCCACTCCATCCTGTTCTCAAAACGAATCTTTGGATCCAGCTGCTCACGATAACAGGGAATGCATCAATAATGAAGCTCTGACCTCTCCATCTCCGTGCAAGATAGTCCTGAAGATAAAATAACTTCAGTTGCAAAGGCTGTGTCTTGTGGCAGTGAAGTAGTTAAGGCAGATACATTGCCATATGCATGCTGCGGCCGATAGTTGTCCTAATATATCACGAAGGTCATCAAGATCTGACATTAAGGGTGGTCATGATCACAGGAGCCCATGCGTACCATCAACAAGGAGGGACATACCTATTCTAAGAAGACCTCCATCACCAGTAGTACTTAGTGTTCCTCGTGTACCTAGGCCACCACCTCCTTCACCTGCTGGAGAGTCAAGAAAACGAGGATTCCCTATTGTTAGATCGGCAGCTCAAGTCCTCGACATTGGGGATGAGAGGTTTATTTTCTGAAGACAAAATTTTCCATAGGGCTCAGTTTTGCTTGGATGGTCCTGAAGTTGTATGGCCTTCATGGGGTAACAAGGGCACTTCTTCTGGTACATTGGTGCAAACAATTGAGGATACTGTTTTGCAGGACCACCTGTTAAGATTTCACAGCTATCTCGTGATCAACATGTAAGGATTAGTTTCAATCTTCCCCAATAGTGAGAATGATTGTTTATTCAACTTTTCTGTCTTTCTAAAATATAATTTTGCAGCCAGATGTGGCATTGCCTGTACAGCCACAAGATATGCTAAATGGTTCTCACAAGGCATCCCTCTCTTTGATGCACAATGCTCTACATGAAGAAATAGATCAATTCTGTAAGCAGGTATCTCACCTTTTCTTCTAGGTTTGGCATCAATTTCATCTTTGTGTGCTATGGGATCCTTATCTTCTTGATGTCTAATTGCATGGCATGCCTTTATTTGTGTCAGTAAAAGTTCCTTTTTCTAAGGACATGTTGATTCCATTTTTAAACTGCAAGGTTGCTGCTGCTAATCTGGTGAGGAGGCCCTATATAAACTGGGCTGTCAAAAGAGTCACACGATGCTTGCAAGATCTGTGGCCTCGCTCCCGTACAAATCTATTTGGCTCAAATGCCACTGGTTTGGCTCTTCCAACTAGTGATGTTGATCTTGTGGTTTCTCTTCCTCCTGTCCGAAACCTGGTGAGTTGCATGACTGATAACATCGTGTGACAAGTTAGTTCAAGTGCATCTTTTCCCATATTATTGTGGATACTAAATTTATTGTTGCTTTCAGGAACCTATTAAAGAAGCTGGAATTTTGGAAGGCCGTAATGGCATCAAGGAAACATGTCTACAGGTAATTCATTTGGTTTACATGTGGATGTTTGCATAAGAGTTAGGACACATGATGGATGTGCTTGCATGTTCTGAGGACAAAATTTTGCTTTCTTTTTACGTGGACAATCTTTTTTCCTTTCAGCATGCAGCAAGGTGTCTTACAAACCAGGACTGGGTTAGAAGTGATTCCCTTAAAACAGTTGAAAACACAGCTGTAAGTGGCTTTCTTTTGCTAGTTCATTAGCTATTCTATTTTCCTCATGCTTATATTATTTGCAGATACCTGTGATCATGCTTGTAGCAGATGTACCCTGTGACACAAATATGTCCAATGAGTATTCTTCAGTACTGGATGGCTCACAAGAATATTCAGTTAACATGCTTGGAGAACAAGGGAGTCCTCCTCGGTCTGACACCTCTAGTTCAGAAGGCAGCAACATGCTGGTGTGCTCAAAATTGAATAAGACGATTGTGATTGTGCAGTCAATTCGTCTTGATATAAGTTTCAAATCGCCATCCCACACAGGACTGCAGACTGCTGAGTTGGTAAATCAGAAGTCTATTGTCTATCTGAATATTTTCTAGAAAATAAGTTGCTCTCCATAAACGTTACTTGTAAGTTTAGCCTTCATACAAATATTTTGTTTAGACCTGTTGAATGTTGATCACAGTTTGGTAGCTGATACTGTCTTTCATTCTAATAGAAATTTAACTTGTAGCAAACATTTGAATATTTTGGAGGGTTACACAATTAGTAATAAGCATTACATGAATCATCTAACATAAGCAAATGCATAATGTAACGTGAGTATCAGTTGAATATATCTAAGTACCATCTTATTTTGACATTCTGTGTGCTATATGCAATGTTGCCATTTCTGGTATTCTAAACAAATGGCTCCTTTATCTTTTACCCTAGTTCCTATGCGATATTGCACTTTTAGTTCAGTAGTTTTTGCTGAAAAACATGATGCTAATTTAAATTGTATTTCAGTTCACATATAATTTTATAAATGAACAATGCTATCATGAAAATCATACATAAAGTTATCTATGTGTTTTCACAAGTGGAGTATTTTTTTCAAAGTTGTGACCAATGTGCATACATGCATGTTGCCTCAAAACATCATCATGATGACATAAGAAACATTATAAGAATCATGTTACTTTTAGAGTGATTTCTGCTTTCCAATATTGCTGTGAGGAGTCATCTGTTTCAG